>NW_025335798.1:17054559-17203431 GCF_004798865.1 Varanus komodoensis
CCCAACTTTATTTATTGCAATTCCCAAATGGGTCCATAGCTTGAAGATAGATATTTTGATTCTTTATTCGGCTATCTGTGAAGAGTGCTCTGAAGGCAGAATCTGACCCAAAGTATTAACTGAGTGGAGCACCCCTGGGAAGCTTTCACTCTTCTATTTGGTGTTGCCACAGTTGGCCCAAAAACCAAACTGCCTATCATTGATCTTAGTCTTGTTCTTCCTGTCCTATATTTAGTCCTATATTTTAACATCAGCTGTTGTTGTTACATTGCATTTATATCCCCTTTTTTTCTTTTTTGAGTCTTTTAAAATGTAATCTGTACTATAATATTGGCTTTTGAATATAAATGCAGTCTGAAATAAATTTTCCATTCTGCTAGTAAATTGTATTTTTCACCCCTGGCCCTCTAGGTCAGCCATTCATTAATCCAGATGGCACTCCAGTTGTGTATAATCCTCCTATGCCTCAGCAACCTGTTAGAAACCAAGTGCCTGGACCTCCTCAGCAGCTGCCTCCTCCTCCTCCCATACCACCTCAGCAACAGCCAGCAACGAATCATATCCTAACACAGGTGCTCACACCAAATATGCGAAGCTCATCTGGGTGTTCTCGCCATCTGACAAGAAGGCTTATGTGGAAATGTGTTTGTCTGTTCTTTATGTGTTGGTCCATATGTAGTGATAACCAAGAGTATGGACTATCAATGAATTGTGGGATGTTGTTATGTGCAAACCCCATACTATGGTTTACCTGTGAGCTGTTAACCAAGAACAACCTAGGAAGCAACCCATAGTTCGTTGCTGAGTTGTGAAGTCTGGGCGCTTCATATATTTAGGGTTTATATGTAAGGACAACCTGCAATTCAACAAAAGCCCATACTCAACCTGTGCTCTTTGGATTGTGGGGCAAATTTTGATCAACAAACCAGGTTTTCCTGAAGCAATGAGGCAGCCTACCATAACTGTAACTGTGCGCCCTGTGAATGCATGGTTGGTTGTTAAATGTTACAGATATGACAGGCGCAGCACCTTGCTTACACAGTGTGATGTTGCCTCTTGATCGATGGAGGGCTGTTCATTATTAGGTTTACTGTAGATGTTCTGAGCTTTGTGTTTTGAACTTAAATATAGTTGCACAAATAGTATTGAGAATGTTCTCTCTCTCTCTCTCTCTCTCTCTCTCTCTCTCTCTCTCTCTCTCTCTCTCTCTCTCTCTCTAAAAAGATTATTTTACATAAAACAAATATTCCCAGCTCATTTCCTCTTGCTCTGTTGTTAACTGGGTGTGTTCAACTGTTACTTCTTCAGCCTATCCGACCTCTTCAGCCTTCTTCACAGCCTGTTCAATTCTCCACAGTCACTTATCCACCCCCGCTCCTGCCAGTCTCATCTACCCAGCAATATACTGTGGTATATTTCTTCTCATTTTTTCTGTGCATGACAGAATCTTTACTAGACTAGCTGTATATGCGGGGTGTGCATGCTTAGTATAAATATTGACTGGTTGTGATTCCTAGGGTGGGGGAAGGTGACCCTCTCCTAAGCTATAGGGAACTATTGGGTCTATTCAGTCTATTCCAAGAAAACTGCCTTCTTGGTTAAAATATTTTTGCCATTACTTTTCACAGCCAGTCAGTATCCATTGTACCCCTGAATGTGGGTGTGTGTTGGAGTGTTTGTGTGTACACACATATATCTGATGCCCCTCCTTTACCACCTTTGCTGTTTCTTTGACTAACCCCCTGCTGTGTTCTACTTTATCTCATCCCCAAAGAAAGTAAAAAGCTGCCTGGTGTGCTTCAATGTTTGATGGCTGCCAGAGCTTGTTGGGGTTTGGTTTGGGCTTTTTGAGCTTTGCAGCTCAGCTGCATCCCCCAGACTTCCATGCCTCACACCTCCTGCCTCAAGGTAGGTTTCTCCATGTATCAGTCTTCTTGATTCCGGTTTCTTTAATTGGACTGGAACATGACATCCTCAGAACCACCCAGGTGGCCAAGTACAGCTTTTAACGGGGCACTTTTTGATGAGGAGTAACAAATCCCTAGAGAATGAGAATATGAATGGCTACTAGCCATGGCGGCTGTATGATACATGAAGGGAGACTCTCCCACAGCCACCCTATCTGATCTGCCACCCTCTTCCACAGACAATGACCTGAGCACCTCTGCTGCACAAGGTGAGAAAGGTGATCTTCTCATCCTGTACAGAGCAGAAAGGCAGCAAGCCACTTTTGGAACAATGCTGCACACGTGCCTTTTTATGCTGCACTATGCTTTTTTGCCCCACAGTACAAAAGGCAGCAACCGCAAACTGCCCATGGAATGAAACATGAACTTTTCCTCTGTAGGCAGTCACTGCCTTTCCTTTCTGCATGGTGACAAAAGCCCCTTTGTCATCCCACGACATACAAAGGCTATTATCTCTATTCTCTGCTGACTGGAGGCAGCAGCTTTTCAGTGCTGCATGTGGTGAAAGCAAGTGCAGTATTGAAAAGCTGTTATCTCCTAATGGTAGAGCTGATTGGAGGTAACAGCTTTTCAGTGTCGTAGTGAGGAAGGGGCTCCCTGGGGCTCCCTGAACCATGGCGCAGCACAGAAGGCCAGTGGGACCCACGAAGGGAAAGAGGGCCTTCTCTGCTTTGTCAGAAGGGCAGTGGTTCTGAACTGCCCCCAGGGCAGAGTGTGTGCATTGAGCGGGGAGGTTGTGTGGATGAATGGTGCCTTTGCCTCCATGTGCTTGGGCAAGCAAGCAGTGCAGGAGGCCCTGCCCACCATCTCCAGCACCTTTGCCTGGAGCCAGCTTGTTCCTTGGGCCAGAAAAGATTCCCCATCTCTGCTGCATGCTGTCTCCAGGATCAGAGGCAGTATGGCTATGAGCACCAGTTCCAGTAGAACAACAGTGTTGCCCATACGTCCTGCTGGAGGCTTGCCAGAGCCATTCCGTTGCCTGCTGTAGGAAACTGCTGTAGTGGTGAATGAGATTGGCCTTTAGTTTGATCCAACAGGGTTCTTACCTTCTTGGTTCTATAACTCTGCCCTACATTTCAATGGCAGACTTGTTCGCCTGTTTCCAAGATCATCTATTTTGGGTAGCCTTCTAAAAATATTCTTTCTTCATAGTTAATATATATATGGTATTTGATTTGTCTCACAGCACAATGCTAAGCAAGAACTGTAATATATTGTTGGATGCCACTGTCATCTATGCCATTTAACAAGAGCACATAGTCTTAGTGTCTTTAATGAGACTTAGATTTTGAGGGTTAGGGAAACAGAGGAACTGAAAGTTTTTCTCCTGTGATTTCTGCTTAAAGTGCTAAATTAGCATCTTATGCTCGTTTTCATGATTGATCAGAATACACGGGATGTAACGAGTTACTCCACAGGATACAGTCATTTTCACACTTAGCTGGAACTAAAGTACACTAAACACAGTGAGACTGCTGGGTAAACATCCATAGGATTGCACTGTGAATTTAGATGGAATTTAGGAAAAAATCTTAGGATGTATACTACAGAAAGGAGTATTTCAGTGGTCAGGGGCCACCAGTACTTCCTAGCACATAGGAACCATTAACATTTGAGGAATGCAAGTGCTGCAGTGTATTTAAAACAAAGTCTAGCAGATAGTCACATCTGTCTGTTCCAGCTACTAACATTTAATCTTCATAGCAAGTGCAAGCATTCTCCTCCCTCTTTTCTTAGAATTGATCCTCTTGTTAATTAAACTACTACAATCTTTCTGAACATTCCTCAACAATTTAAATCTACTAGTTGGCAAGTATTTCTATAATAGAATAATATCAGAAATACCCTCCAGTGAAAATGACAGCAGCTTTTTATTTTAATTTCAACAATCAATCTTGCTTTTCTTGCTTCAGGGTATAATGCACACATTGCATCTCAAAATTCTGACTACTGTTCTGGAGTTGTTATTTTAGTCCTTAAGTTTTGATTGCTATAAAGATAGGGGGATGTTTCACTGCTTAATTTTTAGTGAGTTTTTTATGAAGCAATTCTGCCTTCTTGCATGCTTTCAGAAGAGTAATAGTTTCTGGAGCGGGGGATGTTTGTTTTTTCTTTACTTCAGCAAGACAACCTTGGATCCCAGTTTAGCCATATGAGTCTCTCCCGACAGCCATCTGGGGAAGCCGCTGATCCTCATGCCACCATGTTCCAGTCCACAGTTGTCCTTCAGCCCCCGCAGCAACCTGGTTTTATCATAGCGACTGCCCCGGCACCGCCGCCCCCTCCGCCGCCACCCCCTGGCCAACCTGTTCCTGCTCCTAATTACAGCGCATCCAGCCATCCTGTCAACCAGCAAGTTCTTCAGCAACAGGGATTTATGCAGCAACCAATGCCACAGGTATAGAAGCCTTTTAACTGTTGCCCAGCCATTTCAGGGGTGGTTGAATTTGACTTTGTGTGATGGATCTGTTGCTGGCATGTAAGGTGTGTAGTCTAGCCTTCATATCTGAAGCTCTGAAGAAGATAGCAGCCTTCCTCAACCTGACACCCTCCAGATATCTTCAGTTTCAACTTCTGTTAGCTGCAGACAGCATGGCCAGTGGTCAGAAGTGCTTGGAGTTGTAGCCCAAACTACCGGGAGAATGCCACATTGGGAAAGGGTTAGAATTTGGAGAGAAAAATGTCTTATAGCTCCAGGCAGTTGGAGAGTTCTGGGCACTGTAAGACTTGTTCTAAGTGTGCATAGGATTGTACCCTAATTGAAGCTGCAGGATGGCAACAGTAGAAGTTAATGCATATGCTGTAAGCACACGGTTTTATTTATTTATTTATTTATTTAAACCATTTCTATGCCGCCCCATTCGCAAAAAGCCTCGGGGCGGCTTACAACAGCAATAATTAGACTTAATAAACTGGACACATCTCAGCATGTGCATAGAAACCCAATAAATACAGTCAATAAATTAACAATTAAAATAACTTTAAAATAAAAAGGTCTTGGCCTGGTGCCAAAAAACAAATAACGACAGCACCAGGTGGACTCTCTGGGGAGTGCATTCCATAGGTGGGGTGCCACCGCAGAGAAGGCCCTCCTCCACGTACTCAACCTCCTAATATCTTTCAGGGAGGGTTCCCGGAGAAGGCCATCTGTTGCTGATCTCAAAGTGTGGCAGGGCATATCTGGACGCAAGCACTCCTTTAGATAACCAGGTCCCAAGCCGTTGAGGGCTTTATAGGTGATAACCAACACCTTGAATTGGGTGATAACCAACACCTTCAATGGGAAGCCAGTGAAGCTGACGGAGGACTGGGGTTATATGAGAACAACGCCCAGTCCCCGTCAGCAACCTGGCAGCTCTGATTTGCACCAATTGAAGTATCCGGACCGTCTTCAAGGGTAGCCCCACGTAGAGTGCGTTACAGAAGTCTAATCGGGAAGTTACCAGCGCATGTGTCACTGTTGCCAGGCGATCATTCTCCAGGTAGGGACGCAGCTGATGGATCAGCCGAAGCTTGAAGGAAAGTGCTCTTTGCCACCGCCGTCACCTGAGCTTCTAATGACAGTTCAGGGTCAAGGAGCACTCCCAAGCTGCGAACCTTGTCCCTAAGAGGGAGTGCAACCCCATTCAGGACAAGGTCCAGGTCCCCCACCCTGAAGCCTGAACCACCCACCAACAGGACCTCCGTCTTGTCTGGATTGAGCTTCAGTTTATTGGCCCTCATCCAGCCCATTACCTCAGCCAGGCCTCACCTGGATTGGTTGAAAACGAGAGGTAGAGCTGGGTATCATCAGCGTATTGATGATTCCGCAGCCCACACCTCCTAATGACCTCTCCCAGCGGTTTCATGGAGATGTTGAATAGCAGGGGGGACAAAATGGACCCCTGCAGAACTCCATAGCATAACTGCCATGGCGCAGAGCCATAGTCCCCCAGCACCACCTTCTGGAATCGGCCATTGAGATAGGAGCCTAACCACCGCAAAGCAGTGCCTCCAACTCCCAATCCCGCTAGCCTCTCCAGAAGGATACCATGGTCGATGGTATCGAAAGTCGCTGAGAGGTCCAGGAGAACCAACAGGAATGCACTCCCCCTGTCTCTCTCCCTGCACAGGTCATCATACAGGGCAACCAAGGCTGATTCAGTACCGTTCCCGAGTCTGAAGCTGAACTGAAATGGGTCCAGATAATCAGTTGGAGTTGTCCTGCCACCACCCGCTCTAACACCTTGCCCAAGAACGGGATGTTGGCTACCGGTGTATAATTGGCGGCCACCTCTGGATCGAGGGATGCCTTCTTTAGGACTGGCTGGACTTCCTCCTTTAAAGGGGCAGGTACCCGGCCGTCCCTTAGAGAGGCATTGATAACCTCCAGGATCCAGGTCCCAATCCCATCCTTGGCTTTCTTAAGTAGCCAAGATGGGCAAGGGTCCAGTAAGCAGGTGGTAGGACGTACTTGTCCAAGCACCTTGTCCACATCATCAGGCCGCAACAACTGAAACTCATCCATCAATTGTGGACCAGACGGCAACACTGGCACCTCCCCAGTAGAATCTGATTCACTAGTAGAGTCCAGCTCATGACGAATCTGAGCAATTTTCTCCCTGAAATGCTTGGCGAAGTCGTCACAGCGGGCCTTCAAGGGTGGCACGAGATCGTTCTTTGGGCCCGGATGTACCAGCCCCTGTACCACCAGAAAGAGCTCTGCCGGACGGCATTGTGAGGAGGCAATGGAAGCGGAGAAGAATTTCTTCTTTGCCGCCCTCACTGCCACAGCATAGGCCCGAAAATGGGCTGTTAAGTGTGTTCGGTCAGACTCATCCTGTGATTTCCTCCACCTACGCTCTAGACGTCTCCCAATCTGCTTCATCGCCCGTAGTTCAGGTGTATACCAAGGGGATGAACGGGCTCTGCCAGGTGGAAGAGGATGCTTAGGAGCGATCGTGTCAATAGCCCTGGTCATTTCCCCATTCCATAGTTCAACCAGGGCATCGACAGGAGCGCCAGCCTTCTCAACCGGGAAATCCCCCAGGGCCTTCAGGAATCCATCCGGATCCATCCGGCTCTGGGGGCGGACCAGCACAATCGGGTCCACACCCTTACAGAGGGAAAGACCGCTCTCGAGCTCACAAGGAAGTGATCTGACCATGACAGGGGTGTCAGACACAAGTTCCTCACCCTCAGATCACCCTCTTCCTGCCCTGTCGAGAAAATCAGGTCCAGAGTGTGTCCACATTCATGGGTCGGGCCAATGACGTGTTGAGACAGCCCCATGGGCGCCACGGAGGCCATGAAGTCCTGAGCCACCCCAGTCAGAACCGTCTCGGTGTAGAGATTGAAGTCCCCCAGGACCAGCATCCTGGGAGTGTTCAACACCAAATCCGAGATGATCTCTGTCAGCTCAGGCAGGGAGTCTGTTGGGCAGAAGGGTGCACGGTACACCAACAGAATCCCCAGTCTGTCTCGGTCGCCCAACACCAAGTAGAGGCACTCTAGACCCGGCCTCGAGAGGACAGGAAGCCCCGTGAGGGAAATAGAGGCTAGGTAAACCATTTCAATTCTTAAAACAAGTGAGTCATGCTATAGTAGTTAAATAATGCCTCATAGGAGTCCTACCATTGTGTTTTGTTTATCTGAAATATTTTGGCCTAAATCTAGACAATTCAGATTTTTTTTTGAAAGCAAGACAACAAGAACAAGCATCCTAGCTGTCTTAACATGTACTAGCCTATAGTTCCTGATAATATTCTGTTACTTGATTGGCAAATGAGCATTTGTCTTGTATTTTCCATCTGGGATGCATGTAAGGCCACACACAATTAGACTGTTAAAATTTCCAAGAGAAGAAATTTTGTTTAAATAACTCCTGTTTTCATTTTTTAAAGGTACGTCTTCCTGTGCTGTTTTGATCTGCCATCATGCAGCAGTATACCCAACATGTCTGAGTTAGAAGTAAATAAATGAACCTCCTGCATGTTGTTCCTTTTCAGATGCCAGGCTGTTACTGTGCTCCAGGCCAGTATCCACACTCCAGTCAACAGTATCGGCCGGTTACTTCTGTTCACTACAACACACAGCAAAACCAGCCACTGCCACAGCCTGCACAGCAGACAGGTTTGTGGTCTGCCCCTCTTCCTCCTCCTCTCCCTTTCCCCACTCATGCACTTCTGAACATTCCAGCAATACGAAATAGTGTAAACTGGATAATAAGTTTGTAATGAAGACTGCAATTTCTTTTAGCTTTGAAATGTCAGTAATACTCCCATCTGGTGGGAATGTATTCTTTTTTCACGTTTGTTCAGTGTGATAAATCCTAAGGGATGGGGCAAGAGAAAAAGGTAATTTAATCAAAAAGCAAAATACTGGATGGGCATTTGCTTCAATCCAACCTGGGTGATGTAAAGAATTTCTAACAAAATTCTAACAAGCTGACAGAACAGTGGTCTCATTAATGGAATTCATTATTCATAGTATATTCATATCTAAGACTTGTATTTAATTATACTGTAACTGTAGCATTCTGCCTTAGGTTTTTATATTTCTTTAACTGAATCATGCCTCTGACGAGATCCAGTATATTTATCATTGTTCTTGCTTTTGATTTTGTACCTTTGTGTCCCATGTTTGTCTTCTGAAAATTACACAAAGATAAAAAATAGACTCCTTTCTGTGCTGTATGTTTTTTGCTTGCATCTGACATGTTAGTTAGCTGTAGTTAGTAATTTACCACAACGACACCTTTTTTTACAGATTGAATTCTAGTGCCAAGAAGGTTTGTACTCCAGTATGGTTAAGTTTTTTTAGTTTTTTTCAGAAGTAAGCAGTGAATTGAGGTGACTTGAACACTGAGTATTAAGCACTCATTTGTTTTCAAATGTTTTGTTTCCCTTCTGAAACTTAGGCCCAAGCTTTTGAAGCTTAGAAAAACATGTCCAGTTTAGAGTTAGGCACATATCTGGACAATACGTTAGATTCAGGTTATTTTAATCCTGGTTTGGAGCAATTTCCAGGCCCCTGGGAAGTAATAGATATAGGTGCAAAATTCATATAAAATGTGTGTGAACCCATTTAAAAGAAAAATTGAAAATAAACAAATTTGAATGTTACTTATAGTCAACGCTATGGTTTCCCAGTTGCAATGTATGGCTGTGAAAGTTGGACTATAAGGAAAGCTGAAGAATTGAGGCCTTTGAATTGTGGAGCTGGCGGAGATTCCTGCGAGTCCCTTGGACCGCAAGGCGATCAAACCAGTCAGTCCTAGAGGAGATCAACCCTGACTGCTCTTTAGAAGTCCAGATACTGAAGATGAAACTCAAATGCTTTGGCCACCTAATGAGAAGGAAGGACTCCCTGGAGAAGAGCCTAATGCTGGGAACAATTGATGGCAAAAGGAGAAGGGGGCGGCAGAGAATGAGGAGGCTAGATGGAGTCACTGAAGCAGTTGGTGTGAGCTGAGGTGGACTCCGGGAGATGGTGGAGGACGGGAAAACCTGGAGGAATGTTGTCCATGGGGTCGCGGTGGGTCAGACACGACTTCGCAACTAACAACAACAACAACATGTTGAACATAATTTTTATCTATTTAAATACCTCATGATTAGCTAAAAATATTTTCAGACTGTTACTTTCTTTGTGGTATATATAAGCAAGTGTAGCTTTATGTGTGATTCTAATCAACCAAGATCATGTTTAACGTATGTGTAGTATTTAGTAGAACAGTTTGGCTTTATTTATGAGCTGTTGGATTCGGGGCCGTAACACTGTCTGAGAGGGTTACATTTCTCACAGTGAACCGGTCTCTTTTTCAGCTGCTTCTTGGCTTCTTTTTTAAAGGGTTTCAGGTCGGTGTACTTGGATGGTTACTTTCTAATCAATGAGTATTTACTGTGGGGCGGGGGTGCTAAAAAACAAAAAGTCTGCAATATCTGTCCTTACACAGAGGGTACTAGAAATATTGGGGAGGTGATGTTCAAAAACAGGAGCTGGGTGTGAATACTTTTGACAGGCCTTTGCTATTGTGGTCTCTTTTGCGCATCTTTTGTTTTGTGTCTGTTTTTAATAATCCTATCAATGCTTGAAATTTGCATCTCATTATTGAAAGGTGTGTCCCTTCTAATTGATTTGGGTAAGATATGTGAATCTTTGTACCAATTTAATTACTTCAGAAATATAGCATTGCAGAATTGCTATTCGTTCTTGTCATTCTCTTGGGTTTTGAGAAGCATGACTGTCTAACTATACATTGATAGCACTGCTGTAAAATAAAACCATCTGTTTCAGCAGGTGCTGCTGCTTCTCTTTCTTCTTTTCCTGCTGATGCTGTATTTCTTTCACACCACTTGGTATTCTGAGTTGGAATAGTGCAGCTAAAAATAGAAATGTGCTTTGGAGCCCCGTGGGGCAACATGTTAGTAGTCAATTTATATTGTCCTAGTTCCTCTCTCAGCATGGAAAATTGATTTTGCTTCGTGTGTGTGAAAGTGCCAGAAGACAACTGAATACTTTTCACAGCAACACTGGAGTCCCTGACCTGAGAGATGAACCTATTGAAAAGGCAGTACTTTGTTGACACCATGCATACACTCATCATACACAGAAGCTTTGCTGCTAATACTATTGTTCACAACAGTGATCTGTGTTTACCCTACATAATTGTTTGGATAGTGAAATATATTTTATTTATTTATTTATTTATTTATTTATTTATTAAAACATTTCTATGCCGTCCCTTGCCGAAGCCTCAGGTATTCAGGTATCTATCTCATTTGAAAATATTTACAGGGCTTTTGAGAAGAAAATATGTTACAGAATCAACATTTTTAAAAATCTAAATGCGATTGGGAGGAAGATACACTGTAACTTTGCAATTGTGCATTTGTAACACAATTTCCATGCAGCATTTTTAGTTTACTTCTGAATATTAGATTGGTAGCATGCATTCGGCTGTGGCCCTATGCATCCTTATACAGAATAAAATCCCATTGGGTTTTCCCTGAGATTAGAATTGATTTAGCCTTTTAAAAATATTGTATATTTTATTTCTTTGATGCATACTTATACTTGTAGTAAGAAAATTAAGGTACTGACACTGAGCAGGTTCAGACAACATGCTGTAGCTCCATGATCAGCTTCAATACATGTGGGCCCCAGCTTGCATGGGCAATTCTCTTTGGGACTGTTGTGATGTGAATCCAGCAAGCTTGCGTTATATAAGGTTTAAACAGTCCCTAAAATAGTCATAGGTTGTGGAAGGGTTTGACCCTCATATAGCCCACGCCTGTCAGGTTCTCACAACACAACAATCTCTGCAGTATCATCATGGGTAAAATAACCCACAATGGGGTGTCTTGCCTCATTACTTTATTACAAAATATGAAATCAAACACTTTACTCTTTCCCACAGAAGAAGTCCTAACTCTCTGGCATTCACATGTTTGTGTACTAAGAGGTGAAATACATCGATAGTATAGACTCCACTTACAACATGTAATTCCCTTCATCAGACATTTTCCCTGAAAAATTAGTGGAACAATCTGTTGGGAATATTAGATCAATGGTAACCCATCTTGAGAGAGGAATTGTGGGCAAACATCCACTAGTCCACTTCCAGTTTTTGAGTCTGTATCTAGCCTCACTTAGGACATGATAACTTAAATTCTTGGCCAATAAATAGTTGTAGCCCACTCATTTTCAAAGTTTATCCTGTGCTTAACTAAAGTTGTGTAGTGCCATACTCTACATGGACAAAATAAATGTGCTGTTGTGAAATTCTTGGAGAAAAAATTAAGGTTATCAAAACTTTATTTTTGAGAGAGAGCCTAATACTTCTTCAGTTGCTAGCAACATATTCAAATAAGGCAGTACAACTGTCCAAATGAAAGTTCTATAGAATTAGGCAAAGTCGATTAATAGTTAACAGCAAGTTACTAGCATGGGTTGTACATCTGTTTTCAAAAGCAAGGAACAAAGTACAATAGAATGTGCTGTTTCTTTGTAGATACAGGCCTAAGCATGAAAATCAAGGCAGCAATCTGCATTTTCAGGCATAAATAACAGTTTGATCCTTGCACCTGCTTTCAAAGAAGGAGAAATTTGAAATAGATCATAACAAATTGCTTAGTGCAAGTGTTGCACACTGGGAATTCTACATCCTCTCTTTCCCCTGCAGCCACCTCACATCCCCCAAAATCTGCTCTCAAGGGTCCCTTAGCCATCCAGAGCAGACTTGGGGGCTGTGGAAGAGGGAAAACCTTTTTGTTCTGTTTCCCTTCCACTGGCAAAGCAACAGCATCGGATCAAAGTTCCCATAACATGTAAAGTGAGGCTGTCAGGCATTGTGCTTTGCTATACTTCCATGGTTTTCCAGGGAGTTAAAAAGAGCAATTGTAATTGAGCTATGAGGAGATACAACAAAAAAGTGCTTAATGAGAATAAAAGAATGAAATGACAGAGAACGGCAGTGCAAATTGAAGTTTGTGTGTGAAGACTTTATTCTGTTAGAACTGAAATGGAGGATTCATGTGAGGGCTCTACAAAACCTTACTGAAATATGTATGAGCATTGTAGATACTTGACTGGTGGAATAGCCTATGTATTTAAAAGCAGAGTGACAGGCAGAAATTCAACAGGTGTAGATTTAACTGTTGCTGGATTTTGTGGAGCCAGGAACATATATATGATGAAAAATCTTTAAGACATGAGACTGCTGCAGCCAAAAACACCTTTTTGCTGTATATTGCTTGCTTTTCACTTTTTGTAGTAAGAAACTGTGATTTCAGAAAAGCAAAAAGTCTTTAACTCTTCCTCCTTCATTAGTATTTATACATATTTCCTTTGCTTTTACCAAGTTCACAGAAAAAAATTGAGAACTAAGCTCAAGTATCAGATATTATTTATTTATTTATTTAAAATATTTATATGCCGTCCTATTCGCAAAAAAGCCTCAGGATGGCTTACAATGTAAAATATAACATAAATAACAAAGATATTCCTACCTAATAACTTTAGGATTGCAGCCTTATTCAGGAATCAGACAACTCTCTCAAGAGAGAGGGAGAATGAGCTTCCATATAACCTGAAGCACCTGATCCTGGATAATCTTGGAAAGCTAAGCAGGGCTGGGTCGAGTTGAAATCTGGATGGGTGACTTGAGTTCTGCAATGAGCAGGTGGTTGCACCCAATGGGCTGCTAGGCCCCTTCCAACTATACGCTTTGATGAGTGCATTTGTCTGCCCTTTCCTCTGCTCCACCTCCTTATCATCCTTATCATCCCAAAAGGTAGTCTGCTCTGATGACCCACTGTGTACGTGTTTGTGCATCCACGTGCATATATGCAAGTTAAAATACATGCTCCATGCAAGTTGATTTCAAGTCAGTGGATGGAAAAAGAGAACCCTTTTCTCTGAAATTCTCCTTCCTTTCACCATTCACCATAAAAGCACAGGGATGACTGTTGTCAGTTATGTGCATTCTTTTGCTGGGACCAAAGGTCTGATTTTCAAAATGAGATAACAATAGGCACCTAGAGTTGATCATCTTATCATCATCTAGATCATCTAGAGTCTTCAGTGCTTAAATAATTCTGAGATTTCCTTCCATTGCATCATTTTGCTTGAAGAAAGTTTGTGCATTTGTATACTTGTCAGATGATCAAAAAAACCCCCAAAAAACCCCTTCGTCCCCGAGTTGGGAGTTAACACTTTAAGTAGAGTCAATAAGAATTTAGGGCTCTTTCCTGCCTTCTGAGACGTATTGAAGAGGCTTCCCATTTCCAGGCTACTATTGAATAGAAAAGAGGATAGGAAGAAAAATCCTGTGCTCCAAAGTATTTTCACATTTGTTTATACTTATAGATGTTCTGAATCATGAAAAAAGCCAGACTTGTGACTAAATAAACAAATACATATGCACACACATGCCTTTCAGTCACTCATCTTCAAAATGAGATGAGTAGTCAGACTTGCATTGTTTTAGTGCCCTTGCTGAACCAGTGTTATTGTTCAGAATAATGCACACAGAGCCAACATACATTGGGTTGTTTCTGTTATTTTATAGTTATGAAGTTTGTAAAAGACAAAGAAAAGGAATCCAAGTTAATGGATTTATAGCTTGATGAATTTTGTTAATAGACCTTTGGATTTGTTGGCCATAGTTTGAAAAACAAAGTGTAGAATGAGGGTAAAATGGCAATTGGTTTAGTTTTGAATATGACTTCTTAAAAATGATATATTGTTAGTTGCATTTAACTGCAATAAGCAAATAATTGTTTTATGCTTTTAAGAACTTGTCTGTCTCAGCAAAATTATCTCATCATTGTGATGCACTTCAGATATTCTGACAGCTTTCTGCGGGGTCATCAAATGATGCTGCAGTGACATTTAGACCCACCGTTACCTGAGCAGGGCCACTGCTGTGCGCTTGTTACAGTGCAGTTGTTTCCAGGACCTATACGACTGACACTGCTAATGCTGGGGTGGATCTGTAAATGTTACAGCAGCATTGTGAGATGAACCTACCAAAATGGCTACTGCATCTAAAAAGGCATGTGGATATAAATGTTATTTTGTCAAAACTGGTCAAAATGAGTTTAATATTTGTATATTTGCAGGTTACCAAGTTATGCCTAACCAGCAGCAAAACTACCAGGGTTTAGTTGGCGTCCAGCAATCTCAAAACCAAAACTTAGTTGGTGGTCAACCCAACAGTATTGGAAACCAGATCCAAGGTGTACTTGTCCCATATCCTCCTGTGCCATCTTATCAAGTAAGCTATTATCTTTCTTCATAACACTGCAAATATTACATATTCCAGATTTTTTTCTAAACATTGAAACTCTGCCTAATCAGAGCAGATCATTTGGGCACAGGGACACAGTGAAACTTTGTTATTCTATCTGTTTATGTGTTGTAGCAAGTGTGTTGCTGCTGCTACTCTGTGTATGTCACTAAATGCCCTATCCCATGATGAAAGAGCAGCTCTTCCTCTTCTTCTGCTAGTGAAATAACTCATTTTGCAGATTGACTTAACAGAACAGAATTTTGTCTGTTGAGCACCCCAAGGCCCTTGAAATGAATATTAAGCCAGAAGGGCGGCAACATTATATGTGACCATGCCCCCCAGTCTCCTAGGCCATTATGGTCCTTTGAAGCAGCCTCATCAGTAGACAGAGAATGGCTGATAAGTTGTGGGCCATCAGCTCTTGGTAGACTTAGCTGAGGAGGAAGAGGAGAAACATCATCCTGGGTGCCCAGAAGAATCTTCTTTGCCTCTGGGCAAGACTCAGGCCTAATTCTCCCTGACACTGGGAGTAAACCTACCTCTGGGCTAGACTTATTCATGTGTTCTGGACAGCGGAATAATTCCCAGTTGTATTCCCTCTGTATAGACGCCAGTGATAAAGTTAAGTCAGAATACTTTTCCCTAACACTGTGTTTGGTGTGTGAAGGGAATTCTTTAGAATGGAGAAGAATCAATTCATGTGGTCTCCCACATGCAATCTATAGCAGTTCATCCTAGTCACAGGTGCATCCCACCTACTCTTCAGCGTACAGTTTATATTTCTTGCCTTTCATTTTTCTCTACACATTAGCTTACAACAGGGAGTGAGGATCCTTCCTGTAGCCCAAGGGCCAACTTTCCTTTCAGAGAAGTTGGGGGTGCGGGGGGAAAATAGAAAGGTTGAGACTATTCCCGCCATAGTGTCAACAATTCACTTTATAGCAAGAAGGAAGCATATCAACTTAGAAGTAAGTACAAGCAAGTAGGGCAATCATCTGCAGAAGTTTTTGAAGGAAGAACTGAATCATGTGCCTCTTCCTGATAAGCAACTTTCTCTTAATAAGCACTGAGAAAGGGAGCCCTTTTCAGTGCCAAACGAAGAAAAGCACTTTTCACTGGTCAGTTACTGATGAGAGAGGAAATTTTTCACCTTTGTGGTGCAGGGGTAGTGGCCAGAGAGAGCAGCTGCTGGGCCAGATGAGGAATCTGTGTGGGCTGGTATCCTCTCTCCGCATTACAGCATGAGCTGTCTCAGTATAAGTGTTTTGCTTTAAATTAAACTTTTTCCTCATTCTTAATGTCCTTCCAATTCTTAGGTATCTATGGCTCAAGGTTCCCAAGGAATGTCCCAGCAAACATATCAGCAGCCAGTTGTTATTCCCAGTCAGTCTAACCAAGGACTGCCTACTTCAGGAATGCCAGTTTACTATAGTGTCATTCCATCTGGACAGCAAAATAATTTAAGGTGAGTTTAGCTTGGTTTTTAGATCAGAGTGGATTTAACTTGCATGTCATTTTTCCACAGAAGGTTGTGCTCAGTCAAAACAATCACAGCATGCAAGTTTTTGTTTTTGTTTTTTAAGCAGTAGAAAAGTCATTCCAAAGTCTAACTTAGTTGATCCGTAATAACCTAGTCTGGTTTATTTACAAGGATCATTAACAACATTTTAGATATAGGTTTATTTATTTATTTATTAAAACATTTCTATGCCGCCCCATTCGCTGAAGCCTCAGAGCGGCTCACAACATGAAGTTAAAATACGAAAAATAACAATATAAAAATAACAATATAAAATAAGTAACAATATAAAATATAAAAGGTTAAGATTCATTTTTATGTGTACATAGAACAATTGTACATATAATTTGATTTTTGACAATATTTAGCTAATTATTAGAAAGGAAATGTCTAGGGCTATGATAGGGAAGAAATGTAATTGTGTAGAGTATGGTCAAATTCCATCTGTGTATATTGTCATTTCAGTTTTTCTGCTCTTTTTATCATTACTGCTCCATGCCTATTCTCCAAAGACATACTGCACTTTGAACTAATTGTACATATTTATGCAAATAATATCTGAGAACTCCTTAAAACAGTTGTTATAACCTGCCATACCAGTGCTACTGGCTTCTCAGTGCTGATTACAGTCCAAATCTAACACTACAATAAAATGTACCAATTTATCATAACACCAAATAAAAAGTAGTACACTAAAAGTATTTGAAATACCATTCCAAATAAGAGTAAGAATCTTTAGGGGGATAATCCTATGTCTAAGAGGGAAAATCCTCTAACTTCCAGTATTTCCCAGGTAAGCATGACTGGCAGGGGAATGCTGGAGCTTGTCAGATTTTTTTTCTGTCCAAATATGTATAGGAGAACACCCTAACAGGGCATTCATATGCATGCTTACACAGGAGTAAGCTATGCTGAGTTTGATGGTGTCTAATCCCAGGCAAGTTTCTATAGGATTGTGACTTTGTAAAGTTCAGAGGGAATTGACTATTGTAGATCGGAAGTTGCTTGGTTTGGCAGTAAATAAATGTATAGTGATAGCAATAAGGATATTAGTGACTACTTAGATCTATCTGAAGTAGATGAAATTCAGGAACAGGTTCTTCAGTGAGACTGTTTTTTTCTGGCTGTCTCACTGGATGACCAAATTTAGGCTTCCTGTTAGTATTGTAATTGTGCAGAGTTCAACAGCTTTCTCTTGTACTTGATTTTTCTGAAGTAAGCGATGTCTTGTTACAAGTAGATCTATTTAAAATTCTACCACTTGGAGCTGCTTTTCATGACTGAACAGCTCACTCTGGATCATTTAAGCCATCATGGACTGCAGCACATCCCAGTGGTCATTTTGAATATTCAGACTACAGCTTGTTGTGCCATCCAAACCCAGACACTGTGGGTCATGCTAGAATTAAATAATGTTTGCATAACCCAACAGACCCCATTGTTAAGTTCAAACCTGGGGATTATGGGTTGTGTGAGGATTAAACAACCCTTGCATAACCCCCAGTTGAGAAAACGGGATAAGGGTCCACTTGAATATTCAAAAACTGTGCAGTAGTTTAGGCAGCAGTGATTGTGCAACTGGGTCACTGTGTGTTTGTGTCATGGCTAGACTGGGGATCCCATTCATTTTTGGAAGTTTTAACATCCTTATTGACCTACTTGGTATTGAGCATAGTTATCCTCATTCCTGAGTATTCTTTTGTGTCACAACTAAAAGATACATAGTAGAACTCTTTGTGGTGTTCTGAAAATATAAGCTAGATTTCCTTAGTAAAATTAGTGGTTTTTATAGTTAAACAGTGCCAAACAACCAATATCAGACTCTGTGCAAAGCAAGCATTTATCTTTATCTTCACACAAAGAAATCAATGAGCATAATTTTATTCTGGGACTTTATTTTCAGAAAATTAAAAATCATGGTGAGACATAGGTGTAGAAATAGGTATGTAGTACAAAGAATGGGACCAAGAAAAGAGGAAAGTAGCTGTGCAAGGCAACAGGGACCATGCTTAATTTCTGAAAGAAATACATTTACACACCACTTAAGAATTCAGCAAGCATTTAATTTTGTAGCTCAGAAATGGGCTTTTTTGTTCCCCAGAAACTGTAAATAGAGTTTGCATAGGGTGCAAACTGCTGTACTTTTTAAAGCAGGTTACCCCACAACCCCACCATAACAATGCATTTGGCAACCATACATAAGCATTTCAAATGTTTGTCTGAGCCTTTCCACCCCTAAAATTTTTTAAAGTGGACTGCCCACATATGTGAGAGAAAAGAATGCGGAAAAGAGCGATGGTAGGAAAAGGGAGGCATGTACCATAAACGATTTATCTTTAAAACAGCTGCAAAGCTTCTCTGGACATGTGGGTTTAAGACACAGAAAGTGCAAGCTGAACAGCCCTGTGCACAGTTGTTTCTCCTACAAAACTGACAGAACTGGTTTTCTTTGAGCTACATCCTGGATGAGAAATTGGCTGCCTATATATAGCCCACTGATTGCATTTCTGTAGCAGCTTGACAGCTTAAACACTGCAGGTCTGTGTGGAACCCTGATTTCCTGGAAGGAACAATTTGGCAGTGGACCTGAAGCACATGGGTGAATTACCTAAGATAGCTTTTTATTTTATGTCAGTCTGTAGGTGATCTGTAGGTGACCTGTACTATCTGCTATAACATTCAGCATTTTCTGGTGAATCCTTACAAGCAAGCAAAAAATGGGGATAGGAAGAAGAGATCGAAAAGCATCACCTTGAGAGAATCATTAATCTGTGCAGAAGATCCTGTTACTATTGTCAAAACATTCTGATCAGATTTCTTTTCACTTGCATGGTGTATTCTTGTGATCACAGTGGAATTTATTGTACAAATGACTTGATATCTGATCTTTAAATATGCATGTTTAAAAATTAAGAAATGTGTGAAATCATTTTTTGTGTTTGAGCTGCATTGTGAAAATATTGATGGATATGTAACAATCCATAACGATATATAACAGCCCATGTTGATGGTGTAGTGAGAAATTACTGAAGTCAGTTTAAGGAATACATTTATTGTAGGGGAAATGCATTATAAATTGAATATAAATACAAGCTTTCCCCTTGAAACTTCTTCATTGCAAGTTTTAATTGATGAAATGTATAGCAAATACAGACTGATTAAGTGAAACTCATGCAGTGCTTCATGTCAAGCACAAATTTTACTGTTCAGTATATTGTTTCATTTGCAACATCATAGAAAATATTGTGATTTACACAGGGAGAACTGACAGCAAGCTGCTAGTGTCATAGTTGCATTTATTTGAGGTTTTAAGAAAGACAGATGTTCCAAAAAGTAGCTTATATTACTATCAGTACAATGTTGTAAATCAACTTTGATGCTTTAATAAGCAACATTTTGATTTATTTCTGGGTGGTAACAAAGACAAGCTAGCTAGTCTCTACACTAGCTCCTGGGTAACAACTAGCTCCTGGGTAAGTCTGTATTGGATTGCAACCACATTCAGGGTTTAGTCTTTACTTGGCCCACGTCTAAGTTGGCTTTTGCCATGTTCCTACTTGCTCATTATGCTCACAGAATCCCCATTGTATGCTCCACTTTCTCTGGGTAGGCAAGATACAGTCCAGACCCCAATTCTAAAGATCATCCTTTAGATTTCTGCATTAGGATGAATTCATCTGATTTGTCAGGGATGAGAAAATATGCATAATGACAAAAGAGGTTGGATCCACAATAATTCCTCCAGTACTGGAAGAAGGGGCTCCACTGATGGCTTTTGTCAGTTCCCCCTTCCTGCTGCAGCCCCCTGTACCTGTACCCTCTGAAAACCTGCTCCAGAATGCCAGAGAACATGTTGGAACAGCACAGAAAGTAGTGACAAGGGATACAGAAGGAATGTGGAATCTGTGAAAATGATCACCACCTCTAGCTAGATGTCCATGAATATGGCATTTGGCACTAATAATGAGGTTTGAAAATGCATATGCAATGCCCAGGCACTAGAGGGAAGAAGGGGGCTCTAAGCAAGGTTTCTGGGGCAAGGGCTCTTTGGCCCACCCCACTTATTCTTCAGAAGTGGACATAAAGTAGAATTTGAGGTCATCTTGATGCAGAGTTTTGGCATTTTTTAATACATTCTTGCCTGCAGTTATCTTTGTATCACTTCTTTTTTATATTTAAAGTTCCTTTGATCTTTGGTGTCTTGCTTCGAAAACTGCCTTTTTAAAGTCAGCAGTTTGTAATAATGTCTTGCATTAATAGCAATCTTCAAAGCCTGGTCACCTTTCCAAAAGTCACTGTATGAATAATTCACAAGCTGATTAGAGAAAGGAGAATAGCATTTGAGTCACTAATTTTTGCCCTCAAGGAAAATGTTTCACGCTTGTTTTAAACTTATTAATTTAAACTGTAAACGCATTCATTTCTCTTACAACATGAGAGTATTAATCTGTTTAATTACAAAATGACAGATGACCAACAATGACAGCTAAGGTGAGAAACAATAGTTTGCAAAAGCAGTGCAGTCAACCTGCAACAGTTTTGACTAGTTGCTTCATCCTGCAAAGGGTGGTGAAGAAAGCTGAAGCTAGCCAGCCCTGAGTCACAAGTAACTGTTTTGACAGGATAGTAGAACTGGGACTGTATAACTCCTTAATCTTAATTTCTAGGCCAGGAACTTGTCTAGATAGTTCTATTCAGGAGACTTTCATTAATTTCAAACCACATGGCTGAGGTACACTCAATGCCATTAATACCTTTCTTTTTTGTTTCTTTTCTCCCTGCTCTCTCCGACCTGCTGCAGCACTTCAGTAGCATATCTTCAGCCTCCAGGATCAGAGCAGATACAGTTCCCTAGAACAACATCACCCTGCAACTCCCAGCAGCTCCAAGGACAACAGTGTGCAGGTCTGAGTGGGACATCTTGCCATATTGATCCTTTCTTCCCTTAATCATCTGATCAGTTTTCTAAAAATGATTTGCTCACTGGCGTCCAGTTCATTGGCCTTAGGCGCAGCACTCATATTTCACTTAAGGGAGTTTCTGGAGGACCAATAAGTTATGGCACCCTCATTTGTGTTGTTAGTCAATTAGTTTTATATGAAAAGACAATACAAATATATAAAATTATAAATCAGATAAAATATAGGTGTTACAAATAAAGAGGATTAGCTGTAGACTTCCCTTTACCAACAGAGCATCTTCCATTTATTGAAGGGCCTGAGAGCCAGCAAAGGCCATTTGTGCCCATTTCGCTTTCCCAGCCTTCACTCCAGCCCCATGTCTCAAGAGTCCTCCAGCCCTTCAGAACAACTTTCAGAGAGTAGAGCAAGAAGGGGCATTGGAGTAAACATACCTTCCCTCTTCCTCCTGTGGGAATGGAACTCAAATCAGGAACAACAAGAAAAAGAGCAAACCAGGGCCAGATAAAGCAATTTCAAACTAAAGACTTAACAAGATCTTTGAAGTGATCATCGAAGTGCCAATAAAGCAAGATCTTGGTGGGTCTTCTTGGGCAGGGCATTCGAGAGGCACGAAACATGGAACAAAGTACTGGTTGATAACCTCAGCTGGCAGGCAGGTGCATGTGGCAGGGGGCTATATTTAGGAAGTACTAAACCAGAAAGTTAAACATTATTCTTTATTAATCTTGTTTTATAGCTGTAGCGCCCCCACCAGGTGGAGGAATGGTAATGATGCAGCTCAATATACCCAACAATCCTCAACCTCGACCCCATTCCCCTCCACAATGGAAACAAAATAAATATTATTGTGACCATCAAAGAGGACAGAAGTCAACAGATTTTGGCACTTTGGACAGTTGTACACAGGTATACCATCCTATGTTTTGAAAACATTTGTATTTTTAAAAGGGAAGGCATTCATTTCTTTAATTCTTCATGTACGAAAACTATTTAAATATTTGTATCCATGTTCAAACACTGTATATTGTGGAAACTACTGAGAATTTTAAAATAATAATGTGGTTTTAAATAATAATGTGTATTAAAATAATGTGGTTTATATTCCATAGCTGAGCCAGTATGGTGTGGTTGTTGGAATGGGGATCTGTGAAAACTGAGTTCTAGCTCCCACTTGGCCATGAAACTCACTTGGTGATATTGGGTCAGTCACTCGGGATAAAAATGGAGAAGAATTGTATACACTGACCTGGGTTCCTCACAAGAGCAAAAATGGTGGGATATAAATGCAGTGTTGTAATAATAAAATAAAAATAGTTCCAGTGCCTTCATCCAAATCACCACAACATTGGTTAGGCAAGCCAAACAGACCATACCTGAGGCCCAGTCTTACAGGAAAAGAAACACCAATGAAGGTGGACTCTTTCCGGGAAGAAAATGGTGGATCTCTAGGACTGTCTTATCATGTATATATAGGAAGAGGGGTAGAATGTTACTGTTTCACTTTTGGAAATTAGATTTTGCCAGTCAGAGGCAGAATGCCAAATTTTCCAGGACTATGAGTCTATGCATCATGGGCATGAAAAGCAGAATCTTCTCTTTGAAAGAATGATTATAGGAACTCACAGTTCACTTGCAGCGTAGGCATACGATTTCAAGCAAGTTCCCAAGTTAACTAAGAAAAAGTTGATTATTTCCTGCTCTGGCAAACTCATGTATAGCCTGTGTCTGTCTGTCTCTTTCTCCCATAAAGTTACAGCATAGTCCACAAATAGGTAGCCCTGTCGCATCTCCAGCCCAATCTCCAGCACCAACCCAGCTGTCAAACATGAAGAGCATCCGTCCCACGTTAACACCTCTTCCTCTTGTGCCCCCATTCTCTAGAACTTTTGTTCCTGGACAAGGTAAGAACTGCAATTATCTAAGAACTTAATAGCTGCTTACATTGCCAGATGTCACTTGGTATTGAGCTGGAAAGTCAAATTTAATACTTCCCCCAAGGAAAATAAAAAGTGTACACACGCACCCTTGATATTCTGATTTGACTTCCTTGAAGGTGGAAAAGATGCCATCCTAATTAACTTGCTAGCAGTACATGTTTTATGAATTTTGGATATTGATGCTGTTTCACAGAAACTCTCAACTGCATTGCCACAAGGTATACTTTAAAATCAGAGCATTAACTCATTTGTTTTTTCTACCCTAGTCATTACTTTTTCAAATGTCAATGTAAAACTTTAATCTCATAGTAAATAGTCCCCCTTTCATTAATCAGTAGGTATGCCAATACACAAAACTAGGATCTCTTGAAAAACACACTGCTGTGCAAGGTGGGTTTTTGATGCACTGTCTCCATCTGTCAAACTTGTTAAAAAAGAAACCTAAAATGGCTTTTCCTGTTTGTACTCAAATCTGGAAGATTTTTCTGGTTAATGAAAATAACAATGAGTAGTCGTGTTGGGTATGATCCTAAATCCATGAGTGGGTTTTCATTTTTCCACCTTCACCTTTCTCAGCTGAGCCTATTATTCCTCAGATTTGTAGGACCCTCTGGAACAGCATAGGTTATATTATACAGAAATGACGTATTGGGGACCCCTCACGCACTCTCCATACACTTTTGGATCCAAGCCTTTGTTATTTACATTGTAAACGATCTCTTTAGACAAAATGCCCCCCTTTGAGTTGTCCAAGATACACCTCCATTAGTTTTTTTCACTTTGTTAATATATGTAAGTTTGATTGAACAGTTTCATTAAAATCTGTATTTATTGAAGATTACAGGATCTTTAATTGACAGCTCACAGGTATAAAGAATGAAAATCAATCTCTCTCTCTCTCTGTCTGTCTCGTGTCTTCAGGAGATGCCAGATACCCCTTACTGGGCCAACCTTTGCAGTACAATCCTCCATCTCTGCTACATGGACACATAGCAGGTCCACAGGTAGGATTAGTTGAATAACCAGGATTTAAGTTGGATAGTTGATTTTAAAATTGGGAAAGTGAACTACTTCTACTAGAAATGAACTGCTTTCCTGCTTATATGAATTGTTTGCTAGCTTGATAAAAATAACCTTTAAAAAATGATGACTCTTGCCAGTCATATGCAGTGCTCAGACTGTGTATGAGAGTAGGGAAGGGGTAATATGTTTTTGTTTCAAATTAGGCCAGATGCACTTATGTCTATTGAGAAGGTAGCTGTGATTCTAGGTCCACCTATTTAGTGGGATGACATTACATTCCACTTCAAGCATTGCGCATATGGTTTTTCCGTAACATAATTATTCTTTAGGTGTACCCTAAAGACATTAGATGCAGAGTCAAATAAATA
The DNA here is from genome assembly GCF_004798865.1 of Varanus komodoensis. Classification (NCBI taxonomy): domain Eukaryota; kingdom Metazoa; phylum Chordata; class Lepidosauria; order Squamata; family Varanidae; genus Varanus; species Varanus komodoensis. The sequence continues at coordinate 17,079,071 of NW_025335798.1, forward strand.
TTTAGATAATGATGCATCTTGAAGCAGTCTACTGCTACTTAAAAATACTGGTATAGGAATGCCACCTGTGACCCAACTTAAGATTTGAGGATAACCGCAACAGTAACTTTCCTTGGCCCAGCTATGTTTTGTGCCATCACCTTAAACTGGGAAGAACACCAGTATTGTGTGGCTTGGATCCCAGTGAATGCACTCTCATGCAGTGAACAGAAGTGATGTTTTTGCCTCTTTCCCTTCATTAATTTATTCGTGAGATAGCCAAAAGAAGCACCACTTCATGAGTTTAATACCCCATGTCTCACAATGCTACACACTTTCCCAAGAAAATTTATTCCAGTAAAAGAAGTAGTCATGTATCATTTTATATTGCTCCAGTGGAATAGATAGGGGGTGGTTACAAAACGGCTGAGGGTGGGGGCAGATTCAGTCAGTGATTATTCTTTGTATCTGAATCCTCACCAGTGTCAGCCTGGAAGCAGACATGGGAACAGAGGAAGAAAGCCAGCTAAAAAGGCTGCGTCAACAGATCTTGGTGCAGGAGAACCAGGTATGTCTCATAGTGTGGCATTTCTTCATGATGCAACTAAAGTACTGGGAAAGTGTATTCATGCTTAATTCTGTTCTGTCACAACTCTGTAGGTCCAAATGTTGTCCAGAGAGAGATATAGAATATGGTGTGGTAACAGAAGGTGTGAATGGTTATTTACTCAAGGGATCCAATCTGTTTAAATGCTTTGTATCAGTGCTCCAAATGTTGCAGCTGCTGTCTTCTGTTCCCACCTTGTAAAGAAGCATATATATTTTATCACTTATCCTTTATGCTCATCTGCAGCTGATCGATTTCTGTATTCCCCTGTATTCTTGGTACACATGCTTCTTTCAGAGCTCGAGACAGGTGTTCATATTTTCGAAATGGCTGCCGCCACATTTTGGAACATGTGTGCAAAGTCCCCTTAGTCTAGGTTTCACTATATCTTTATAGTGGAGGAATAGTTTGTGAAAGACACTTGGAAGCATCACAGATTAGAGTTTGGTTGAAAGCTGTGTATGCTCAGATATTGAAAACTTTGTCTGTCTGGCTGTGTCCATGAGAAAGCCAGTCAACAACTGGGGTCACGGCAAGCAACCCTGTATGGTTACTACAGTTGATAGATTTTTACCTCAATGTACCTTATGGGCGATTAGGCTAATGGTGGTATTTCTCCTTCCTCCTGCCATCTCCTTCCCTCTCAGTCCTTCAGATCATATCCCAGGAAATACTACAAGAAAGAATGAGGCTTCCCTCCTTGACAGTTGTGACTGTGAACCAAGTTTGGCTTGCTACGGCTGCCAAATGATTTTTGCTGTGCAAATAGGGCTCGCACTCTGAAGTGCAGCAAAGAGGATGAGGGAGCTGATCACACACCCACACCTCCTGTTCCACAGGGGACCGCAGCACCACCCTGCTGATCCATGCTCAGGCAAAGCGGGGGATCAGCAGGGCAGCCCCACTCAGCTGATTGCCCTGCTGCCCACCAGTCTCACTCCTGCTTGCCAGAGAGGTGTCCCTAGCCAGGCAGCTGCATCTCAAGCTCTGGATTGGGGATGTCATTCAGGCAAACAGGAGTAAGGAAGGGGGATCAGCAGGGAGATCTGCTGAGCTGCGCAGCACCCAGCCTGGCACCATTGCCCAGCTGATTCTCACCCTTTCTGCATGAGTGCATGAGGAGCCCTCCTCCAGTGTGTGTACAGGGGAGCAGAGAGGAAAACAGCTGAGCTGCATTGCTCCTTTTTGCAGCACTGCCTAGCTGATCACCTGCTCCTTCTCCAAAGCAGGAAGTGGACAAAGCAGAGATACTTCAGATAGCCATGCCATACAGCAGCTGTCAGTGGCACTCTCTGGCTGGCCACTCTTGTCAAGTAGTTGTCAGTTTCTGGCCTTTGTACCACAATGAGTTGTGTTTTCCAGGTTGAGATGACACAACAAGCCATTGTGATACTAAGGGTTCCATGCTGAAATACCACAATGGAGTCTGGAAAGCATGACAGACCAACACTGGTTTAAAAAAAAAAAAATCACGGCAGCTTGTTGTGTCAGCCAAATCTGCTCAAGAGCTGCTTTTGGTTTCTGCTGGACAACTGGTCCTTACATGTTATACATCGTTTTAAGTTACTAATTTGAATGGTTTTATAAAGTGGTTGTACAAATACACGCTGAATTAAAATAGTCAGTGGCTACTAGTCATGATGGCTTTATGCTCCCTCCAGTATCAGAGGCAGTATGCCTAGGAACTTGAGTTACTCAGGAGTATTATTGAATTAGGAAGGTGGTAAGTCAGGGCACATAGAAAATAGTTTATTGCAAAGCAAGGGGAAATTTTGTAGGTGGGTGTCTTCAGTAAAAGGACTTAGCTAGCATAGCCCACATAAAATAAGCCATTTTTAATCTTACATGTTTCTTCAGTTGTAGGAAAAGTCTTAGAAATTACTGAATTGCCAGAAGGAATAACTCGTGCAGAAGCTGAAAAGTTATTTGTAGAACTTCTTAAAGTTGGTGCCAAGATCCGATGGCTACGGGATCCCCAGTCTCTACAGATGCAGCAGCAACACCACCATCACTACTGTGCTAGTGGAGATAGTAATATGAACGCTGAAGCTCCCAAACTTAGTGACTTGGCATCAACGTACACGGTTCTAGCAACGTTTCCAACCATGTCAGCAGCCCAAAACGCATTGAAGAAACAGAGCAACTCACTGAACAAGTTTAGGCTGAGAACAAGCAAGAAGCACTACGACTTTCACGTTCTGGAAAGGGCTAGTTCTCAGTAACAGCTTCACCATTGAACATTCAGCCTTTATTACTTCCATGTCCTTATCTCCTCTACTTGATTGGCTTGATGTTTATGGGTTTTTTGTTGTCTTCATAAAGACTCCTTGGATGTCATACAGCAGTAAAACCTTTGAAGAATAAACCCAGTGATCCAGACAGAAAATGCAGGAAAAAAACCATACACTTAAATAATCAGCAAGTTAAAATACTGCTGTGATGTGAAACGGACAGGCAGCCTTCTCTGAAGAATGCTGTTAAAATGCCCCTTTTGTAGTAGTTTCATTTTATATTTCCGAATTCTTGTATCAGATCCAAAGCTCTGTTGTACAGCAAACTTTTGTTCTTAAGGAATATCCATATTCTTACCTGTATTTTGTAATCCCTTTGCACACAGCCAGCACACTTCTATCAGTTTAAGGGCTGGGATCTGGGGTTAGGAGGAAATATGCAAAAGGCAAGGAAAGTAGCATATTTCTGTTCCCTTCTGTTCCTCTTCAAGGTAACAGAGTCCAACAGTAACTACTGAAGACCTCCTCCAGTCTTTCCCTTTTTAGATTTACTTAAATGAACAGTAACTGCCACTAAAATCTACTCTTCAACAGCTTGCTCCTATTCCAACAGGATAAATATTTAAAAAGGAAGAAATGAATACTGCAGATAATTTTAACTGGAGCCCATTAGTTTTCAGTAAATGGTGAGGAAATTAAATATGACTCCCCAAATGGTAAAAAGTTTGCACTTTAATTGTGTTCCCATCAATATGTTTGTTTTTTACTTTTTTTTTAACTGTAAGAGTAATTGCATTTGATAAGTGCTGGAAACTTCTTAAGTGATTTAAATATGTTTTTTCATCATTTGTAGAGGATCACTGGACATCAAATAATTCATTGCACATATAAAGGAGACACCTTTTTCAATTTCTGTATAATTTGCAAGGCTGTACAATGTGTGCTGATGCAAGCCTTTCTTCAGTTTGAAAAAAAAATAAATGTTTACAAGTATAAGTTTTCTGGTGTATTCTTTCGAAAAGAGAAGTGGCTTGAGAAAAATTGACACGGTTAATGCAGCAGATCCTCACATAAAGCAGTTGAATTCATTTTAATTGTTGATGATTGAGCTGTAGGAATTCAGCCATTCATTTCAGTAGAGCTCAATGGCTTATTGGTTATGATTTTGATAAATAAGGCTACAATGCATTACACTACAGAGGAGGATACTTAAACTGCATTTGTTCTGTTCACATATTGAAACTGTGGTTTGTTACTGTTGTCTTTTCACACAATCCTATGCATATTTTATCAGAAGAAAAAAACTAAACTTACTTTCTTGTAAGTGGGATTACACTATGGATCAACTTCAGTGAAACAAACTGCTAGCAGAATGGCTTTCCCTACCTCTTTTGCAGTCCCTGTACCCTTCCCCCATGTGTTCCAGAGAGCTGCAGGATCTTATGGAGCACAATTTTTTTTGGGGGGGGGGGGGAGGGTATACATGGGAAGCTGCAGTAGGGTGAAGATCAAAGAAAGTCCTGTTGTCCTTTTTCAGCAATCCACTGATTCCAATGGACTTAATTCTTAATATTAAAACCACTGTAGTCAAAATCTTTTCCACTGTCCCATATCTGAATGCACCAAGTACAGGGAGGAATATGCTGCTGAAAACACCTTAATATTTCTGGGAGTGGGTAAATCATTTGTAATAACATAACAGAAGTTCCACTACAGTTAATAATAGATTAGGCTTCGTTAGATGCTTGGATTGGTGTCTGCTTGGAGTTGCTAAAAGAAAAGCAAAGTAATAGATAAAAATGCAACCTACTCAGTCAACTAAATTTCACTGAAAGGTCATTTAAAGTTAAATGGTTAAAGTATGACTCGCAGCTCAGTGTCAGAAGCAAAGGATGAAGAGATCAAATTAAGCCAGGAGAATTAAATAGCTGTGAAAGTTTAGCAACAGGGCACAGAAGCCAGGACAGTCAACCCTTCCTTCCATATATCATAGGTAAGTTGGCTTTCCAGGTAAACCTCTCTAAAGAAAAATGTCTGTTTAGGATTTGGAGCCCATTTGGTGCACACAGTGATGCATGCACCATTCCACCTACTGGACAAAAAAAAAAGGGGGGGTGCACATGAGCTGCTGGCCCTTGGGGAACAAGTTTGACCTCTTGAGACTAAGAGATTTGTCCTTGAGAGGCTTAATGTCACAACCTTGGTGTATGAGGCCCTGAGGAACATGATAGTGGTGGTCCACTCTTTCTGCTGTCATGGACAATGTACATCTTGGAGAAGGAGGTGTTACCCTTGGGGAAGATGCCTTATAGGGACTCATTTCTTGGGAGATTAAAACAAAATTCTCCTGTGCCAAGGATATGCCTCAAGAGGTGAAGACTCCTGATAGTGGGAGATCGAATCATTAGAGATGCAGCTATATTTGTGACAGGTGTGTAGATTGCACAGAGACTCGGCTGCCTGGTGTGAAAGCTGATGACCACATACCATTTGATAGCTTGGCAGATAGCACAGGCGGCTTTAGTGCATGTAAGTAAAGAAATGCAGTAAAGAAATGAAGCCCTTGAAGCAAAATTTAGCCTGCTAGGAAGGATGTTGAAAGTCAAGGAATACAAGGTAGATTTATTTGAAATGCTGCCCATTACATGCCAGTTGGAGAGGCAAAGTGGAAGCTCTCAGTGTATGGCTCAGACAGAATATAGAGAGGAAGGGTTACCTGACCAGAAAAAAAGGGAGATTCAGATTATTTTAAGAAGTACTACCACACAACACATAATGTATGTAATGTAGTACCACAAATTACAACATGTAGTGAAGCCTGCTAACTTGAATGGCTTCAAAAGAGGATTAGACAAATGCATGGAGAGTTCGGTTATCAATAGCTAGTAGCTGGGATGGTTATGTATTGCCCCTGTTGAAGGCAGTACACCTCTATAAGCACCAGTTCCTGAGCAATGTAACTAGATTTTGTTGCTCATGTCCTTCCTGTGGTTTTCCCATTGGTTTATCTGGGAATGTAGAAACAAAAACATAGCGAGTCAGAAGGGGCCTCCTGGGCCATCTAACCTGACCCCTGGCACAAGCTGGCACCACTTGTGTAATGTCCAACATGTGCTTGTCCAATCTTTACTTAAACACCCTCACTGATGAGACCCCCCCCCCCATGGAAGCCCTTTCCATATCAAGGGTGCTAACCATCAGGAAGTACTTCCTGACATCCAACCTGAAACCAGTTCCTTTAGCTTTGCCCCACTGGATTGCATCCTTCCCTCCACTGCAGGGGAAAACAAGTCACAACCCTCTACCATGTGATGCCCCTTCACATACTATAAGATCCCCTCAGAGTCTCCTCCAAGCTGAAAAGAGCCAATTCCCTCGACCTCATCTCAGATGGCATCCCCCCTCCCCCCAATCTGGCTACCATCCTTGTGACCTTGTGCTGAACTGATTCAAACCTTGCTATGTCCTTCTTGAAATGTGGACCCCAGAATTGGACACAGTACTCCAGTTGCAGGCACACCAAAGGCTTAGATTGGTACCAACACCTCTCCCAATCTAGAAGCCACGTTTCTGGCTGTATGTAATACTAGACTAGATGGGACTTTGATCTGATACCGCAGGGCTACTTTTTTGTTCTTGTCGTATATGTACATATATACATATACGCTTGTTATGTTCCTTTGTATCTTATATAGAACTCAATAAAGAGTTCTTAAGTGCTGACCAAACCTATTCATTAATTCAGCAATGTGACTAAGCAACTATTTCTGCTTGTCAGTTTGGATAATGGATCGGCATAACTATATCATGTTAGGCAGCAAAATGTTTAGGATAGTGAGAAACTTCAGTGGGGAAGAAAAGAAATATCAGTATAATCATGAAATACTCTTTGATTTTAAAGAACTTTAAAACTTGGGAAAGGATTTTTTTTAGTACACAATATGTATGAATGCCATTTTCATAAAGTATCTTATTGGATTGTGACAATGGATCATTGATATTGTTTATTGTGGTTTGGTCTTGTGGACACTTGGTCAATTAAGCAGAAATTTTGGTTTTGGTTATAGTTATACCTCACTTGCAGGGCTAGAAATGATAGCTCCTCAGAGATAAATGGAATAAAACAAAACAATGGGGAGGAAGCATGCAGAAGCCCAGAGGTCAAGCCATACATTCTAATAAGATACTTATGCTTGGATCCACTTCAGTTCTCTTAATCTAGGGCGTTGGAGCCATCCTCCCATCTACCATTACTTTATTTTTATCTGGTTCTTCTGAGCCACAAAAAGAATGTGTTTTATCTGCCACTCTCAGCAGAGAATTGGATATTTGATATTAGGAAACTAATAAACCTGGTTGGTGACATGAATGTTTCTTTTATTTACTTAGAACATTTTATATTAGCCTGCATTTAAGTCAAATAAATTTAAAAAACAGAACTACAAGCAACATTAAACAATGTATTATTGAAACAGCAAGCAGATCTTACCATGCTATTTTATGTATGTCCATTCAGAAGAATGGGAACGATTGACAGCAAAAGGAGAAGGGGACGGCAGAGGATGAGCTGGGGGAAGTGGGTGTGGGCATGGGTGGAATCCAAAGGATGGTAGAGGACAGGAGAGCCTGGAGGAATGTTGTTCTTGGGTTGTGATGGGCTGGGCACGACTTTGTGACTGAACAACAAAATTCAGAAGGAAATCTTACTTCAATAGGAATTACTCTTACGTGACTACGTATCAGTTGGCATCATGAAACATGTGAAATGCATCCAACTTCAATTTGCTAAGTGACTAGAATGACTGTGGGAGGGAGAATTTTAAAAATGTTTGAACTCTCTTGTGAGAGTCAAAGATAGTGAAGAAACTTTAAACAAATGTGAAAAATATAGAATCATACCATAGAATAGTAGAGTTGGAAGGAGCCATGAAGGCCATCGGGTCCAATCTCCTGCCATTGCAGGACACCAATTTACACCATCCCATTCAGACGGCTGTCCAGTTTCTTTTGAATGTCTCTGGGAGAGCCCACCACCTCTCTAGGCAGCTGGTTCCACTTTGTATTGCTCTGACAGTGAGGAACCTTTTCCTGATATCCAGCCTGAATCTGGATTGTCGCAACTTGAATTGATTATTCCGTGTTCTGCACTCTGGCATCAGCAAGAAAAGATCTTTACCTTCCTTTTTCTGACAGCCTTTGAGGTAGTTATAGGGGAACATCAAGCCCCCCTCAGTCTTTTCTTCTCAAGGCTGAACATGCCCAGTTCTCTTAGCCTCTCCTCACAGGGAAGTGTTTTCAAATTCTGGTTCATTTTTTTTTTTTTTTTGCCCTCCACTGGACCCTTTCTAATTTTTCTGCATCTTTCTTAAGTCCTGGTGCTCTGAACTGGACAAAATATTCTACAAGAGGACTACAGTGGTACCTTGGCTCACAAACTTAATCCATTCCACAACTCTGGTCACAACCCAAATTGGTTGTGAGTCAAGTCAAATTTTCCTGTAAGGTTCAATGTAAATAAAGTTTATCCATTTTGTAAATATTTTTTTTAATCACAAGGAAGATAGGCACGATCGCAGGAATGCTGGGTGTGGGGGGGAGACGGGCACAATTGCAGGCACGCTTGGGTGGGGGGAGACAGGTGCAATTGCAATTGGTACCTGATACGGAGTTCGCGAGCTGAGGAAAAATTTTTCTTAAATTTCTGTTCGCTACCCAATTTGGTCGTGAACTGAGGCATTTGTGAGTTGAGGTACCACTGTACTAGTGAAGAGTATAGGGGAACTATTACATCTTGTGATTTGGAAGTAATGCTTTGATTGATGTACCCCAAAATGGCATTTGCCCTTTTTCACAGCTGCTTTACATTGTAGGATCATGTGATTCACAAGGCCAACTCAAGGCATTTTGCTGCTTGAGTAGAGCAGCAAATGATGCATTCTCCCAACCCTAGTCAAGCTGGATTCCCAGAATGTGCACTGAACTGGCTTTAAAGGAAGATTTAATTTCAGAGCAAATGTAATGCCCCCTATCTTCTCTTCCCATGGAGCCAAAGATATGTAACATTCCCTAAATCCAGGGAACTGGGGTGGACCTAGGCATAACTACTGGCTATAAGGAGCAATATGTCCTATGGGTTTGTGAATGCTTCTTTCTGAAATATTTCTTGCTACATTTATCTATCTATTTATTTATTTTTCGATTTATATCCTGCCTTTTTCCTACAAAGGGCTCAAGGCAGCTTACATCATTCTCCTCCTCCATCTTATCCCCACAACAACAACCCTGTGAGGTAGCTTGGGCTAAGAGTCTGTGACTGGCCCAAAGTCACCCAGTTGGCTCCATGGCCGAGCGGGGACTAGAACTCAGATCGTCTGAGTCCCAGTCCCAGGCTCTTAACCACTACACCACACTGGCTCTCTAGGGTACCCTGTTTTTATAACAACCACCACAACAACAACTTATTACATAATAAAATATCTTGAAATGCAGCTACTGCTCCTTATATCAAACCTCAGTTTGCCTAACAATAAAGCTAGCCATAACGATCTCTAACACAACTGCAACTTCATGGTGCTAGAGGAGAGTTTGGCAAATACCCTGGACCAACAAGAAGCACGAACAAGTTCACCTAGATTAAATCAAGCCAAACTCTCTCCTGAAGCAAAAATCAAGGCTGTCATACTTTCCAAAAACATCATGAGAGGACAAGAGTGACTGGAGAAGTCAATGTGCTAACGAACGTTGAAGGCAGAAGAAGAAGAGAAAGACTAAATATGAGATGGACAAGTTCCATAAAAGAAGCCACAACATTGAGTTTACAAGAGATGAGCAGGGCTGTCAAAGACATTTTGGAAGGCTCTCGTTTAGAGTCACCATAAGTCAGAGACGACAGCAGGTAATAACAATTTTGCTTCGTGTGTGCGCACGTGTGTGTGCATATATACATATCACCCTTAAATTGTACAAAATAATAAATCCCAGGTTGGTGTGCAAGTACTGTATGTGCACCTGTTGATCGGGAATAGGGTTGCCAATCATTTCTGGCAGGGCTACTTTTTGGAAACTGCGATTGAAGGGGAAAATTCACCTGTTGGATTTTTATTCTTACTTTTTGCCCGCCTGCCTATCATGCAACTGATAAATGCACAAAGGCCTTGCTTTTGGGAATGGGTTGTGGACTACTCTCAGTGACGCGAGAATACAGTACGTGTGCTGCACTGAATCAAAACCAAATGGCATAATACCAAAGTTTAACGAGATCACATTCGTCAGCAGCGCCTCGATGCTCACAACGCCGCTCGCCATTCAAACCTCGTTCTTCTCTGCGAATCTGCCACTATCAAATACTGCCTGAATACTGTGGAATGTGCAGGCGTCAATCGTAGTCAGGTTTACTTCGTCAGCATTATTAGACACGACCCTTTCAGCTCCGTTAGCTTCTTCAGATACAGGTTTCCGCCTTTTTGGCGCATGCGCCCTTCGCCCCATTCCGGAAGAGAGAAGGAAAAAAGCTCAGCGGGAAGGGCGGTGCTTAGGGTGTGAATTGCGAGTCATCGCGTCCGTGGCGAGACTGACGTTTATGACGCGCATGCGCGTAGCGCGCCCAGGCAAACGGACTGCTGGGCAGCGGAGGGGAAGGCAACGGAGCGAGGAGTGACCCCCCCCCCTCCAGCTACTATTTCTGATCCTCCTCCGCGCACGGACCCGCCGCCATTATGTTGTGGTTCCCTGGCACCATCCCGGCTGCTATCGCCACCGCCAAGCAGCGCAGCGCGGTGTTCGTGGTGTTCGTGGAAGGTACGGGCCCGTCCGTGTTTTCCTAACGTGGCTTCCGCGGACTGCTTTCCTGTAGGCTTCTCTTGGCCCCTCCACCGCCCCCTTACTCCGCCGCCGACCCACAACGGGGCTCTGCCTCAGGTGACATCCTTCCTTCCGTCTGTCAAAAGACCTAGGAAGCGGCCTTATCCGCACAGCCAGGCCGCTAGACCCTGTCCGTGTGGACAGGGCTTTCCAGGGCCCGAGGGAGAGAGGGGTTATCCCCGAGAGCCGCCTCACTGGCGATGCCCAAACATTCGCGCTTCCGCATAAAGATCATGCGCTCTCTGCTGCTTGTTAACCAGTTCAGCTTTAAACAATCTTCCCCGAACCTGGTGCCCTTGAGATAGCTTGGACTACTATTCCCATCAGGAGCGACAATTGACCGCGTGGGGTGAGATTGATAGGAACTGTAGTCCAATGCATCTCGAGGGCAGCAGGCTGGGGAAAGCTGATATGGGCTCTTCCCTGCAAGGTAAATAGCTCCCTTTGATCACCTGGGCTTCAGGAGATAAGATTGATGGGTCTGCATAGCATATGCAAAATTATTACTACATCCAGTTACTTCCTGAGCCTAGTAGGCTTGGTTTCTGGACAGATGGCAAGTCACTTGAGAGCCCATCACAAGTCACAATCTATGGGAATACAGTTTAAGGCAATAATGATTTGATTGTTTCATAGTTATGTCATATTTCCTAGCTAATAACTTTAGTAGGGTCTTTATAATACTCCTAATACTATTTTTACTCATTTTTTATCTTGCAGTATCCTGAACGTTCATGAATTGCAATAACTGATTTTATATCTATTCCATACAATCTTCTCCTTTTCCCATGTCTGATATAGACACATGTTTCCTGTCTAATTTTGTGAATTTACTCAAACTTATTTTATGTATTTCTTTTAACTTTTAGTCTCTCACTCTCCCCCTCCATTCTGTTTGATCATACCTTCTGGAACTTATTTTGCCACAGGTGGAAAAATCTAGGTATCTGATCATGCACATGCCTATTAGAAATGTATAATTCGTTGTTCTTTTCACCTCTTTGTGCAATTCTGTTTCTTAACATTCCCACTTTAATGGTAATAATTCTATTACTATTACTGATAGGTCATGTATATAGAACTATTTAGTGTGTAATCGCAAGGATTGCCATTTTAAGCATTAAATTTTGTTAATGAAGAAAGTGGCAGATTAACTGCTGTCACTGTGCATAGATGACTTTTTGTCAACACCAGCATTAAAGTGACTACAGGTTCCTTCTTTCACCCATCATGTATTCTGTATTAGAAACAAGATTAATTTCTTATAGAGCTACAAACGTACATATTCACAGTAACCATATACTTATTGAAATAATTTACTTTTATTTTTTCCAAAGCAGGCAGAATTTAATCAGTGGTAGAAACTTTAAAGTGAATTAATTTTAGTGGAAGAAAATAAGCATGTTCTTAACTATCTCAAAGCAATCAGTGAGACAAGAAAGAGATTATAGTTTAATAGATTTTTTTCAGTATATCTGATAGTGTGTATTATTCAGTTGAGAAGTTTATTCTTAAATAAGATTAATTTACAGACTAGTTCATAGTTCATAGATTTACTGGATGCATATAGAAAGTCAGTTTAACTAAGATATGCACCTTAGTTACAGTGAAATGTTCACTTGTTATGGAAGTGATTGGTGGTGCTTCTTTGTGGTCTCTGCAGCACACATACGGGCTCTGCACTAGCAGTGAGCCTGTTGTCAAAAAGGTTCTATAGGTACGCATTCATTTGGGCAGGAGCCCCCCCTTCCTATTCCAGGTCTATGTGGGAGGGGCTCCTGCCCATTAAAAACTTCTTATATAATATGTACAGAGGTCAAACACACAAGATGCTGCAGACAGATTTGTGTTTGTTTATTTAAAGCATTAATTCCATTTTCTCTATTTTAATTATAGTATACAGTCATTCCACTTAATTATGCCACCAGACTATTTTGAAAGTATTTTGGTTGCTGTCTTTGGGACAGCTACTCAGAGTCCCCTCATTTGTGCTATACTAAAGATGAATATAGAGATGGTAAGCTGTTCAGTAGATAGTTTAAAAGCTTCTGAGATGGTACTCAGATAAACCAGTGCAGGAAACTTCCATTATCCCTCCTGAATCTAGTAGCTGCATCCCCACATTCCTTTTTCCCCAGTAGAATACATGCAAGTGATTTTTGTGGAGTGGTAGCCACAAGTGTGGGAGCAGCTGCAAGTTGCCTTCTCCTGGTTTGAATCATCTGAGCTGTACTTCAGTTTTCAGCTTTTGACATGCAGTTAAGCCTAGCTTCATTACAAGCCTTTTATCTAGGATTTCAACCAGCCACAGAGAGGTGGTGACACTGGGATTAACAGTATTGTTGAAGCCTTCCTATAGGCACTAAATGACAGATTATCCTGTAGCTACCAAGTGGCACTCAGCCATCTTAACAGTATTCTTTTAAAAGTTGTCAGAAAGTGCTTTGTTTCTGCATAAATAATTGCAGGTAGTCAAATTAATGGAAACTATTTTTAGCGCAGACAGTACCATGCTAGTAGTGACACTGATTATTTGTGAAACAGTAATTTGCTATGTTCAGCTTGCACTGCAAACTGCACCAATTGTTCTGCAAAAAGGGACATATAAATACAACCTGAACATTTATGATATGCATAAACTTCAGTGTACCTAACAAACAGACTTCTTGTATCTTTGGAATTACCTCTCTTTTACTTAAGTCCTGCAGGAAATAAATTTGCTGTCTATTAATAGAACTTCAGCACTTACACAAATCTTTAGAAATCTGTGTATTAATAACTTTTAAGGGCCAGTAACTTTTTTTGTGTTGACGGCCGCATTTCCTCCAAGATAATCATTTAAGACACTCAACAGTGGCTGTGGGCAGGGCTTGAGGAAAAATGGGTAGAAACGCTACTTGGTTTTCCTTCTGCTGCTCTGTTTTCTTTCTCATACCCTTTTCTCCTTTCTGTTTGGCCTCCATTCTGGATGGAGAGAAAGAGGTTTCTGTTCCTCCCTGCCCAGCACAGAAATGTAGTGGGCTGTTACAGAAGGGACATATCACTCTCTCCCTCCTTTGGCAACACTCTTGGTTTCCATGCTAGGTGGGAAGAAAAAGATTTCCATTTCTCCTACCCAGCCTGGAAACACAGTTGGCTGATATTGGCAGTATCATGTGGAGAAGCTAAGAAGAGGAGCAAAGTAATCTATTCTGCCTGTGACAGCCCATTGTGTTTCTATGTTGGTTGTGCAGGAGGAGAAGCCTCTTTTTATCAGCATAGAAGGCAAGTGAGCCTTCTTTAATAGCTTGCTTGGCTACAGCAAATAAGGCAAGGACAAGAGGGAGTGGACCAACCAGGAAAATGCTGAATCCAGTGGTTTCCAATTCCCATTCTGGTGTATTGGTTGATTTTTAGTAATTAGCCTTAATCTTACCCATGATTGAGAAATCCAGTAAGACACAGAGCTTTATAAATTGGTTCAACTAAACACACAAATCCTTTCAGATCTTGGTGATAAACACATGAAGTTCTCTGAAGAGCAACTTGGGACATAGTCTTTTTTATGGGGGGGGGGCATATCTACAGTCTTCCACCCCCATCTAGCTCTCAGATGTTTTACTTACTAGATTCTCAGACATTTAGAAATGAGTGATGTCCAGGGCTGTCTTTGTTTTGTTTTTATTGAAAGTTGATAGTGATGGCTTACCTATATTGTACTTGGCAGGGATTCGCAGCTAGCCACACAGTTGTCACTAACTGGCACAGTTTCACTGTTTAATTCACAGTATACAGTTGCTTGCACAACAGTGGTTCCTAAAGGAAGGTTAGGATATAAATACAATAAATAATTCCAACGATTGAGACCATCTTTATTAGATTGATATTAAGTTCTGACCTGTGTTCAGATCTTAACAAAATGCATTGAAGAGGATAAAATCCTGAAAGATCTGTCATCATCCTTGAAGTAAAAATTGCCAGACTTCAGAATAGTGGTTAACAAGGAACAATGATAACAAAACTATGGTGCAAAGTTCTGAATATCTAGAAGTGGTGGGACACATGTTATTTTAAGAACTGAGAACATTTTTAAAAAATTATACAACATTGTTGTAACTGATAGCCTGTAGAAATTGGCTGAAGTCACCTTGTCCATGAAATGTTTCCAGCATGTCCTCTGTATTTCACGTCACATGCTGAACATCCCTTTGGGAAATCAACATCCTTGAGCGCTTTATTTTTCTCTCTGTGATCTCTCTAGAGAAATCATTTTAGAGTGTGCAGATTGTGGCTGTGCTGACAATTGACTTGGCTCAGCTATTTTCTACTCTTCTCTGCCTCTATCAATACAACAATGTTGTTTTTAAGCAGAGTTCAATGATATCAGTTACCCTATTGACAAGATCATTAGAAAAAGCATCACTTTCCTGTTCTCATTCTAATGTGCTTTATCAAGTGTCTGTACTTGTGATTATCTATCCCGCTCCCCCGCCCAAGTGCATTTGTAAGGGCTCTGAAGTCAATGAGATAGTGATGAGATAACCCAAGTTCATTGCTCAAAATCAGATGGAAAGCTAATGAGGAAAATGTATTAAATTGGATCAACATACTTTGATTTTACAGCTTGGGTGGCTGAACATATGATGCTGTGCCACTATATTCATTGTCATTCTTTCTCTGCTTCAATTTTAAACTGTAGTTTGAGAATACCTGCTTTAAAAAATTAAAGCTTAATTTTATCACAGTTTCCTAAAAGTTTTTGTCCTTACGGAGATTATCCTGTGGAAAAAATAATGAAAATGTGTTTTTTCAAAGATTTCTTCTCTAATAGGTACACATGTTCAAAGTTTGCTGAATTCTGTTGGACTTTTTCAGGCCAAGTTCTAATTTATCATGCAAGTGTGTAGTTCAGGAAGTAACATCTGGTTATGTGGAAGGCATCCATGCTCTACCACCTTTCTATGCCTTTTCAGCCATTCTAGAAACTTGAGAAAATGAGGAGCGGTCACAATTTAGTCTCCTCTTGCTTGGCCTGTGCAAGAAGCAGCCACAGAACATCACTTCTACCCTGAAAATAAAGTAAGGAGGAGCTGGTAGTAAAAAGAATTCTTGTTTCAGTATTTTTACTGACAGTATCCTCTGTCTTAAAGGTATCAAGAGAGCATGCAATACATGATGTTTGATGCAGATGAACCTGCTACAGTATATATGATAATACTCAAAATGGGGAAGGATGCCAACCCTATTTTGGGGTGGCAGTGGGAAGCAGACATATTTGAGGCTAACCTATCCATCCCACTTTTTTTCTTCCACTTGAGCAGTAAAGTAAGGCAAATATGACAACATGTACTGTATACTGTTGCTGGAAGTGTTACACCTTTTACCTGAATGCAGAATAATCTGTCTGCATTGTGTATCTTGCTGAAAGGAGGAGGAACTACTGTTCATAATAAGTACACAGTTGCAAAACCATTGTACAGAAGTACAAAAGACCCAGTGCCAGTCTTGATGTTTTGGAAGTTTATAGCATAGCTCTCTAATCTGTAAGGCAGCAGGCACATTGAATATTTGCTTAATAGATTCGCAATGAAGCTGACTAATTTGGGCACTGATTTACAGGTCCATTCCTTACTGGGACACTTTTCCCTATCGTTGCTGAAAATGGTAGTGACCTGCTTACATACATGGGGTAGTGTTGCTGGTTTTCAGTTGTTCCATATCAAACATAATACCTAAGATTTAGTTTGTATTAAGAATTTTACACCATAGGTTATCAGTGGCCTATACATGAAATGGTACTTAATATATGCATGTGTAGCTCTTGGTAGATTTTTAAACAAACTTTCAAAGGCTAATCAGAATAAAAATCTCCACCACTTTATGTTCTATGAAATAAACAATCTCACATATTCTAATGCACAGTTTACTAAATGGTGGATATGGGGTTCTTTCCTATATAATTCTTAAACTGTATGGCATATAGTTATATAGTTCAAAAATTTGAGTCTGTTCTCTCTTTTTTAAAGTTGCATCTTTTTATTTGGCCTGTTAAATCGTTTTAGTTGTTTTATTGTGTTTTTATGATTTTACATTGTTTTGTTTGATATGTTGGACTCCGCATTGGTGACTGTTGTGGAGAGGGGGTTGAAGGATGTTTAATAGCTTATGTAGTGCAAGCAACTTTAAGGAGCTTGAGGGCCACATTGCCTCTCCCCTGAATCTACTGGAAGTGGCTGCAGATTCCTGGCAATTTCAGATAATTTCTGCAGTTGCTCATAATGTGGAACAATCAAATGTATTTCCTATGATGAGCTTTAGTTTTTATATTTAGTCTGTGGCTACAATCTAATCATTAGCCTATCTTTGCACCTTCAGTAGGCCACAGAGACTTGTTTAAGCCATGATACATGCCAGGTGCCATTTGCCTAATTATCCTCCAGGGTGCAGCTTGTTGTGTTTTCTGAACCAGAAGCCTTGGCTTGTTTGGGGGGGAAACAACCCTCTGATAGTTAGGGCATATTGTATGGTGATTGTGTGAACTTGTTCTGTGTTCAGGACCTCTGAACAGAAATGCTCCTTATTAAATCTGAAACAATTTTCAAAACTTCCACCTTTGCTTTGCCTGTTAGAAAATAAATCCAGAGCCTTTCTGGATGCACAGAACTGCTTAGATAGTTCCCTGGATTGTGGCCCACATCTTTAGGTTTTGATATTTTGCATTTCAAGAGTACATTAGTAACTTGACCTTCTAGGATATATTTCTTTTAAAAGCGTTAGGATCTCACTTCCATAGAATCATTAAATTGCTGTAGAGAGATCATATCTGGTGATAGCAAGGGCAAAATTGTGAAGAATGGCCAGGTTTTTTGGCATTCTTGCTTATTAGCAGATCGTTGCTATTCATGATCACAGAATCATGGAATAATCGAGTTGGAAGGGGCCATGAAGGCCATTGGGTCCAACCTGCTGTTGCAGGACACCCATTTACACCATCCCACTGGGATGTCTAGTTTCTTTCTGAATGTGTCTAGTGTGGGAGAGCCCACCACCTCTCTAGGTTCCAGTGTCCTATTGTTCTGACAGTAAGAAAACTTTTCCTGATATCTAACCTAAATCTGGGTTGTTGCAACTTGAATTGATTATTTTAGTTAGTTAGTTAGTTAAAAATTTGTATGCCGTCCATTACTGTCGTCTCTGGATGGCTTACAACATTATTTCAAACTTCAATAAAATAAGATAAATTAACTATTCCACACTGAGCATCATTTAAAATAAATTAAAGTCATTTACAATTAAGATTACTATGTGTTAAAATATTTGCCAAATAAAAAGTTCTTGACCTGGCGCTGAAAAACATATAATGACAGCGCCAGGCGGACCTCTCTAGGGAGCGCATTCCATAGTTGACTTTATTCCATGTCCTCGACTTTGGTATCAAATGATGAAATTGCTCTCCTGTATTTGGCCAATGCAACAGCTATCATGGACCAGCCATATGGATAATTAGGGTGACTTGTTGCTTAAAATTAAGCCATTGTGCAAGAAAGTGTCTGGGAAACAAGCAAGAAACAAATGTCTTGACAGCCTACCATAGTTACCCATGATGGTTTGTCATGTTGCGTGACCCATGTCAGTAATCGATTTACATTAAACCAAAGAAGAATTTTGATTGTTATCCTAAGAATATGACATTGAAAATAAATAAGGAAATAGCAGAAGGATGGGAGAATAATTATCTGTTTGAACCCCTAACAATGCAATAATATTGAATATACAAGATATGCATTGCATGAGCTTAAAAAGAAATTCCTACATGGTACAGGGAAGGCTCAGGACAGGATTGGGAATAGTTAAAACTATGCCCCCCCCCAATTATTTGTGAATCTTCCCCCCCATGTTCTTTTAGTATTACCTTTCTATCTTAAATGATAACTTGTTAAGGATCCAACAAAATAATAAGCACAGAGAACCTATTGCAGCTTTTGTATATTGATGTAATTTTCAAACATGTTTCTTGCATTATACCCAAACTTATAAGTGAAGAATGTCTTAATGAAAACCAATATGTGAGATTTATTTGTTTTGTACTGCACTGCATATTTATCTTGTGAGACTGAATTTTTCTCCTGTTTGCAATGTGAGGTCTATCTCTTATGTCTGGGTCATTTGCAGGACATTTTCAAAATCTGGCACTCTCCAGATATTAGAATCATAGAATAATTAGAGTTGGAAAGGACCAGAAGGCCATCAGGTCCAAGCCACTACCATTGCAAGACACTAAGTTAAACCATCCTATGTTTCTAGATTAAAACATGGGTCGTAAGTCCCAACATTCCTGTCTATTGCCCTTCCTTGCTTGGGTTGATGGGAGCTTAATTCCAAAGCAGCTGCATGACATCACATTAGGGAAAATTTATCTGGAGATACTTGTGCATTTCCAGTACCCACTGTCTGCTTGTGATGCTTTTTGTTCTGGTTTTTTAAAAGTGAGTGTGTTTGGTTTCGTTTAAAGGTTATTTTACATTTGAGTCAATCCCAATTATATGATTATTCTTGTCATGAAGTCATGAATATATTTTCCCACATGATTGCATTTCCAGTACATGGCAATTTGTGATTAATTTATATTTCTGTCTATGGGAAAACAAAACTTGTTGCTTTTCATAGGAGATGATGAACAATCCACAGAGATGGCTGCCAGCTGGGAGAACGAGAAGGTGACAGAGGCAACAACAGATGGCTTTGTGGCTATTAAAATTAATACTCAAAGGTTTGACATATTCATCTTTTTTGTTAATAATAATCAAGATTTTGGTGTTTTGCAAAGACCTAAACTTTGGTAAAATTTACTGAATTGTATGCAACCGGAATAATGGGCACTATTATTTTTACATTCCTGCTGCTTCTGTTAGCAAAATGAGATATGACAAACACATCCTTTCACTCAGTAAAATGAAAAGCTAAAATAAATATAGTTATTTGGAGGGCTAACCACTCAAAAGGTAGCCCATTTTGAGAAAGGGTGGAAAGTCTTTTTCCCACTATTAAAAATCATCTTCTTCCTTTCCAAGTGATCTTAAATATAGAAATGTCAGGCAAGAAAAATTAAGCAAAATGTGCATATGTATGCAACATTTTCCCACTTTTGCTTATCTCCTTGACATTGCCTGATAATTTTCAAAGATGAGGGGTTGACCCAAGTTTGTAACATGTGGTTTGCACTCAAATGAGGTACAGTTCTTCCTTCTATCTTATCTTTGCCTGATATTTTAAAGAGGTGAGGCTGTTCTAAGCTGATATAATACAGCAGGTCAATGTGCTATAGTTACCTTTCTCAGAAAAATTTTCTCTGGTGTTTCAAGCATATGTCAATTACACGTAGACTATCAATCCTGGGTTTTCATATTGTATTACTGTAGTATTGTATTGCTTGATCCTAGTACACTGTTTCAAATAAACAGAAACTAATTTGTTGTGATTCTACAAAGTTTTTATCAGTCACATGCATGATGGTATGTCGCTGATTATATTATGACATTTCAGATTATTAGAGCTACTTGTTAATCAAATGCTTTCTTTTACACAGTGAAGCCTGCCTGCAGTTCTCACAAATTTGTATCCTTTGAACAGAATAAAATCAGTGGAAGCATTTTGTATTACAGCGAGCACAAGTAATTTATTCCAAATTTGACAAGACAAATAGACCAATGCAGTTGTAATCCAATGCCATCTTTTCTAAGCTACCTTTTCATAGGATACACACAATGAAATCTCTTGCTCCTTTCTCCAATGTAACTTGTTATACTTCAAACTACCTCCCAGAACACCTGATACAATGCCACTTCATTTTTTACTTCATTTAAAGGCCTTTGTAAAATTTACCTTTTCTGTTGAAGCCTTTGGCGTAATCCCCTAGTTCACACATCTGAATTTATTTCATCTTTTTACTTGCAATACAAAGAACTATATTGTTTCCCTATTTATTTGCCCCCTTCTTCTGTTTTTTCCCCCCTCTGTATCAAATTTTAGATTATAAATTCCTCAGGGCAGGAAATTTACTGCCTCAGGGCATATATTGTGTAATACTTCATGCACTAAATAAATATTGATCTTATCTAAAATTTTCCATGGAGAGGCATCAAAACTAGATAGTAATTTTTACCCTTTTCCTCCTTACTGGTGTATCAGATTTTTAATCCCTAATCTCATGTTAGGAATGGTTTATATAGTGACTTGATTTCAAAACTGAGAACCTAATGTTGTTCCATGTGGGAAGTTAGTTGTGTGAAACAGCATCCACATGGTTTCAGCATGGTTCTTCTGTCCATATCCATCCTAAATAATCACCAGATTTTCAATATAACTTCCTGGCATTGATTAAAATCAGTTCAGCCACCTGAGCACCATCTCATGCAAACAGCTTGCCGGCCTTCACTACTATGAGGTGTAGTGCTAGCCACTAGCTTAGATGCCTATAAAAGGATTAGATCTATTTGTATAGAACAGGTCAGTCAGCATCTGTTAGCCATGTAACTGAAATGTAGCCTCTGTGTACAGAAGCAGATTATTTCTAGGGACCAGATGCTAATGACAAACCACAGGGGAAAGCACTTGCATTCACATTCCTGTTTATGAGCTTCCTGGAAGCATCTTGCTGACTGATGGAAATGGAAAGCTGTACCAGATGCAGACTTGCTGATCCTTGCTGGGTCAGACCAATGTTGTACCACCCACATGTGTAAATCCTGTTTAATGGATTTAATCTCAAACTGTGGTGAGGCATATCTCTCAAAAACAAAGGAGGTACATATTCTGAGAACAGAACTAATATGCACTGCTTCTAATTTGTATTCTGAAACTGAAAATTCTGTATTCAGTTTCTGGCTAATGATATGTCAGATTTCTTAAGCATTGGAAGGAAGGACAAGGTGCCAGAAAAGGGATAGAATTAATTTGCTATTTAAATTTGCCTTGCGACTTCAGACGTTTTACTGTTGGTAGCACCAGTTTATGATATCCTTTGCTTTCCTGTTTCCCATAATCCCATCTCCCTTAATGAAGCTCCTTTTTAAAATGTACTTTTGTCTAACAAATGAGATATATATCGTCCTTTACTGTTACTGCATAGATCCTGTGGTATGTGTTCCATCCAGTTTCTTCATAGGAGACAATGGAGTCCCCTTGGAAGTAATTGCTGGCAGTGTTTCTGCAGAAGAACTTATTACAAGAATTCATAAAGTCAAGCAGGTACAACAAATGGTGACACGTGTTTTTTCAGTGTAGCAAAGCCTTGTTTTAAGAAGTCATAGTTTGAACAAGTAAAAGACCAAAAAACTCACTGTACTATAGTGTGCCTACAGAATTGTCGAGGTTATACAGTCTTGATTGGTGTAAAAGAATTTGCAAGTATTCTATATAGAGCTGTTGCAAGAAGAGTTTTTTTTTTCTTGTAGGGCCCAGTAAATGGACTTTTTCCTGAAACTCATTGCTTCCCCAGGTTTTCTAGTACATTAAGAAAGGGCAAGTTGTAAGCAGAGGGATTTTTAGCCCTTCACAATTCAACTCATGTTAATTCTGAGACTAGAATTATAATCCCTAATTTGTATTGCATTATCCACAGCATGTACTACTGGCAGCTTTATGATGATAGCATCCTCTTTCTCTCTTGCAAACTGCTAGCACATTTGTAATCAGAGGAGCTTTTTGTAAGATTAGACTAGTGCTCCAGTTTTAGTTTTAGCTGCCATTCAATGTGTATTCCATCATGTGCTATATAGGTTTTGCTAAATATTCTTGCTTTCCCTGCAACCCCCCTGATATGGGAGTACTCTAACCTTTCTATTATGAACTAATTTGATTATAATATTAGAGGTTTCTTGACTGGTTGAAGTTTGTATTCTGACTCTACAATTAAATGGTCTGGGATTTTGTAATAAAATTCATAATTCTACAACATATAAAATTGAAGGTAGAATTAAGCAGAACACCATTCTTGCAACTCATCATTTACAAGATGCAGAGCCTTTTTCTTCACCATATATAGTCACTGTACAAGACAGATAGGACTTACTTACAAAACAGGGTGAGAGATCCTATTGAGAATAAATTGTCTTATTTCAGTGGCCCAGAGGTTAAGTAGATTTAGGATTGTGATTCTAAATAAAAATGTATAAGATTGACCCTAGCAGTATTGACCAACTGCATCTACTCCAGCATAAACTCTGTTGGCCAGGTACATATGATCACCATGCTTTAAACATGCTTGACTAAGCTGCAACAGGCGTCTGGTATTATTTGCCTAATTACTCACTTGGGTGCAGTTTGTCATGTTAACACGGCTGGCATGGCATGTTGGAGGGGGAAGCAACCTGAAACAGCCAAAGCTCATGGATACTTACTCCCGAGTAGCTCTGCATAGAATTGCAGCCTAGATTTACTAACGTGCAGTTTTGTCTTTGGAAAGCTAGCGGTTGCTTACATTTCAGTTTAGAAAATGGCATCAAGAGCAATCTTCTGTACTTAAGCAGTGACTTACAGCATCATTACTTTCTTCCCTAGATGCACATGTTAAAAAATGAAGCATTACAAAGCTCTGCTTCATGTTCCTCCTCTTTAAATAGTGTCGCAGAAGACTCTCAGTCCCAAATAGCTGAGACTGTTGAAGTACAACCTGAAACACCGCATTTAACCTCAGCTGGTAAGTAGTAGTATCTTCTTACTTGTGAATAACTTTGCTTTGGAAATATTACTATTTCAAACACAGTAAGATTAATTTCAGGACCTTTAGGTGGGTTCATAATACTTTTTGTTCCATATAGCTTTTTGGTATTTTTAATGTATTAGCACTTACTTGTTTTCTAAATTAAAATTGTTGATGATGTTTTAAAGTTTTCACAATCAAAAACTTTTCTAACTTATTCTATATTTTAATTACAAGTCCCCTGAAGATCTGTCTGGATGAAAGATGATTCATAAATCTATAACTAAATAAAGATATATAACGAATTAATAACTTTTTAATATGTTGTAAGTGGCTTTATTGTGTTTTTATTTTGTGATTGTGAGATGCCCAGAGGTGCTGTGGCACAATTGGGCTGTATACAAATGTTTTAAATAAATAAACAAGTATCTTTTTATGGTGCTAAACACTTAATACTCGTTTTCTCTCATCATTCTCTCTTCACTTCTGTGAATGCTAAACAATCTTAAGCGGAAGTCAACTCAGTCCAGGCAAATGAAGAGCATGACAGCAGAGTGGAACCACAGACCACTGATGACCTTAAGACTAAAGTAGAAAGGTACATTTATCCTGGCAGACCTTCTAGTGCCTCGGATTACATGTTGG
This sequence comes from Varanus komodoensis, assembly GCF_004798865.1. Taxonomy (NCBI): domain Eukaryota; kingdom Metazoa; phylum Chordata; class Lepidosauria; order Squamata; family Varanidae; genus Varanus; species Varanus komodoensis. Next base: position 17,103,072 of record NW_025335798.1, read on the forward strand.
TTGTGATATAGCTTTGTGAAAGATTAGTATATTTATACAGATATTAATTCAAATTCATGTATATTGAGAATGTTTGTTATGAGTTAATGACCTGCTGACCCATGGCGTTTTTAATCCTTGGTTTCTTCCTCTAGCCAGGGTCTGTGTGGAAAACAGTTAAACCAGGGAAAGACAGCCAGGCAAAGCCCTGGTTATCTGTCTTCCTGTTCTTTTGGCTGCTTTTATGGGACTTCAGTAGTGGCATATAAAGAGCTTTGGGTTGTTTATTTTTTTTCCTGGTCTTGCCCGCTGCCTGGCAAAACAATCTATGATTCTAGGTTCACAGATAATGACAATCAATCCACAGTTAACAACCTAGCAATAACAATGATCTTGTAATGGGTTATTTGTAGTTAGTTCCAGGTGTATATGTAACAACAAGCCACCATTCAACAAGCCATGGTTAATTAAACTGTGCTTTGTTGTTACATGTGAACTGGGTCACTGTGTGATGTATCAGCTGATAAGAATGAGATGTGACAGTGTTGGAAACTGCCACCTGAAACTTCTCAGTTTTCGTGGCTCCAGTTGATCCTTCCCTAGCCCTGGTGGATCCACCTCTCGCATCCACCACTTTTCTTTCTTGTACGCTGGTCCTGGTGTGGGGAGTTAGCCAAGCTAAATCGAGTTCACAGACACTAGTGAACCCATGTGTTGCACTGCATTCTTGTGCAAAGTACACAAAGCCTGCAAGTCATTCTGCTTGCACAGCAGGTGCACACATGCGATGTGTGAAATCCAGCCTGGCTAGTTATAGCTGAGCAACAGGACTCACTTGCATGAATGTTTGGTGCTAGGAGGGCTTAGGGCAGAAATTGGGTCAGAGTCCAAGGTAGCTAAGCTGAGGAAATTGGATGGATCTCTCCCCCCACCCCCCAAAAAACCATATTCTTCACGCATAGTTACTAGCAGCACATGGCTGCCTGTAGTAATGAGCTTTCCACATCCATCAGCCTGCAAGAGAAGGTTGTCAACATCATGCATCATTACCCAGTAGTTTTTGAGCTTCTAAACCGTACCAGTTCTTTAAGTAAAGTGAATGACATTCCTGCTTGTGGGCAGACAATCTAAGTTAAGATGCTGAAAATAAACAGTATGCCCTTATTTCCTTCAGAGGTTAAAAGAACCGGAAGTATAAGCTGTGTTTTAGGGATGCTTAAGCAATGGTTTACTTATGCCAGAGAAGAATGATACCTGACAGAGAAGTCAAGTTAAAAATGGGAGTAAGGCAAAAATAAGGCAGGAAGTTTGAGAATAGTAGGAACTAGATTCATGTGGGCAAAGTGATTTATTTTACTTGAAAGGAAAAGAGTCACATCATCAGTTGAAACTGACTAAATTTTGGCACAACAGTTTCTACTTCTAAAAATTTCTTATAAAGAATCACAGCATACTATTTTTGGTCTGTTCTTGGTATTTCTTTCAAATGAGAGAGTGGTAACTGAAATTTGATGTGGCTTGTGTCATAAAGTCAAATGTCAGACATCTTGGCAAAAAAGTTATCATGTACTGATAGGGATATTCTACAACAAATGATTTCTGGTATCACAAAATGAAGACTTGTCTTCTGTAATAAACGTATTTTTGTTACTGTACTGTTGCCCAAGAGACATTTCAAATGGTGAAATTACTTGACTGTAATATTTATTATCTTGGGTTGAATATAGTTTACTTTATTTGCTAGATTTGATATGGTTTCTTTTTTCCAAATTAAGAGTGACACAAAAACTTGAAGAAAGACGAGAAGAGAGAAAGAAAGAAGAACAACAGGTAGGAGCATAGTTAAATTTTTACTACCGGTTTTATTGACGTTTGGTGAGTTAGATCCAGAGTTCTGCAGAGTGGAACTAGGTGAACTAGACACTCCTGTGGGATGAAAAGAGGCAAAGTGCACTATGCTGATTTTCTCTGCAGTTCTCGAAAGCCTGCTGCAGAGGGTTGTGGGGCAGCTTTGGAAGTGGTGCTAGAAACGTAACAGGAGGAAAGAGGAATTGAAAAGCAATTATTCTTCTCTCCCCCTCCCCCATTTCTGCTCACCAGAGCATCCTGTTAGCAAAGTGGAGACGTCACTGGGTCTGCATCCCTTCTGTGAACAGAAAGATTTGCAGATAAGATTTTTGTGTTTACTCCCAGTGCCCAATTTTTTTTGCATCCATCTATCTCTCTATCTATCTATCTATCTATCTATCTATCTATCTATCTATCTATCGTTTGGATTTTTAGAGGTATTTTTAGAAACCACTCTTTAGTAGACACTCTCAGAATGGTGTACAACAATTAAAACAGCATGAAACATTAGACGAAAACATATACATAATGATTATAAAAATTCAAATACAATAAACCACAGTGAACCAAGTTAACAACACAGTAACAACTGATCCACAGCAAACTAAATCATTATATAATAAAACTACTATCAGAGCCTAGAAATCAGAGCCTTCCATTCAGCAATTAAAATAACAGGCAAATTTAAAAAAAAAAAAAAAAACCTGGCACTGAAATGTATCAAGCATCAGCACCTGGCACAGTTGCGTTGCCACTGACCAGAAGCCCTTCTCCTTGTGGCCAAGTGTTTTATTCTTAAACAAGAATCTTATTTAAAGAAGGCCAGAAGTTAATCTACATCCATATACTGTATTTAGTAGTTATCATAATGACTGGGAAGGTTCTATACTCTTTTTATTTAGAAAGAAATAAAGAAAGAAATTGAAAGAAGAAAAAGTGGGAAAGATATGTTGGAGTATAAAAGGAAACAGGAAGAAGAGCTTACGAAACGAATATTGGAAGAGAGGAACCGAGAAAAAGCTGAAGACAAAGCTGCAAGAGAACGCATCAGACAGCAGATTGCATTGGTAAATGGTCACTTATTAGGTAGATTAGTTGGAATTAATGCATCCACATTTTTGACCCTGAATATACTTTCTTGTCAATAGGTATATAATTGGATGGCTATACTGGTTGTGGGGGAAGGGGTTCATCTTCAAAAGAGTGTTCCTGCTGAGAGCATCTGTTTCTTCTCATAGCTTTTTCTAGCACAAGACTACTTATTTTGCTGTCATGTCATGGTGTCAGCTATGGATCACTGAATTTCAGTGTAACTTGCTCACATAGTACTTGCATTCAGGTATGAATGACAGAAGACATTGTTCCATCTATTTCATGCTATGAATATTTCAGGATGTATATGCACTGAATGTAATAAATGCAGAGAACCAGTTGTCTCCCTCACCACATGAGGAGCATTAATAATGAATATAAAACATAAAACTGAATTTTGCCTTTCCAGCTGTACTAAATATAAAGGGTTGGTTCCAGACTTAGTCATATGTAAAGTAGATCATCAGAATAAATAGGACTTGAGTAAGTCATGATGGACTTAACTTCCATTAATTTTGGTGGGTCTGCTTTAAGCATGGCTATGCCTGGATCCAATCCAACTTGAAAAACTCCTGTTACATAGAAATTGGTAGTGATTTGTCACTGATAATTCTACTAAGCAAAATTGCATTTTTTCAGTAGCCTCAATTGGTATAAAAGAAGAATCATAGTAACATGTAGCTAATGTATTTGTTCTCTTATGAAGGATCGTGCTGAAAGAGCAGCCCGCTTTGCAAGGTCTAAGGAAGAAGCAGAAGCTGCAAAAGCTGCTGCTCTCCAGGCTAAGCAAGCTGAAATGGAAGCCAGGAAGGAAGCATCCCAGAGGGAAAGAAGGTGAATTATTTTTCAACCATCAATTTTGAATCTTCTCTCTCCTTTGATCTTGCACAAAACTCCTTTGTGTACTGCAGCTTCACACATTCTTTCATGTCTATGAACAAGTAATCCTAGTTCATCCCATTCTCACTACTTTATCATCTCATATCCATTGCCTCTTCTTTACCTTCCCTGTCTTTCTCATGCCCAGCACTTTCTTACATTTTCTCTTAGCTGGGAACATATTTCTAATATATTCTTCACATTACTTGTACTGCTGGTGCTAAACATGTTTCAACTCAACATCTAACAGTACTCAACATCTAACTTAAAGTGAGTGCAAATTATCAGTTTCTCCATCATAACGTAATTTGGTATTTCAAAACATTGAAAAGGAATTTACTAAGGGAATATTTGATCTTAAACAAAAACCTATATTAACCCAAAATATTTTCCACAGTGCTATAGCAAGAATTCAGTTTCGTCTTCCAGATGGATCTTCCTTTACTAATACTTTCCCTTCAGATGCTCCCTTGGAAGAAGCTCGACAATTTGCTGCACAGGTAAACATACCTCTGTCGTATTTTTTAATTAGGAAAAGACTATGCACAGCCATGGTAAGGTATTTCTTGTGGTATTTTAAGAGAGAAGTTGGCAGCTTTCATGAACAGAAGGGAAATGTATGGACAAGCACTGTCCACCATTGGCAGAACAACCCCCCCCCCCCGCCCCCAGGCAGTTGTTCTCTGCGCTTCCAGATTTGCTCCCAATGGCAGGGAGAAGAAAAGGAGGTGTTCCCTTGTGTGAACAGATATCCGTTTCTGCAACATTGGATGGGCAGTATAGGGCAAGTTTGGGAATGCAAAAGAGAGCAAGATGAGCATTTTTTTTCATAAGCAGCTATAGCTCAGTGGCTTTTATATTGGCCTTTTGGGGCCATTTATCCTTGGTCTCAGCATCTGAGAAGTACATTTTTTAAAGTTGCCAAATATTTATTGTACTCATCAAATGATTTATATTTTGCTGTAGAGTATATCAGTTAAACAAATTTATACACATTTTATAGTTGTTTTGGTCTGACCATAAATTAGGGTGCTTTCAGAGATCACCAGTTTAGCTCTAGGTTAGCCCAGATTAGCACATCCCACATTTGATTGATCGTGTGCCTTAAAAAACAGAGGATTAAGATGAGAGGTTAGTGAGCTAAAGGTACTTCTGTGTGAATCAAAGCTTTCCTTCCCTTTGAAACTACTTAATTTGAGGTGAAATTGCATTTGCTTTGGATAAACATGGCTGAAAATGGGAAGTCCTTTCCATTTTCTTAATATTATAAATAAATCTGTTGTACTTATTTAATGCAACTGGTTATTCTCTTGTTACAGACAGTTGGCAACACATATGGTAATTTTTCATTGGCAACAATGTTTCCCAGAAGGGAATTTACCAAAGATGATTATGGAAAAAAATTATTGGACCTGGAGCTTGCCCCAAGTGCTTCAGTAGTTTTGTTGCCCGTAAGTATATGCAGGAAGAAGGGAAATAAGGGAGAGCAGTACTGAGACATTCAAATTATGCCATTTCACAAAAAGCAGTAAGACCTCTTGGGATTAGCACACACGTCAATGCCCCTGTGAATATATGGCGTTTCTTTTGGAGTCCAGTTTTCAGCTCTGTTTGAATGACTTCCAACTTGCTTTGTTTCCTTGTATATAGGCAGGAAGGCCAGCCACAGCAGTTGTACAGTCCTCTAGTGGAGATTTCTGGAAATTCCTTGGCACACTTCTGTATCCACTGATAGCTGTTTGGCGATTTATTAGCAATTTCTTGTTTGCCAGTACTCCGCCTTCCCAGCCAACCACGAGGCACCATCAGCAGGAGCACTCAGAGACCTCAGCGTCTAATACTGCGGAGCCAAGCAGGTACTCTCACCCTGCTCTTTTCTTTCCTTGGTTGTTGGCCATGTGTAGCGGGGCTTGAGACCAAGATTCGTGCTAGGATATGGAAAATGCTTTCTGATGCATAACTGCCTGGAGTTCCATGATCAGTATAGTCTTAGCTGAATTGATAGGAAGTGTGCTGTATGTCATCACAGGCAGTAGGTGATTATGTGGAGTGATGAGCAACTCTTACTTCATCTGAATCCATCTTACGAACAATTGAAAAGGAAACTTCTTACTATAGTCCACACAAGCCTAGTCATAATCTATTAATCTTTAATGTACCACAAAATTCTTTGTGTTTACTGCAGTGGGGTAATACATTTATCCCTCTGTTAAATTTCTTCATTGAAAAGGATAAACAGGGTGAGCAAAATGAAACCTACACAAAGGTTGCTGTTTTTGTAGATACGCCATTAATTTTGGAATTGGGGTTCAGAGAGGACTCGTATTGACTTAGAGTTGAATGAATTATACTTCTTGATGACCGGAAAAGATTGTATATGTACATTGCTGCTGTAACAACTTGTTCTCAAACACCATTTCTTCCATGTGTAGACAAGCAGTTAGGAAACGAGTACTGGAAAAACGAGGTGAAGAATTCAAAAAAGAAGGCAAAATCTACCGTTTGAGAACTCAAGATGATGGAGAAGATGATAACAACACATGGAATGGAAACTCAACCCAGCAAATGTAGTTTGGGCAAGCTGTACATAGTAATCATTGATTTTTTTCTTATTTGATTTAATTTCAGTTAAACTTCTGCTATAAAAGTGAGCTTGAATGGGTATCCTGCCTGCACTACACCTTATTCCTGGTTACAGTACATAGAATAAGGTGTTAATTCAGTTGTGTAGCAGTATACTGCAAAAGTAAGTACTGCCAAAAGCTCAAAGAATGTAAAGAATCCCTATCTTCTATCAGCGTTCACAATTTTGAATTTCATACTTAATAGCCCTGTTGTCACCTGAAGGCAATTTTTATCTATAGAAATCTTGGAACAAATCAGAAACTCTGATTATAGAACAAGCCAGTCTGATTAGCAGAAGCATAAACCTAGCAAATTGGATAACTTATTTTTTTTTCCTTTAGTGCTTCTGCAGTTCCAAAATAATACTGGTAGTTTTTAATCTCAAAGCATTAAATAAAGTTTTTCCAAAAAAAGATGCAGTCTGTAAGATCATTGCCTAAAGTTCATTAGTGCTTTCCCCATTTACCATTAATTTCATAGTATTACTTTTGTGTACTGTAAGCTGTCTTGGGCATATAGTTCTTAAAAATCAACAGTTGATGTTATCAACCTTTAAACCAAATGTAGGCATAAGAATAAAATTTAGACAGGGTAAAGCAGCAAAAGTTGAAGGCACATCACAGGCATGGTAAAAGCTATTCCAGATGATATGAAAAAGCCAGGCCAAATAAGCTTCCTCTGACACCGTCATTATTGTCATCAGGTGCCATGTAAACCTCACAGAAGTGGGATGGTACCCACTGATCTCAGAGGTACCCATGGAAGGGTCTCTAAGGATAACTTGATGAATGGCTAGGCTGCTTGAAGAAGGTTCTCCTTACAGCAGCAAGCAGTACAAGGCCTTAAAAGGACGCAGCTACACTTTGAGCATAATTCAAATATGTCACTTGCAAGCTGATCCCAGCTGCATTTTGAACTGTGCAGGAAGTCTGCAAAGGCATACTCATGTAATGTGTTACAGTCCCATCTGCAACCTTTGCAGTAGCCTAATCTGAACATTGCTAAAGGCATAGATATTTCTGATTTGATTTCCACTGCCCAGCGAGGGCAAGAGATAGCACACGCATCCCAACTAGTAAACTTTGTGTCTTGTGATAAATCTGGATATACCAGTACCTATGGAACCTGAGCTACAGGGGGAAGAGGAGCCCTTTCCCAAACAAGTCGACAGTAATTTCTCCATCAGATAGCCTGCTTAACTGTACTTCTGTCAAGACTGTTTTTTTTAAATGTACTGGATTGACTCTAGATTGTTCTTTCTGTAAATGAAAGGGTTCTTTCCTTTTAGAAAAGTCCCCAGAATCCAGGGCACGCTTCCTGCCAGAGGTAGTTTTTACTTGATCTTACTTCAGAACCTTTCGTGTTGCTTCAGAGGATCCCCATGCCCTCTAAAATTGCTCTTATAAAAAGACTCCCCCCCTACCCCCCTCCTCTCATCTATCTGCTAATCTGGATGCAGTCCAGTGTCTGGTTCTAATGACAATGATAAAAATATGTGATCTGTGCTACCTCTACAATTCTTCCATTTGGCAATTTAAAAGGACAACTTGGCACACATAGCTAAATAACCTTTATTTGCATAATGGAACAGATATGTTAAGGTATAAATGTTAGTTCAATTGCAGGAAAATAGGCATGTTCTAGCACTCAGGTGCTTAATACATAGGACTGTATGTATACTGTATAAGACTGTATACATAAGAGATATTTCCTAATTCAGATTTTTAGAGACTAAATTGCATCTTTCTGAGCTGGGTTCCAGGCACCCTCAAGTAAGGCTTTTGTAATCTACCTAGAGTGATTGTACCAGTGGGCATTCCGTAACTGCTTTTTGTGCCCTGCCACATACTCCATGTAAATAAGACCATTCACTTTTAGTAGCACATAGAATTCATGCCATTCAAAGTCTTTTTAGGAAATAAATCAAAACATAGTGTAGTTTACATTTTACTTCGATTGACTGGTATTTTTGGTGGGCCTTTTTTGGTATTCTTTTTATATACATACAAAAAAACAACAAGACCTAGTACTGCCAGCAAGAGTAGCACAAAGAGCACATAAAGGGCTGTTTCTGCATGAGATGAAGTCAAGTCAAGTCCCAAAAACCTTACTGCCTGAACAGTTGTTTCGTTAGGTGAGACAGTAGTAGCAGGCATAATGGTACCTAAAACAAAACAAAAGTTAGTCACATGGCTAACAATCATAGGAAAAAAATAATTCAGTGGGCATTAGTTTTATCAGCAATCCTACCTGTCTCAGGGGAAGCATTCCCACTGGTTTTCTAACAGTGTGTACCTGATACTCCTAAAGTAAAGAGGGGGAGCCTTCCCATGACAATTCACAGGATTGGTGTTGTGAACTGGGACTGAGGAGTATCTGTGTTCTAGGCCCCACTCCGCTGTGAAGCTCACTGGGTGATTTGGGGCCAGTCACTAACCCAAAGCTATCTCCCAGGGTAGTTGTGAGAATAAAATGAAGAGGAGGGAGAACCTTGTAAGCCACCTTGGGTTCCTTGTAAGAGGAAGAAAGGTGGGGTATAAAATATTGGTGAATGTCTTTCTAAACAGTTGGGTTCAAAAGGGGGGAAATTCCTTATTTTCCCTCTCAGGGGCCCCAGAAGGAAGCAAGTGGCAGGAAAGCCTTTGCTCTTAAGTGAACTTCATTGGCAGAAGCAATACCTAATGTACTGGGACTGCAACCATGATCACTTCAGTTGTGCAGGAGGAGCAGGGGAGGGTTTATTACATTTCTGTACCACCCATTAGCTGAAGCTCTGTTGGAGCAATCAAGCTGCATTCTCCAGGAAGATCAGAACCAAAACAGAGCTTGAGAAAGATGGCTTACAGCCTCAGGATGCAAGCAGCCAATGTCAAGGACACTGGGTTGAATCCAGACTTTGGCATTCTTAGAGCAGACCCATTGATTTCAGTGGGATATAAGGTAGTCAAGACTACCATCCCATTGAGGCTAGCTCCATCCCACTGCCTCAGTATACTGGGTAGTTCTCAGACAACCGTGAGTAAAGTTGCTAGCAGTGTAAGAGAGCTTTTTTCTTTTTTGGTTTTTTAGCAGGGAAATGTTGCCGTTTCCATGTGGTTTGCAACCTTTTAAGTCCACACACTTAAGCTGCAGTCTGAACAAAAAAAAAACATCTTAGAAGTAACATTGTCAAAGAAGTAGCTATGCAGCTTTATACTAAAACTTACTGGCAAACCCTTCCAAAGCAATGGCTTGAATTAAATGTTCAGGCTTCTCATCACCCCCAGGTAACCATTCTTGCTCCATAGTTTGTGTGTGCGCGCACACACACACACACACATCTATGCATATAGACTCTCTTTGGCTACATAAGTATTTTTACTAAACATTATCATGAATTTGCCTAACCCTCCAATGCTAATATTCCTACCTTCAGGTTGTGGCTCTAGACACAAATGAGGCCCACTGGCTGGATCTGGAAAGCCATTACATTGGATGATAGTTGAATAATATTTTGAAGATGCCTTTGGGATTCTGGATAGATTGGGATCTGTGTAATTGGTGTAATATAACCCAAACCTTTCAGCAAAACCAACTGCCCATTCAAAGTTGTCCATCAAGCTCCAAACAGTGTAGCCTCGCAGATCAACGCCATCACGTACAATTGCTGTACAAAATGGGAAAGAGGTTCTTGACAATGTAGTCCTATGCATGTTTACTCAAAAGTAAGTCCCATAAAATCTAATGGGACTGGCTTTCATGATAGTTTGCTGCTCTAATGTCAGTGTGCTACAGAACTTCAGCTGCTATCAATCAGCATAACAGGACATTGACCCAGGCTGTCAGGCAGGTGGGCGACTCATAAAATGAATTGTGGTCAGTGAATAGACTTACCTTTCTTACACATTCATGCATGTGGATGAGAGTGTGGGACTGGAAGTCAGGTGATCTGGGTTCTAGTCCCCACTCAGCCAGGGACTTCACTGGCTGATTTTGGGCCAGTCACAAACTCTCAGCCCACCCTACCTCACAGGGCTGTTTGAGGATTAGATTGAGAAGGGGGAGGAGCCAGGTAAGCCACCTTCAGTTCCATGAAAGGAAAAAAGGTAAGATATAAATACAGTAAACAAACACATTTATTCCTGAACATTTATAGTGGGCTGGTGGGATCTACTTTGTTTCTGGAGCCAAAGGTATACCATAGACCAGCTTTCTGCAACCAGATTCCCCCCATCCCACCCAGATATTTTAGCTCCCAGAATTCCTGAGCAAAGGTCATGCTGGCTGGAGCTGATGAGAATTGAAATCCAGAGCACCTGGCAGGCACCAGTATAGGGAAGGATGCCATAGAGCTCAGCAGGATAGTCATATGCAAAGAATGCTTTTGGGTATTGACCAGGCTCCATCAATTCATTCCTTTCCTTCTGACTGTCAATAGAAAACTCCCTCAGAACATGAGGTGAAAATTGCCACATACAGTGCTGTGAGCTTGGAAAACTAAAGCATTGGCATGCCATGCTTCGTACAACACAGCAACGCTTGGGCTGCTGTGCATGAGTGGGAGAGAGCAGAAGCACCACCTGCATCGCCCTGCCACTTTTAGCTAGCCGGGCACGGCCAGTTCCTTCACGGGCTGCTTAATGTATTGTCCTAACCTGGACCACTGGGTGGTTTGGGGGCTAATACAGTTTGTTGTATGCAACCGACAAAAGAGTGGATCATGGATGCTAGGCAACAGCAGCCCCACTTGTGCTCTCTCCTGCTCGTCCCCAGCAGCCCATGGGGTGTTTAAGCCACGGGGTGTGTTGCTGAGCAAATCGGTCCTATAGCTATCATGGTGGCATCTAGGTATAGCCATGGCTTAGGCTGTGATGGAAAGAATAGTTAAGCCCACCTCTCTTTGTCACCTGCCTCCACTGTAGTAGTTCTGACAGTGTAAATGATAGCTGGAGAAATTACTACACACATCCAGGCTCAGCATCCTATATTTAAGCTGCTGCCGAGAAAGGAGAGCTCTGCTTTCCAGCTGTGTGCTCCCCTCTTTGCATTCTTCCCATAGCAATCTTGAACGCGTGTTCAATAGTTGAAATCGACCATCAAAACATGTCATAGAATTTCAGCATCAGTGTTGCTTCGTAAATACATTAAGCAAGGTATACTAAGCAATACTATCTGTAAACTTTGCCTTGTGATTTACCTTTAAGTGCCAACAACATTTTGATGTATGTTGCAAGCCTCTGGACATATTAAGATAGGGATTCCCCTCAAGGCCAGTTCACCAAATGTCGACATCAAAGAGTTAAGTATGCTTTAAGTAGAAATGCATATTATGAATCCCCAGTACATCTTTAATGAACAATCACAAAGTTGAGGGACCTGAAAGGTCAGCTAGTCCATCAGAGGCAGGAAATCCATAGTATATGTTGATAACTTACCAGCCATCCTCTGCTTTAAAAAAATGAAACAAAACAACCAAGTTCTAAGGAGAGTCCACCAATTTCTAAGACAACTATCGAAAGAGCTTACATTTCAGAGGTAAAAATTTTCAAAAGTGAAGAAGCAGAGAGGAAAACATTCTGAATCCACACCTGCTGTTTTACTATCCATGTTTTTCAATAGGAGCCACGTGGGGATGTGTTTTAGAGAAATCGCAAGTGGAAAAAGGTTGAATACTTGCTTCCCCACCATTTCCACCCACTCAGCCCCTCCAGCAGCTTTTCTTAAAACAGCAACAGGTATCATTTCTCCATTAGATATATTTACCTATAACATGAGCAAGGTCCCCCCTAACAGTTATGCTCATTGCATTGCAAGGAAATGGGAAAGGTGGAACAATCAGATCAATTCTGCTCTGCATCTTCGTAGCACTTGGGAATCATGTAGATTTGAACAGAAAACTACATACCTTTTAAAGCTTCATTGATGTAACTCTTTAGGTAATGTATTCGCCAGGTATCATTAAAGCCCCCATCCACACGCTCTGAAATCCCATTCTCAGTCACGTAAATGGGGGGATTGTTGTATTCTTCCTTGATCCACTTCAAGAGCCTTCGGAAGCCAAATGGGGTCACCTTCAACCAAAAGGAACCAGAGCCCAGCCAGCTGCGGTCTGTTACGGAGGCCACACCTCTGCAAAAGAGAACAGGCCTGGGCTGCTGCTTCCACAGCCCGCCACAAAATTGATGTGCATCCATCCCCCACAGCCTGCTGTTTATACTAGAGTCCAACAAAACCAAGGAATAACAGCTTTTGTCCAGGTGGCTGGGCCAGATCGGTGTGATGCAGCACCCAGCGTCCTGGGTTCGGACATGGCAAATGGTTGCTCAGTGTACCACACAAGGTTTTTATATGGCTAGAGGATAACAGAGGCACTGGATGATGCTGACTAGCACCATGAAAAATTACCAATCAACGTCTTCCTGTCACCTATCCTCACCTTCCAAAGTATTATTTCATCTGAAAAATCTAGACCAGATTGTAATTTTAACATGGCATTAAAAGGTTTAATTTAGATGAATTGGAAGAATCTTGAAACTTTAGAAAGTGTTCTGTTTGCAAAGTCTGCATACAAGGTGTATTTCAATAGCCTAACCAGCAGCATTCACAGAATCACAAGGGAAGGCAGTTGGCAGAAGGAGGCTTTCTGTTGAAAGATGCTTTCTCCTGATTTTCAGTAATCCATCTCCCTTCATTCCCCCACATCATTCAGGATGCTCCCCAAGCCCTCTGGAAACTTTGGGGCATGGGTACTGCGATGTGGTAGAGGGAGAGAAAGTCACCTTTGACCAATCCCTTTCCACCAGTAGTTCTCTGGATCAAAGCCCCAGTTTTCAAGTCTGTTAACAGAAGAGCATCTTTATGTGATCTATTAATAGCCCTGTCCAAGAATACAAAAAAGGATGTGTAGGCCTTGGACCAACCATACTGATGTATGAAACATAGAAGCAGAGGGAGTCAAAAGGGGTCTCTCAGGCCATCTAGTCTGACCCCCAGCTCCAGCCAGCTTCACTCATGACATGCCTACCATGTGTATGTTTAGCCTATCCTTTTTAAATAATAGGATAGGGACAGAAGGCACCTCCAGTGGGGGATATGTTACTCCACAGGGGAGGCCATCCTGAAATAAATTTCTAATTGCAGCCCTAGAACTGCTGTGCTTCCCCTGGAAGTACTTGAGCAGCTCAAGTAGGCCAACCTCCTGTCACTGCAGTTGCTCCCCTCTCACCCACCCACCCACCTCACTGGCAGCCTTCCCTTTCACACGGTTGATTTTAGGAATGAGCGTGCACGCACACACATGCACACTCTCCCCCCACACACATACGGTAAAGCCCTTGCCAGCTTTTATGCAGTGTTATGGTACATATATTGAATTACATCCAATGATTAGAGTCCCAGTGATGTTTCTCACAGCAGAAGCTGGGCTAGTGGTCATGAGGTCTGTCTGACAGTAGGCTAGCAGAGTGCTGCTGAAAATGTACCCAGAAATACGGCAGAACTGCAAGGTGCAGTATCTAGGAAATGGACCAGCACTCCAAGCCATTAAAGGAGGCTCCGTGATGACCGCTGCTTGCAGAATGTTCTCTTTGGCTGCCCTGGCAAGCAAACATGAAGTCTAGTATTCTCTTCCTAAACACAAGCACACCCATTTTCATATGCTGTTGGTTATTTGTATTCAGGCACCGAGAGACAGAAGTGTTTCTTCCAGAAGAGAAGGCATGCTTCGATGCAGTATGACGCAAGCTTACCTATCGGCATCATAGGATGTGATAAGAGCAGAGTAGTTCAAGTTGTAGGCTAGAATTGTGGTGTAATGATTCAGGCCAAAGAAGTCATAGGTGCCTTTAATCCGCCGCTTTTCACTCTCGGTAAATTCGGGGAGCCTGCATCACAAAGGGTAGTGGACTTGAGCTGCTTGCATGCCTCTATTTGCCCAAGAGGAGAAGGCTTGCTTCGGACACCTTTTACAGTGGGTCAAGTGGTGGGCAGGAGCTCGGCAGGAGAAGGCTGGAATGAGCTGTTCTTCTCTGTTCTGCACAGGCTCTTGCCCCCATCCGGGGCTGTGCAAACTGTTTGGGCCCATGAGCGCCTTTACCAATTTGAGAAATTGCCATGGGAATGCAAAAAATGCCTGCTAGGAGAGGTGTGGCTGGTCACAGAGGACAAGCCACCTGCCGAAAAGACTGGGCACAAGGCAGAGGTGCGGCCGGAAGTCTAACATATCGAACAGCTCCTTTGAACACATGCACACACGCTCCCCTATTTTACAGAAACCAAACACTTCCCCCCTCTCCCAGCAGTCCATTTATTCCCCCTGCTCTGTCTCTGGGTGGGTTTCAGACAACATGTTACCCCACATGGCAGGACAAGCCACACCGAGCCCACCCCCGCCTGCTTTGGGCTCCCTTCCAGTATCCCAGGGGACACTGCAGGAGGAAGGAAGGCTTTGTCACAAAGAGATTCACAATGGCAGCAGGGCTAGTCCTGCCAGTGTGCCCCACTGCAGGGGCAGAGAGGGGCAAAACTTTTGACAGCCACCTCAAGTGCTGCTCGGGCATTGTGTGGGCGGCTGGCGCTGGCGCTCACCCACGAGTCCCTTGGCAAGAGCAGCAAGGGGATTTTGCTGTTTTTGCCAACTGGCTCATTTGCAGTTGGCCTTGGCTCACAATGGGTGTAGTAATCTGGGTTTGAATGGCACACCCTCCAATCGTGGGTAAAACAACTCCAGCTACAAGCCACGGGTTGCCAGGGTGGCTTATCAGCCCAGCACAAGCCACCCTGACCAACCTGTTCGGGGCTTGCATGAGATGCCGTCTCTCCATTCTGCTCGCTGCAAGCACCGTGCCCTTTCTCTTACGCTGGTCGGTTTTGATGGTTGGCCTGTGGATGGGGCCTGCCTTGCTTTTCTGGCTGTATATAAGCTCATCAAGGAGCTGTTTTAATGGAAGTATAATGCAAAAATGTTTTCACCAAATAAATACCGTGATTTTCCCTTGCTTCTTTCTTGAATTCTCCTTTTCATCAGCTCACTATAGTCTCCATTTTTGAAAATAGGATGGGCAAACCAACCAGCAAAGAACTAGGGTAGTGAAAGAAATAGGTATTAATTAAAAAGCAACATTTTTGTAGCAGCACTTCTTGCTGAACCTCTATGGCTCCTTCCCCTTTTCAAGCAGGATACCATTTTGCCACAATACATTGTAATGTCAATAAATGCACGCAGACAAAGCAGAGCCGCTATAAATATGCAAGTACTTCCTTTACACTATAGCCTTCCCCAACGTCAGGGGCCCAAGTTTTGGAAGACTACAATTTCCATGCAGAAAATCCAGTGGTCAGAGATGAGGGGAGTTGTGATCCAACCTCTTCAGGGGCTACAGGATGCAGAGCCGTCATGTTACCTCGACGTATCTCCTAGCAGCATCGCGGTCTTCCTGCTTGGAAGGGTTCCTTGGTTCCGCCCACTCTACGCTGATGGCAAGAGAGACCAGACCTCCTTGCCTGGGGCGGTACGTTTCATTGTAGAGGTGCCAGACTTCTGCATGGGCCTTGATCAAGTTATGCCCCACTATATAAGGGGCTCGGCCCGGTCTGGAAGAGATGCCTAGGAAGACAGTGGCATTGGAAATGAGTAGCACTGCATTACTGGACTCAGGTGAAGCAACAATTCATGGTAGGTCTTAATGACCCCATTTTTAATTTCCCCCCTCTTCTATGCTATTTAGATTTCTTTAAGAAAAACCGTTAAGCAATGCGTCAAAAAATCTCCCTCTTTTAGCAGGCATCTCTCATCATCACACTGACCACATGTTTGGTAGCATAAAGAACTCACAGAAGCAACAACTTTACTTCCATGGCCATTTATGCAGATGTACAAATAGTATCTACAGACCAGTTTCCTCTCACCATTTTGCCAAGATTAAAGCTGTCATACTCAAACATTAAAGGAAAGCTATTTTAAAACTACTGCAAGAAAAGATATGCAGAGTGTTAAAAAAAACAACAACACCTCACCGCCCTGAGGCAAGCTTCGTACAAAAACATAACCTCGGTGGCCGCGGGCTAATGGGGCAGTCAGGGATACCTTGCATGTTATTCAGCACTGCTACGAATTATGGGCCCAGCCCAGTTCGGAGCGGGTCCTCGGAAACACAGGAATCCCCATTCAGAATCCATTCCTCATTCAACTGCAGCAAAACCATGCCAGTCGACGCTTTCAGACTGCAGGCAAGCTGGCCCTGCTGCCACTTAAGGTTGCACTGATGCAGGCCAGCTCCTCAAGGCCCGCCCTCCCAGCCACACGCAGCGCTAGAGGGAGAGCAGCGTGCAGGATGCCTGGGGAGGCGGCAGGCTACAGACTGCGGCAAGGGACTAGTGGAAGGGTTCCTCTACTTAGGAGGGGTGGCCAGCTGGCAGCCCTCTGGACCCACACCCATGACCGCTCACCATTGGCTCTGCTGGCTACAGCGGATGGGAATTGCAGTTGGACAACATGCAGAAAACCGCAAGTTGCCCACCGCTGGCTTCGGAAGAATGGCTGGGCAAGTTTCAGCTGGCCTGGCAGAGCAGTTCTGCACACAGGGAGAGGAGGGAGGCACTGAAATCAGTCTTACGTTGTAAACGATACAAGAAAACACATCAAGCCCACAATGGAAGCCCAGAGTGCTTCTGTTTAGGAAGCTTAAACTTTCTGCTAAAATACTTTTGCACTGTTTGAATGCTCCTTGGAACAGCCAAAGCCTTGCACTTCCCATTCATGTTCCAGACATGCAGCATGGAGAGAACTATATGTGACTAGAGCCCATGTTTCAGATTCTGCATTGGTGCCCAGCCGTAACCGTGCAACTGCTCTCTCATAACATCGGAAGAAAGTATAAGCAATGCTGCTTGATTTGCCCAAACATTCCACCTCCTGCAAACAGGAACAGAAAAATTAGCAAAATGTCAGATGCCTTACCTGGAGCAGATACTCCATAACCATGACCAAGATTAGCAATGACATAGGGCTCGTTCAAGGTTATCCAAAATTTCACTTTCTCACCCAGCCTTTGAAAAAGGAGCTCCGCGTATTCTTTAAATCTCTGGATGATGGTCTCATTTTCCCACCCTCCAATGTTCTGAAGGGCTTGAGGCAGGTCCCAGTGATACATGGTTACCTGGAGGAGGAGAAATGCATTAAACACACCAGTCATTTTGTCTAATTAGCTAGTGACCTCAGAACAGCAGGAAACAGAGACATTCACATTCTGGGACTGGAGCAGGGGCAGGAAGCTGTTTTCCCCCGGAGGACCACTTGCAGTTTTGGAGATGCTGGTGGGCAAGGGTGATTCTGACGCCACAGGGGCTGAAGGCAGAGCGGGAGGGGCAAAGAGCCAAGCAGTGCATCACCGTGTAAAGTTCCTGCTGCCAAAAACAATGCCTTGGGAGAGGTATTGCAAGGCTTCCAAAATGGGCAAGAAGGACACCTAAACCCCAATGACTGGTATTGGGGAAAAGGCAGAGGAATGGGGCATAGCCACACAGGGAACCCAGGGGCCCAGGTAGGGACCTCAGAAGGCTGGGTTCAGCCTCTGCCCCCCTAAAGTTTACTCATCAGTTAACCTAATAGCCTCAACCAGCCACAGCAAGCGGGGATACAACACTCAGTCCAAGAAAGACACATCTGGAGGCAACCAGGTTGGAAAAGGCTGATCTAATTTAAAACCTGATTTTTTGTGTACCTCTGCCACCTACATTTGGATTGTATGGATCTGGCAGTTGGGTTTACCTGAGGCTGGATATTGGCAGCAAGGAGAGAGTCCACAAACTTCTCATAATATTTCAGGCCAGC
The DNA here is from genome assembly GCF_004798865.1 of Varanus komodoensis. Classification (NCBI taxonomy): domain Eukaryota; kingdom Metazoa; phylum Chordata; class Lepidosauria; order Squamata; family Varanidae; genus Varanus; species Varanus komodoensis. Next base: position 17,121,304 of record NW_025335798.1, read on the forward strand.
TTCGTTTATATGCTTGGTGGTCCCATCAGGAAGAACGCGAGGCCAGGAGATGGAGAAGCGATAATGAGTGACCTTCAGTTCTTTCAGCATAGCCAAGTCTGCCTCCATCTTGTGGTAGCTGTCACAAGCGATGTCCCCATTTTCGTCATTGCTAATTTTCAAAGGAGTGTGAGCAAACTGATCCCAAATGCTGAGGCCTTTTCCTTCAGCTCTCCAGGCTCCTTCAATCTTTAATGAAATGAACAATTTAATGCATGTTTACCCCATCCTTCATCCAAGGAGCACAAGGTGATGTAGATCCCTCCCCATTTATACCCTCACAACAAGCCTGGGAGGTAGTTCAGGCACAGGGAATGAAAGAGCACCTAGGAATGTCAGAGAAATCTGCCCTTCTTAAAAGCAATTAAGAGTTGTATGAATCCAACTTGTGGATGGTACAGCAGAACGCAGTCCTCCAAATGGTGTAAACTTGCAACTCACTTTTTAAAAACTACCTGGAATTGTCCAGAAAATTACAGGAAAGTGCACAAATATGTGTGCCATTTTTACAAAGCACACAACTTTTGATGAATCTCTACTCTCTTGTCAAGCTCTGCTGTGCAGGACTCTTTTTTTCTATTTCTAGCTCATCAATCATATACTGAGTTAAGAAAAATATGCAAAATATCCTATGCCACTAAAATTATATAAATTGCAGTTGACTTTTACAATTCTGAAGGGAAAAGCAATTGATTGCATGAATCAGCACACGCTGATACAATAGGCACTTGACAGTCTGTGACACACAATGAAGGTTTTGGATAGCTTCCACGATCGAACAATTTTCATCCATATATAAAAGCACTGTTTGCTAACCTGATAAGCTGCTGATGCCACACTCCAAAAGAAATTCTTTGGAAACTCTCCATAAAGGAACTCCTCTCCTTTTGGCAGTGGGATTCCATTTTGATGTATGATTTCAGCATAATATATGGCGGAACGTTTTGGAGTCCGTGGTCTGTTTGGATTTTCAAAGTCCACCTGGTGCAGACCAAATCTTGGCTCATAACCATGTAGCCATTCAAAATTATCCATTAAAGACCAAACTACATAGCCTCGGAGATTCACCCCATCCAGTTTGTAGGCTAGAAGAACACAAAACCAAAATAGAGCTATCTGAAGCATCCATTGTCTTGGCAGAAGAGCAAGAAAATGTAATTGAGAAAACAAAACAAAACAAAACACTATTCCACCATGGTTAGTATAGCTGAGCATCTGCTAGGGACCACACCCCAATAGGGGTCCACTACCTAGAGTCCCTGGAGCTGTTCCTCCACTTCACCATGCAGCCTGCTTCTTCACTGTCCTCTGGCCTAGATAATAACAGTATTGAGAAGAAGCAGTAGATGCCACTGCCTCTTCGCTTGCTGGCCCTTTGCCTGCCAAGCAAATGATGGGAAAGTGGATGAGGGATAAAAGCTGTTAGCAACATGGGTCGTGAATAGGTAGCCTCATTTATGGAGGGGGGTGTCCTGTCCAAGAGCTCAAAAACCTGGAGCCTGGAGCACTTCCCCTTCAATCATACAAGGTCATCAATAGTAGAATCTTTGGAATGTCCACTCAGAAGTAAAATCCAATCAAGCTTCTGTGTTAACGTGGCTAAAAGAATGGATAACTTTAAGAAATAAGAGAATCTTGTACCTTGAAGGGCATGATTTGCAAATGGGCTGCCATGTTTATATGTGGTATGAAAAGGCTAAGCTACATGGCTCTTTTTTAAGTCACTATATTAGAAAATCATTAATGTCGGTGTGGGAAAAGTTAAAGACAAAACTGTATAATAAATTACCAAGATGGCTTTCACCTATGGAAGCTTTGGTATATCCAAATGCACTGAACTTTGAAGGGATCGTAAGATATGCTGACATTTTGGATAAGGATGGAGGATTGAAATTGACTCAAGAAACACAAGATCTAATATCTCTTGGCGGCATAAGGTGGCGATACAATCGAGATATGCTAAAGACTATAAAACGTGAGATTTTTATAAGGACTTAACAGCATTTGATCAGGTGATGTTTAAATCAGATGAGAAAATGATTAAAAGACTATATAACGTTTTACTCGATAGGAGAATGGAAGATGAACAGGTTAAGGAAACCATGATAACATGCGCACAAAACTTTGGATATAATATTGAATTAGAAAAATGGCAAAAGCTGAGGGAGAGAAATATTAAGGTAACATTAGCTTCTTCGTATAAAAAGAACCTGTATAAAATGTTTTATAGATGGTATCTGTCGCCAAATAGATTAGCTAAGATGTTTCCAAATATGTCAAATGGATGTTGGAAATGTAAACATAAATTTGGTACTTTCTATCATATGTGGTGGACTTGCGATAATGCGAAAAAGAATTGGATTAAAATACATAAATGGCTTGAGGAAATTTTACAAAAATCTTCAGCTTTTAAACCTGAAATTTTCTTATTAGGCATTATACCTGCTGATATTAGTAAACAAGAAATGTACTTGATTTTACATGTAATCACTGCGGTGAGGATTGCATTTGCTCAACACTGGAAAAGTGAAGAATCACCCACCGACGAACTGATCCTAAAAAAGATCTTGGACTGTGTGGAAATGGATAGACTGACTTTGTCATTGAAGGAGAAAGAAGATACTGACTTCTATCAAACTTGGGACTCTTTCTTATTATTGGCTAGAGAAACGGGACTTTGTATAGACTATGTTTCTATCTTATCATAAATGGGAAAAAAAATGTGGGGGCTGACCCAGCAGGCTCAATGTTTCTGATGATTGATGTTGTTTTTAGTTTTTCTTTGTTTTTAGGACTAAAATTTTGAATAAACCTTATTATATAAAAAAGAAATAAAATCCACTGGGCTTTATGGGACTTACTTCCAGGGCCACTCGACCAGCAATCAGTGTGTTATAATAATCAGCACCATAGCTATTTATGGAATGATTTCTCCCATCTGGAAAAATCCAAGGCCATGAGAGCTAGCAATCGGCAGGGACAGGATATCTAGAACGGGCAGCTTTGGCACACATGAGGCTGCATTCTGGTATAGTCTTTTTTTAGTTCTTGCAACATCCATACCTTTCAAAGCTTCATCGATGTGGGTTTTGAGGAAAAAGAACCTGCTGGTGTCGTCAACATCAGACGCGGTTCTTCTGCCAACCCCATTCTCAGTAATGTAAATGGGGGGGTTGCCATATTCCTCCTTGATCCAGTTGAGCAACCTGCGCAGCCCCCAGGGCACTGCGCGCACATCCTTCAGTGCTGAGGCGGGCCAAGAAGGGTCGGTCTGCAGGGCCTGCTCCTGGTCATCCTCGTAGGAGTGTGGCTTCAGTCGGGTGGTCTTGTGCTTTATAATCTTGGCTGTGTAATAGTTCAAGCAGAAGACATCTGCAGTGCCTTTGATGTAGTTTTTCTCTTCTTCTGTGAAAACTGGAAGGCGGGAAGATGGCAGTTTCTGCAGCTCACTCCTGTTCCCCACTGTCCATTTCATGGCATCTGGGTAATCACCGTTTTTAAAAATTGGATGGGCAAACCATCCTCCTGTGAACTGCAGGAAGCGATCGGCTGCTTCAACATCCCGGGGCTCATTTGGCATCTTTGGCTCCACCCAGTCTATGATGAGACTCAGTGAAATGAAACCCTTTTGGCTCTTCCTATATTTTTGATCATACGTATGGTAGACTCTGGCATGTGCCTTCACGATGGTGTGAGTAACTTTGTAGGGTGCATAGCCTGGATCATCTTTGAGATTTGGCGGGAAAGCTCCCGTTCCATAGCCCAGCCAAGAAATCACATAAGGCTCATTGAACGTAATCCAGAACTTGACCCTGTCTCCAAAGGTCTGAAAACAGAAGTCTGCAAAACTGTCAAATAGTTCAACCATCACAGGGTTTGCCCAGCCACCGATGTCTTGCAGAGCTTGGGGCAGATCCCAGTGGTGGAGTGTGACCATTGGTGTGATATTTTGGGCCACTAAACCATCAATCAGTTTGTTATAATAATCAACACCATAGCTATTTATGGAACGGTTTCTTCCATCTGGAAAAATCCGAGGCCATGAGAGGGAGAAACGATAGCTGTTTACCCTTAAGGCTCTCAATAAGTAGAGGTCCTCATCTACTTTGTGGTAGCTGTCACAAGCTATATCTCCTGTACTATTGTTCTGGATATTCCCTGGGATGTGGGTAAAGTTATCCCATATGCTAGGTCCTTTCCCATCTTCATCCCAAGCTCCTTCAATTTGGTAGGCAGAAGTGGAAACACCCCACAGAAAATTTTCTGGGAAAGTGCCGTAAAAATATATATCTCTTTCCAGCTTAGTCTGGTTAGAAAATTTTTCCCAAACCACCTTTGCTTTTGAGGGAACCTCTGAAGCTGGTAAACTGGGCAATCTTTTGAGGTTGAAAACATCCTTTCTGAGTGGCTGAAGAGATTTTCTTCTAATCATTCTAGGAAATCCATTATTTTCAACAACAGTAGAGAAAAAATATGCAGATTCTCTTGGTGTCCTTTGTCTGTTTGCATCTTTAAAATCCACATGGTGAAAGCCGAACCTTTGACTGTAACCTGCAGTGCCTTCAAAGCCATCAATCAAAGACCGGGCAATGTATGACCGAACATCAACAGCATCCAGTTTTACAGCTGTCACAGTGGAAAAGAGACAACTTAATCAGATTTTCATTCAATCCTGTAAAGTACACCATGTAGTAAAAACTCAGCTGTCTTCCCATCAGTATCACAGTGATGTGAATTTGTATTGTGTCATCCATGTCATCCTGACTCTATGCTAGCACTAGTGTTTATCTCCAAATTCAGAACACCATTTGGATAGAAGAAACAATCTACAAAAGGGCCATTTATAAGCTAACTGAACCTACTAATTCACTGAGCTGAAGCCATGTTGACCGAGCATTCCAGTGTCACCAACTAGGTATTCACTAATCTTCAGCTTGCCGAGTATACCGGCCACTTGGCTTGCCCTTATGGTGTCTGCTAATAATTTTCCCTTCCTGAGACTTCCCACTGGTGCGCCATGCAGCAGTGTTCTCTCACTTACGTGACCTCAAAGAACAAACAGGGGCAAAATCCAACACTGCACAAGAGGCAATGTGCTCCTGCAGTGCAGCTTTCTCCTGCAGCCCCTTGAAAATCTACTCCAAATGGTCCCCCAAACTTCTGGAACAAATGTTGAGGGCTCATGGGTGAAAATCACCCTCCTCCCTATTCTGCTTATGGAATCAGTTCTATCAGCAGGAAGTGTGCCTTTCCAAAGCTGAATTCCCTGCTAAAGAAAAGCGCGATGGCAACCAGTCTGAATGGCTTTCAAACGAGATTGGGAGAATACATGGAGGAGAAACCGACCAGTGGCCACCAGCCTGGATGGAATGTGCTGTTCCTGGGGCCGGGGGCTGCATGCTCAGGTGCACCAGTCGTTGGGGAGCTTCAGGAGGAGGGAGCTGTTGTGCTCATCCTGCTGGAGGGATCCTGCGGGCAGCTGCTTTGCCGTGGCATGAATGGGATGCCGGACCGGATGGACCCTCGGTCTGACCCAGCACAGCTTTTCTAATGTCCTTATGACAAGAGGCAGGATCCAGGCAAGCAGAGAAGCCAACGAACACAGACCACCTCACCTGATTTATTGTATTTAAGCAGTATATCTATGCCAGTCAGTGGAACGGCTACCTTAAATACATTCTGAATTTTGCAGACTTTATTTCTGTCCACCAGGTCAGATTCCCAGTCAGTTTTATCCCAGCACATCACCGTATCAAAAGTCCTTTTGCCTGTTGATTTGCCATTTCTTCTCTATACACCCTTTTCCCCCTGTGGCAGGGCGTGATATTTACCATATAGTTCATGATTGACAAGATTGTGGAAAATCTTGTGGGAGAACAGCTCAGGAAGGGCAGTGGTACCTGCTGAATTAATGGCACCAAACTCCCAGGCTAATTCCAATCTCTTGCACGCTCAATGCATAATCTGTGAGAGTTTCTGATTACAAGGCAGTATAGAAACACTGCCAGCCAGCCAACCAACCAACGCCTAATAAGCCTTTGTACCTTTTAAAGCCTCGTTGATGTAGAGACGATAGTAATCCAGTCTCATAGTATCATTGATGAGGTCGCTTCCGTCATCTGTGGGGGCGCCATTTCCTGCTATATAAATGGGGATCCTGTTCCCTGTGTACTCTTGGGAGACAAAGTGCAGCAACCTCCTCAAGCCCCAGGGCACCGCGTAGATCCAAGGTGAAGCAGTGGCGGGCCAAGAAGGGTCCACGTCTGCAGCAAAGCCCCCAATAGTCGTGTAGCTTGGGGTGCAGCTGAGGTTAGATGCAGCCCTGACGAGCCGGGAAGTGTAATGAGAGAGAGCAAAAAAGTCTGCCGTCCCATTCACAGACCTCTTCTCCGTATCGGTAAAGACGGGGAGTTCAGCAACTGAGGCAGAGCACTGCTGGTTCTTCTCCTTGATTTGGGATTTCAGGACATCGGGATAGTCGCCGTTGACGAATATGGGGTGAGCAAACCAGCCCAACATGAAATGCAAGTACCGTTCTGCTGCTTTCAGATCCTCCGGACTCCCCAGTGTCTTGGGTTCAGCCCAGTCAGAATTCAGCGCTATTCCCACCTTGCCGTGCTGCTTGGGACGATAGCGGCTGTCATAGAGATGCCAGACTTGGGCATGGGCCTTGAGAATCACATGCGCTGTCTTTGGAAGCCGAGGAAGAGAGAGAAATCACTGCACTGAGCACAGCTCGCTGGCACAGCACGTGCTCGCATGCAGACAGCCTCAGCATCTGCTCCTGGCACCTACTGTCAACCTTCACCACTACATCCCTGGCAGTAAGTCTCACTTGGGCTGACTCCTGAGTAGACCTGCCAGGATTGCACTCTACAGGTGCTGCTGATGCCACTTAGAATAGAAACCTGTTAAGACTATTACAACTCACTCAAGATCCCATTCCAACCCCCTATTTTGGAAGTCAAAGCATTCCAAGATGAGAAACTAAAATTAAGTTCATACATAATATTCATCCGTATGGCAGGAATCTCTCCCAGTGAAGGCTGACCTGGGACTGTCTAGCACCCGTCAGTCTGCTACAAGTATTTGGGAACTACGCTTCTAGCAATTTCATGGGAAGGAAGTAATAGGATGGGTGGTCACATGGGATCTATTAGTTCAAATCACCACTTGGGGTTGCCTTGTATGGTCATCCTGACATCTACTCCATTATTCTGATGTATAGCTACTAAATCCTCACAGTTTACTCAAGGAATAGTATGGTGTGCCTGTTCTTATTGTACCACCTGCTTAAGGCTAATATTATATAATCCCTTGGAAGCCATTACAAAACCTAATCATCCTTTTGAAATCATTGTAAGATAAAAGGTTCAATGCCCCACAGGGGAATACTGGAAAGTGCCTTTTATCTCATACACCCATGTTAAGGAGGGGGAGAAAGACAAAGAGAGGTAATTTCAAAATCAAAAGGCGCATTCTAGACAATGGAGATGTTTTACTCTTGTGCTGCCTTGTCTCTAAATCAAAAGCCAAACTCCGCGGACTCCTGCAGTGCAGGGGCCAACACGCTGCACACTCACATGCCTGATGCGAGGGATCACAACTGCCTGCCCCAGCATGGCACCTTGTAGATGTTTAGGGCTACAACTTCCGTTCTGGCCCTCATCCATGCTGGTTGTGGCTAAAGGGAATTGCATTCCAAATCTTATGGAGACCACTGTGATTGGAACATTATAATTTGGTTTTAACCTTCAAGTCCTGTCGTCCCACTGAACCCTTCCGATAATCAGATATTAGGCCTGTATTAACCCTACCTGCAGTCTGTGGAGGAAAACTTGCCTCCCCCTAGGGGCAACCGCTACTACTTTGCCTTTCATGGACTCAGGGCTACCCATAACTTATGCTTATGCTACTGAGCTACTGTTCTTTGTACCTTATAGGATGTCACTCCTGGATCAACAATTCCTGGAGGATGCTGCCCAGTGCCATAGCCAGCATAGCTGATGACCCAGGGTTCATGGAAGGTAATCCAGTATTTAACCCGATCGCCGAAAGTTGTAAAGCAGAAATCTGCATAGTCTTGAAAGGCACTGATGATGCTCTCATTTTGCCAGCCACCGAGTTCCTGCAGAGCTTGTGGCAAGTCCCAGTGGAACAAGGTCGCCATGGGTTCAATACCAGAATCCACCAAGCTGTCTATGAGTTTGTTGTAGTAATCCACGGCTCGAGAATTCAGGCTGTTCTTATTCAGATTGGGAAAAATCCTAGGCCATGATATAGAAAACTTGTAGATCTTTGGCTGAAGACCTCTCAGCAGGTAAATGTCATACTCTGTCTTGTGGTAGCTGTCGCATGCAACATCGGCTGTTTGATTCATGTAGGCGTGGCCTTGATGCCCATATCGGTCCCAAATACTCTCTGCTTTCCCATCTTCTGCCCAGGCACCTTCAACATTGAAAGATCCTGTTGATGTGCCCCAAAGAAAGCCACTGGGGAAAACGTCCTGCAAAAAGGAGTCTCTTTCCAATGCAGACTGGTTAGAAAATGTTTGCCAAGTCCTTTGATACGATGAAAGTTGGTTGATAGGTGATGGCTGGATGGCTTCATTTTCTGTGTAGGAGCTTTAAAATGTACAAGAACATGAGAACATATTGAGAATATGATGAATATCAGAATATGGGAATATATTGATAATAAAACATGGATGGTCATTAAGTTCCTGTTCAGGACCTCAAAGTAGAAGAATCATTCTCTGACATCCAAGTGAAAAATATGTCCACCATAGACACTGGGAATCCCACAATGTGTTCCAGGCAATGCTTTATGAGCTCGTCTTCTGTACACAACTGAAGTGATGCACGGCTAGAAGCAGCACTTTGGCAATTGCCATGCTGCCATGGTGACACACGTGGTGCCCAACCAAACTGAGTATGCTGAAGTTCACCCAGGGTCTCCAGTACCCACAGGCACTTCTCCTGGTGCCTCCCAGTCTCCCTTCCCCACCTGATTTTTATTTAATTCCTTAAGACGATGTTATTTAAGAGCAGCTTTTTAAACCAGGAGAATGGCATATTATTCAGGGAAGGGCTGCTCCCCAGTGCCATCTTGATTAGCATTCCGAAGAGTAGCTTTGTGTTTTGGAACTCAGCTCCCAGCTATGTCCTGGATTTGCATTTCTAGCTCGTCACTTTTCTTTTGGTGCCATCAATTGCCTTCTGGGAAAGGAGTGTTGCATGGCCGGCCATGCCTATCAGAGCAGCCATTTTGTGAGCGAGCAAGAGAGTCCCTAAAGGCCACCATTTCAGGTGAGCAAAGCATTTTGGCTGTCACATTGACTTGAAAGATGTGGGATCTTCTGATAACCTATGCCCATTTATTTATTAGATTTATATCCTGTTTTTTTCTTACAAAGTATCCATCTTTCTTAGATGCCCATGTTCCGAAATCAGTTGGTTTAAGAGAACAATGGGTTACAGTTCTATCGCACCATACACAAGACTCCTGAAACTACCAAACCAAATTAGTGGGAGAACAACAAGATTTCAAAACAATACAAAATAATTTTTATAATGAAATACAATCACAAATAAGTGTCCAAAAAGTGCTCTTAGGCACCCTTTTACTAGTAAAAACTATGCACATTTCCTTAGAAATAGGTCCTACTGTTTACTCCCGAGTAATGACTGCAATCTTAGTAGCACAAAAAGTATAGATTCTGAAAACCCAAATGAATCGACATCAAAAATAAACATTCTGTACCGTGCTGCTTGGATGGATGAGCTGTCGAGGAAGTCACTCACGTCGTATCCCATTGCCCATCCCTGGCCTTCATAAAGAGCTGAAAAACATCAATGGAATGAAAAGATATGCAAGAGCCTCCCTTAGCTGGTGCCACCCTGCAGTCCCTTTGAGTGAGTGAAAGCTGGTGGCTTCAGTTTGGGTGGGCCTGTGTGTCCACTCCAGAGTTTTTAAGGAGCTATGGATGGTGGTGAGCCTAGGTCCCACCACCATGGACAGCTCTTTTAAGTCTGGACTAAAATTCAGTGCGGTACACAGCTCTACCCACAATGGACTCAGCAGCCCCCACCATGTTCCGTTGAATCCCAGTTCTAGCCAGCGCCGCCTGAAATGTTTTTCCTGTGTTCCTCCCACCTCGGTCCATTCCATGTACAGAAACTGGCTGGAGTTACTGTTGGCCCTTACTTCCTCACTGGCAATAGGACAACATTCTCCATTTCCCCCAAGGATGCATGAAGTATGCAGGTTCTGTTTGACAGCTCACCACTCTTCCGTGCCTCCCTCCTTCTACTGCCCCAGGTGGCCAACTCTCTCCGCCTACTGGTAGGGCTGGCCCAGGCTGAAACCCATCGGGAGGTCTCTCTTAGATGGCAGTGGCTTAAATGAGCCACAGTAAGGCCTCAATCATATTTAATTTATTCCCCCAGGCACATGCACAAGGCCACCTTTCCTCCCTGCACAGGACACTCACCACTGAACATGGACACTACTGCCGCAAGTTTGTTTTCTTGCATGGAAGGACATTCATAGAACTTTAGGCTAAAGAACAAAACTTCTGCACCATCTGTGGCAAGCTGTAAAGCAAGGAAGAAAAGAAAAAGAGCTTCCGTGAACTGGGTGAGCTGCACAAGGCACATAGTCCTGGCACCTGTTATTTTCAATATAACAATATGAAACCAAAAGTTTTGGGGAGAATGACTAGAAGGAGGAGTTGTTGTTAAGAGCTGTATATACTTCAGCAGATACAGACTGCAATTCTAGTGTGAGGAAAAACTGCTTCCATCCTTCTAGATCAGGGATGGGGAACTTTAACCAGTGGAGATAACAGCTTATGCTCACTCATTTTTCAAAAGCAGAGAAATGGCCTAGAGTTAAATGCTGTTTGGTCAGGAAGGACCCGAATGGTGGACCTTTGCCATACACTGTACAAGCCAGGTTAAGGCTGAGCTCCGACACACGCTTTCCCCGATGCAAACCCGATGGAACATAGCGGAACATCTATGGAAGCACACGGAATGCAATTTACTGTGCAGTGTTCGTGTGGATTTCTAGACCGGCTCCTGCCTGTGCATTTCACAGAGTTAATCACAGGGTCCAGTCCTTCCTTGCATTTACTGCTTCTAAAAGGTTCTTGAATGGAGAGGCAGCTCCAAACCCCCAGAAATAGGTGCCATTTAATCAGGACAATAAAACCTTGATGAATAGAGTAGGAATTGTGCTTGCATGACTGAGATCATCCAAGAGAGTCTTTACAGGGCACAAGCAAAGTGTCGGGGCCCTTGCTCAGGATTACCTGTAGCTCATTCAGCAGGCTTTTGATGCCTTCCTCCCTTTTACAGTTGTACTGCAGGCTGAGAGAGAGGAAATCTAGAGAGTTCTGGAACAAAATAAGAGTGTTATCAGTGGGGAGATAACAACTGTTCGCAACTCTTGCTTGTGGCAATGCATTACTTTATACTTGGAGCCAGAGTATAGCACTACTGTGAATGTGTTTAGCTACATTTGATAGCTTGGATTGATGAAATTTAATGGGAATAGAAGCATAGTGGAAAAAAGAATTCGTTAAGAGGAAACATTTTTTGTAACTAGGTAATATTCTTAACTTGAGAAAAAAATCACTTTTCCTCCAGCTTTTGCAGATGTGATAGTTGCTCTGAGATCTACATGCAAAGGGCAAACATAATATGCAAAATGCACAAAATAAAGGCAAAAAATCCTGATCTTAAGAATAATGTATGACATTTTAGATTTCACAGATATATCAGATTTCGCTTTCCTTCCAATGTATGTGAGAAAAATAGTCTACTATCTGCAAATTCCTATGCAAATGGCCACATCAGACATTCTCTCACACGCTCATATACAGTATATATATATGGATCATATATATATATACATATATATATATGTACACATATAATCCAACTAATCTTGGAATGCACAAGCTCCCATGCATTCCCCCACTCAGTGTCATTGTTAAATTATGAAGCCTCCTTCATCACATATATTAAAAACCAGGGGTAGATGAAACAGCTGGTGTCAAAGGCCTGCATATAGTTATATACGTAGCTTGCATGGCTGTGTGCTGTGTTGGATTTAACTCTTAGACTCCCCTTTTACAGGCAATCTCTCTGCATGGACATTCCCACAGCACGTATATGTGGCAAAATAAACATTTGTCCAACAGCATGAGACAGATATTTTCATGTGGGAGCAGCATCTATAATGAGCTAATCATTGGGTGGGCATTAACTTTTAGGGCTTTAAAACTATTAAGAGCCCTGGAGGATCATCTTGTCCAGAATCCCGCTTCCTACAGTGGCCTGTTGGATGACTTGGGAAGGCCACACGTTGCACGGGAAGGCGTTTGCTGTCCCTGGTTTCCTAGTTGCTAACAATTGGTAGCATCGCATTTCTGAATTTGGTGATTTCACAGAGTGATTCGTACGGCCATTGACAGATCTTTCCTCTACTCTTTTGGTATTCAGGCTGCTGGATGCCTCCACACACTGTGGCTGTGATTCAGTCCACTTATTTTGCATTGCATGAAATAGGTTCTTGCGACAGGCCCTACAGGAAGTTCTGCTCTAAGAACAAGCAGGTAGTATCCATGGCCATCGACCACTGGGACGCATCCTTCCTCCCTGTTGCAGTCTCCACCAAAACCTTTTCCAGAGGCTTGAGGGACCCCAGAACAGATTTTGGAGACATGGAGAAAGTGCCACCAGGCAAGGGTAGATGCAGCCCACTGTCTCACATGCAACTTCCTGGGGTATTTTATGTATTATTCTAGTTCCTGAAGCCCAAAGGATCCATTATTATTTTTAGCACCAGCAAGTCTTCGTCCCTGAATCAGCTACAATACACCTCCACAACTTATAACCCCAAGCCTACCAACCTGCCAAGTTTTTTTACAGCCTCAGATAGGCTGCAAAAGAGGCATAAGCTGCAAGTGGGCCATATTTGTCTTGCCAACGTGTATCCCTGCTGATGGAGGACCAAACTGGCTAATATGACACTTCGGTACGGAGTTTTAGTTTCCTCATCAAATATGCCTTCATTAAGTCCCAGTAAAATAAAATGCATCACCAGAACTGAAGCTAAGAAAGATCCTGGTGTTGCTAGTCCAGCATCACTAATATCCAGTGCAATGGACACTTTTCCACCTGAAAGACAGAAGAAAAGAAAAACACATGGTCACGTTGTCTATTTATGGTGGAGGAGGGAAAAGGTGTGAGGGGAGACGACACAGAGAAACAAACTCTTATGCTTCACCTGCTATTCTCACACATGGTGGTGCCATCAAGGAGTGTGGCTCCTCATGGCCAGGTCCCTGGTTCTGAGTCACTTACATTTTAAAGGCCAGTGCTGTGAAGGGAGCAGGAGAGGGAGAAGAGAATGTATACAAAAGAGGAAATAGAGGAAGCCCATCTGTTTAGACTACCTGGATGTATTACATTTAGCTCTCCTCTGATGATGCTACATTAGCCCTAAGCCAGTCTTTCCCAACCTGCTGCTCTCCAGATGGTTTGGTCTTCAGCTCCCATCAGCCCTGGCCCTAATGGTGGGGGAAACTGGGAGTTGTAGTCCAAAACAGCTGGGAGACAGGATGTTGGGGCAATCTGCACTAAAGGCTTAATGAAACAGCTCGGTTTTGAGATTTGAGGGGCAAGTTGCTATATTTTTAGCTGTTCTTTCTTTGTATGAACATAAACTGGCTTGAGCATTCTTTGTTCAAGTGAAAAGGTGAAAAAGAACCCTGCGATTTAAGAGAGCAGGTGTCCTTTGGCCAGGGTGGTGGAGCTGGAGGAGCTGAAGTCACAAACGAGGATTAGGAGGCTCAAAGGCTGCAGTTTCACACACAGAAAGATGAAACCGGATTTGGCAACAGAGAGGCTCAGCTCAGTTCTGAGGGTTAAGCTCGATCCACCATAAGCTTAAGCAAGAACAGGCGGAGAGGAGACCTTCACCCATTTTGTCCCACTGTAGTCCTGATCTAGATCAGAGCTTGCACACTTCTTTCCATGGACCAATGAATGGGTGAGTGAAGTTCTCACTTTCCGATCCTGATCTCTGTCAGGCAAAATTGGTAAAAGAAAATCATTGCACTCAGAATTATGTGATGTTGTGTATAACTTTCGCCTGTTGTGCCATAAATCTTGGTAATGAAAAGTGAGTCAAAAAGGGGAATAGGTGACCTTATTAAAGGCAGCAGCAAATCACAGAGAAAAATGGAGACAGTGAGGGTAAGTGGAATGCTTCAGGAAAAAGATAGGAAGGAAATCACATGTATTTGATCAGGATGGGTGAAGGAATTTGAAGAGAAAAGTTAGAATGGAAGCTCCCCAGCTCACACATACAATAACCTTGAAGTTTGAGGAGGAAAATTTGGATTGTTCAAGTACTTGGAAGTGTATTCACTCCACCCCGCTCCCCACCCAAGTTCATTCCACATAGTCCAGAAGATACACACATCCTGCCTTCATTACCTTCTGAAGCGTATTCTTCATGATAAATTTGATATGCCTTCTCATGTGCTGAAGCCAACACCTGGAGAGGAAGGGCTAGGACATCTCCATCATGCTGTCCCTCCGAGATCTTGGGCAGGTCACTGAAAGTGAGCCAGGTGTCAACAAAACTACCAAAAGCGGAGAAGGAAAACTCTGCATATTCTGCAAAAAGGTCAGCAAAGGTCATTGACTTGCTTGAAGCAAACCGGTTGCCTAAAGACTTTGGCAAATAGTTTTGATGTAGAATTAAAACTGGTTTAAGATGAGCAGCTCTGAGAGTTTGGAGAAGTTGTCTGTAGCATTCAACATTTGCCTCATTGGGTTTCTGGGCATCTCCCTCGGGAAGAAGGTTAGTCCAGTTCAAAAAAACCTTAAAGTGCGTCACACCATTTGCGGAAAGTTCATCAAAATAGGATGGCAAGGAGGCAAATGAAAGTCGATGACAGTCAGACTGGGCCACCATCGGATTAACAGCCGCTGCTCTCGTGTGTCCACTTACTATCTCATCAGTAAGAGGGCCAGCAATGAAAATGGGTTCCCAGTCTGCTCCCACAATGGGGAAAGGAAGCAGAAAAAGCCAAAACACTGTGTAAACCATCTCCATGTCTGTTAATGCAGGAGTGTGCAAATTCATGCCACTTTTATATTAGTTCAAAGATAATAAAATTAACATTTAACTTGTTCTATCTTTCACAAAGGTACAAAGTCACTCAGCATCAACTGACACAAAGATAACCAAAGGTTTAAGTCTTGGTGATTTTTTTTAAAATGGAAAAACAAGCTACATCCTGGGAATGCAAGTTCTGGCCTTGGGGTAGCTAATGTATGAACAGGTCGGCACTTGTTGGAAGAATCTTCAGGCAAACAGCTCATCTTCCTCCCCCACTCCACTCTTGATAATTCTCCCACAGAAGTGCCACAAATAGCTTTTTATCCATGCCATGCTCCACAGCACACTGGGAAAGAGGGCAGGGTGGGAAGATTTAAATGTGAAATGAATGACCAGATTGCCACAGAAGTTTGATTTTTTTTTTTAAAAGGAAGGTTCCAGAACCTCCATTCACTGCCTGCATGCCAGAACCTTCTCAATCCCCAGCCTTCTTAAAAATAACCCTGGAATAGTTCATATGGCAAGCATGCTGTCTATTCTGGGTTTAATGTGTTGTGCGAAAGTCTGCCCACCTGCTTAGGGCCAAAATCTTAACTATACCAAGTTCACTTATTGTCAGATTTTCCAAGTCACTCTGTCTTTTGAGACCCTAACCCTATACAAGCCCATTAAAGTGAAAATTGGGTTTATTTCAGTATTCAGCAAGAAAAACACATAATTCTGAACATTATATAGACAAGTCTTTATTTAGCACAAAGGTGGTGAAGGGTGGGGGAATCTACAGATAAGTTCATGCTATTGAAGAATTGTGCAAGACGTTCTCCTAAGTAAAATACAGAAGAAGCATTAAGATAAGTCAGCTTCTTTTTAAACTGCTTTAAAAGTTGCATGACTCCCTTGTCTGGGAAGAATGTAGACACTTATCTCTATAAAAAGATTATTACAAAGACAAGGTGGATGAATTCTGTGACAAAGCTCTCTGGGGTGAGCCGGCTATGTACAGTGGCGATGCTGATAGCAACTCTGGCAAGAGGCCCCAGCAGGAAAATGGATATGCTGATCCTGTAGCACTGCTTCTAATCCCTAGTCTTCTAGCAGGTAGTTAGGATTAACGACGAGATAAGGGTCTTCATCAAAACTCTGTCCTTCTGTTGAGTCTTTCAATCCTGTCTGGGTGAGCTCAATTAAAATGTGGTCCTGAAACAGAGAATTCTCAACTCAGGCATGTTTTACAAGGTGTAGGCCCTACACAGCAGAATCCCTATGTCAAACATACTTTCTTTAAAGTAAGATGCCACCACTTTAAACTGGATTTGCTTCCAAAAGGGTAAGACTGTAGCCTTAATTACAATCAATACCGTGTTCTCTTACTTCTTTGCCACAATGCTATGCATGCAGAGCATCTATGAAAAGGCAACCATATTTTGGGGCCAGAATAGGTAGAACTGCTTAGCAGAAGTGAACATAACCATCAGCCTAAGCAAGGAATCTAGCGCTGTCTACTCAGATCCAAGTCCTTCTGGGTTTAATCAGATGTATTCCCTGGTTAGTGTGCATTTGACTGAAACCCTATTTATGTTTACCTCAGTAACTTGCAATTGTATGCATCCCTACTAAGGAGTAAGACCATTTAACTTGGTGGCACCTGCTTCAGAATTAATATGCTTCAGGTCATAGGATTAAACTAATTATCTAGATAATATCATCCTCAAATATCTAGACCAATAAACTCTATTTGTTGTATTTACATCAGTCTTCCCCCAAGGCAGTGAACTTTTGGCTTCAAAAAGAACCTGTGACAAATAGTTATACATACATAGTGTGTAAGACGATGGATAACTTTTTCTATTATTTTCTTTTTATTGATGAGTTCTTCTTCAGAATCTATTTCTGATTCAATTTCCTTTAAGTACCAGTTGATAATCTCACTCTTTTTTAAGGAGGAATCATCATCTTCTGCAAGCAAAGCAGGAGGGGAGATGGACACAATTTTATTATGACTCCAAAAGTGCTTCATATGTATATAGTATATAAATAATCTTTAGAACTACCTTGTAAATAAGGTCATTTTTAATGCAAAGATTGCAATATTCTCTTAGCCTCACCCAATCTTGAAAGAATGTTTGAGAAGAGGGAAGAGATACATTTACATTTTTAATTAACATGCCAGGAACACCCTGGTCTTGAGCTGTTTCTTCACATGTGAACCAAAAACTTGTTCATCGTTAAACAACCCAAAGGTGATCTTATGATTACCTGTGGTTTGTTGTTGGATGTTCTGTGGCTTCCAGGTTTGCACTATGCAATCATGCAGAAACAGGGCTGGTTCTTTGGTTGCTTGCAACTGAAATAAGCGAACATGCAACTCACACGGGCCCCTTGTTCTTGGTAGTTTAACAACCCAGGAATTGCTGCTTTCACATGCAGAACAGTTCTAGCTCAGTGTTTACATATAAATGCCTAGAACTGCCAGCCATCTACAAAAGCACTGCTTATTCAAGGCATGTAAGAAATCCAGACATAATGCTGCATTAGGACTCTTACAGTTGTTGTTTTCTCTAAAGTACAATAGTTTTGTGCATCCTTTCAAATAGCTTTCATCTCATTGTTTTAGCAGAGCCATCATTATAACTGTCACCATGATTTTCTATTGTTATACTCCTCCTGGGCTCCCCTAGGAGGACAGTTCCCTATCTGGGCCTCCAGATAATGCTGGCTTACTGGCCAGGATGACTGGGAATTATGGGACTTACCATCCAACATCTGAAGACAGAAGGTTGGGAACTACTGCTTTAAATTGATCTGAAACATCCACAGAGTTAAAAAACATGTGCTTGATCTGTTTCTGTTAATTTCCCCAAGTCTCCACAAGGTACCAATACTCCAGGGCAAGTGGCGATGGTGAACATGTGATGAGACGGATGTGCTCCACTCACAGTCAGATGTACTCTCCTGTTTCCTATGTGCTCCACTTCTCGCATGAAGGAACACGTGCTGAAAGTGGGGCCCTGACAGGTCTTCTGAGGCAGGCTAACTTGGCACTTACCATCTTCAGATTTCCTTAAGTGCATCACAATGAGGTTGGAGATCTTGCGGTATTCAGGGAAACTGAGCCTCAGGGAAGGCTTCGGCACCGAATCTTTGCTCAAGCCTTCTGTGTGCCCGTCGCCACCATTCACCAAGCCATTCACGGTTTCTCCATCGCCTGGAAAGCAGTGACAGTTTTGTAGCCATTGGAGGCCAGGGGAGAGAACAGAAGGCCGCAGGAGAAGCAGGTCGTGCAATGAAACGTCTCTTCGACGCACTCAAACTAGCACCCAATTTTTGCTAATGTAGAGTGGGTTGCCTGTCACTCTGTCAACTGACCACTGCTTTAGATTTTTGTTACCTTCCTGCACCTTGGGGTGACCAGGAGTCCAATTATCCAATTAGTAAAACCAAGTATTTTGCTACTTAAAACCGCTGTATGGACTGGAGAATAATGGACATTCATTTGCCTTTTTGTTATGGAATATTTTCAGAAGTGAGGGTGCAATTACATTTTCTGTGGTTTCTTTCTGCAACCATAAGGATTAGAAACCATGCTTATTTGAAAGCCAAGACTCTGTTTGCTCCGAAATAAGCTCTAGTATGTTCCAACAAGATCCTCTCAGGTGTATGTGCTCCGAAATAAGCTCTAGTATGTTCCAACAAGATCCTCCCAGGTGTATGTGCTCCGAAATAAGCTCTAGTATGTTCCAACAAGATCCTCCCAGGTATATGGGTACGGCCTCAAGCCATAGACTGCTCACAGCAAGGCTTACTTGGAGGCTCACTACAGAATACAGCATGTCAAACTTCAAAACCCAGGCCCCTAAAAAAGTTTTTTTGAAAGAAAAAGCTTTTCACCTAGCAACCAAAGGCCAGGTGCCAAGCGGAGAATGCCACAAGCCCACCACCAGATCCTACTGGAAGGGATACATGGAAACATTTATTATTTAAAAGTCTACCTCAGTGGTTTAAGAGTTTAAATCACTGAGATATACCACAGAGGTTTGAACCACTGAGCCAGTGAGCTTGTCAATCGAAAGGTCGGCAGTTTGAATCTGTGCAACGGGGTGAGCCCCTGTTGCTTTGTCCCAGCTCCTGCCATCCTAGCAGTTCGAACGCATGCGATAAATAGGTATCACTTTGGTGGGAAGGTGCACTTTGGTGTTTAGTCATGCTGGCCACATGCCCACGGAAACCGTCAGCAGACAAGGCTGGCTCCCTCGGCTAAGAAATGGAGATGAGCACCACCCCCTAGAGTCAGACACGACTGGACTTCAGGGAAACCTTTACCTTTGCCTAAAATATTTACATGCTGCCTATTCCACCAATGGAATCCCTAGGTGGCTCACAATTCTTCAGATAGTCAGGGCCTAGCGCTGTAGGGCAGTCTTCTCCAAGCTGGTGCCCGGCTGACAATGTGGAACAACTCCCATCATCCCAGCCATCAGCCGTGTTTGCTGGAGCTAATTGGAGCTGTAGACCAAAACGTGTGGAAGGCACTAGGTTGGGGAAGATTGGTGCATGGCTTTTAAAACAGTCTTCTGGCTTGGTTAGGCCACTGGACAGCGTAGCCTGATGCTTACATTCTGGTTCAGTATTTAAGGAGCTGAGCAGCAGAGCTCTGTCCTGGGCAAGGCAGGGAAAAGACCTGGATGGAATTGAACAGTATCCAGGCTGGAGAGCCAAATCACATAATCCCATGTGAAATGAAGGGAGTTGACCCCGTTAGTCACCTTCTTCCACCAAATCACACCTGAAAACAAACATGCCCTAAGAAGAATTTATTATTGAGGTTGGAGATTTCGATCTTGCCTTTTAGGCACGAGTTTGTGAAGAAGCTATGAAGCGGAACCAGGTAATTCAGAACTCATTTGAGAACTACCCACCAACGACTCCGTCCTGGGCCTCAGGCTCTTCCATAGGTTGTTCTTCATCTTGCTCTAAATTGATGTCTGGAGTTTCAACTCGGATGATAGATTTGTTCAATAACCTGAAAGCTTCCTTCACATGTTTTGGATGAACCTTGTAAGAACATTTAAAAAGAAGAGTTAATTTTCTCCTGAAAAAACATCATTCATTTTCAATATACCTATTACAGGTAAAGCACAAGAAAAACAAATAGCTCTGAGGGTTTACTTTCCGAATAATCTTCCCTGAAGGAACAGAATACAATATAAAAATCAAGAACAATCTACAAATGAAAGATACACAAAAATGATTAAAAATTTCATGAGGAAGCTGGTGGAAGAAAACACAAGCTTGAATTAAAAACAACTCAGTACCAAGCAGGTTAAAGATGTGTGCGTAGCACAAAATTTGCAACAAGCTAGACTTAAATTTCATCCTTTCATCTTTAAGAGTTACATGGGGATATCTGTTTTTACCAGAAGTAGAATTAAATAAGGGGTGTTAGACCACTTAACATTTTAATAAGGTAACAGAGGCTTTTCATTTCAAGCTACCGGAAGCAGCAATGCATGGGGCATCCAGTTTGGGGGCAGGAATCTGTTGGTTTTCTTACTTTCCAGACTCTGGCCCACTTCCTCTCTGCTCAAAGACTGGCTCATGCCGAGTGTTCACATGGGCGTCTGGCAGGAAGTGAGTCTGAGCAAGCCTGTGAGGCCAGCTTGTGCACGACTGCCTGCGCCCCATTGTGTCGGCAGAGTTCTGCTTTCCCACACATGGCTTTGTGTACTTTGTGCAAAGTATTGGAGGACTTGATCTCCGCTCAGCTTGCTTCCGGGCCAGGGCTGAGTGTGGGAAAGAAGGGTGAGTGCAAGAGAGCCGGAGTCGGACGTGCATGTTGCATCCCTAATTGCAAGCTGCTGTACGCTGCAACAAATAACTGGTAAGCCTTTCCCAATGCTTTATTGATATGGACTTAATGTTTTAGAGGGGAAAAACAGTTAGGAACAGCTACATGGTCAAGCTCCAGTCACGCCCAAGGCTACTCCATCCAAAGCGGCTACCTCATCACAGCAGTGCATCCGGGCCATGGCTTCCGACAGTCGAATCATGCTCTCCAGCTGTCGTACTGTGATTCTCCATGAGGATTTTGTAATGCCAGAGCCATCCCTCTGGCGTAAGCGCTTATACTGCGCAACTATAAAATCTTCTGACTCTTTAGAAATCTATTGGACAAATTAAGAAAAAAAATGTTAAATATAGTAGAGCTCCGTAACACTTCCTACTTAGATGGGAAGAGTCAATTTCCACTTCAAAGGTGATTAATTATAAAGCCCACCTATAAAGCCCTCAACGGCTTGGGACCTGGCTATCTAAAGGAGCGTTTGTGTCCATATATGCCCTCCTGCCCCTTGGGATCAGTGGCAGAGGCCCTCCTCCAGGAACCCTCCGTGAAAGATATTAGGAGGGTGAGCACCCGGAGGAGAGCCTTCTCTGAGGTGGCGCCCCATCTATGGAATGCACTCCCCAGAGAGGTCCGCCTGGTGCCGTCGCTATTTGTTTTTCTGCACCAGGCCAAGACCTTTTTATTTAAACGTTATTTTAATTATTAATTGATTTATGGGGTTTTATAGTGTTTTAAGGTTAATTGTGTGTGTTGGCTCTCTTTTGTAAGCCGCCCCGAGGCTTTTTGCGACTGGGGCAGCATAGAAATGTTTTAAATAAATAAATAAATAACTAAATAAAATGATGGCTAGATATGGATTCCTCATCACATTCACTGTAACAACTTGCCTGTAATTTATTAGGTTTCCATAGAGACAGTTGGTCCCATCGTACACTTGCTGGATCAAGGAACAGAAACTCTTAGCATTTCAGCAACTCCAAACCGTCCCTTTATTAATGCCGTGGAGGCAGACAGCACTGGCATTCGATCCCAATAAGCTCATCATGCTAGTCAGTCAGCGGGAGAGCACGCTCTGCTCAGGCCACACCTAAAGCCGCTGCTCTAACTTTGTATCCCCCTGCGCTCAAACTGAAGCAAGATTGAACATTTCCATTACCTTGGGTTTAAATTGTCTGGCAAAGAGAAGGTACCTTCGGATATCATCCAACGTGTAAATACGATCAATGGATTCTTCTATTCTAGAATGAAGATCCACAATGCGCCTTGCAATGGCATAATCTGTAACCTGAGGAGGAGAGGTTTCAGTTAGAATTGGCTGACCTTAAGTTTTAATTACAGGGCAATCTTGCTTGATCTTGATGAATCAGCATGCTCTGGCACTGGTGCCTCAGATACATCCAAAGCAATGTGGTGCTGCTGCCAGAAGAGCAGGAGTGGGGGAGGACAGCACTCTCCTCCCTGCCTTCCAGGTCCCTTCGGGCAGGGGGACCTATTTCCTTTCTACAGCCTGCAATGGAAGGGAAATTCTCCAGGCCAGCATGAGAGTCGGGGTAAATATTTAGCCATGTTGGCAGGGCCTGGAAGGGCTTTGGATTCAAAGGAGCCCCCATCCCAGAGACTGCCTTCATGACCCCCAGCCTGCACTCCTTTTACCTTCCTCGCCTGGGAGGTAATGGCTGCAGATTTCCATGGCAGCTGGGAGGAGAAATCTGAGGTTAGATTAGGATTGCAGCCTCAAACAATAGATTACTGCCTGCTGTTTCAGTAATCGCTTTGGCAGCAACTTCAACAAATGTGGGTGGGTTACAAGCCAGAGTCTGCCTCGGGTATGGGTTCTCACTGATTCACGGATTCTTGTGCACAGTAATGTAGGCACACTAAGAAACCTAGGTTTCTTAACCACCAACAACCCACCATTTGTTGCTGGATTGTGAACTGTGGGTTGTTTGTAGCTAACAATCTATGGTTCATTAGCATGACTGGGTTCACACAACACAAAAACCTGCAACTGAACAACAAACCAAACTCAATCTGTACTTTAGCTTGTCATGTTGTGCAAACGAGTTCATTTGGTTTTATGATGTTCTCTTTACACCTCTAAACGGGACACAAATCTCTCACTACTGTTAGTGCTGTTAAAAGCAATTTTAGGCTAGCATTTTTTAAAAGGGCAATATAATGTTCCTGCTTACTAGCTTCCAAATCCAACTCCATAAGATTGACTTCTAAGAATTTAAGGAAGCTTATAAACGTTGCTATCTCCTTCCTCTGCTTTGCAGCCATGTTTGGTGCGATTCCCCGTATCTGGATAGTTCAGCTAGTCCTGCTGTTATCATCCATTTCAGGGCCCCAAGTGGTAGCAGGGGAGAGGTGGGCCAAGAAGCTTTCCTTCTATGGATTTCCTTATCTTTGGATCCAAGTCATCCCTGCTGCACATCCGCCTTCTCTAGCCAGGTATCTTTTGGACCAGTTCCTTTCAGCCCCACACAGTACAGCCAGTGATTAGGACTGCTGGGAATTTTAATCCAAAACAGCCAGAGAGCTTCAGTGGTGCTACATTGTTGGCTGCTGAAGAAATACCAGCTCAGGCAAGGCTCTGCCCTCTCTATATGCACCATTAGGTAAGCAGTGAGCAGAACTGACCGAAAGGCAGAGAGCTCATGAAGAAACAATTTCTCACATGATCTCTGCCTTCCCCAACCAGAGGGGAAAAGCATGGACCACTACTAGAAGCCTTCTCAGACATCGACAGCATTCTAAGAGTTAGAGCGTGCCTATCCTTGAATTAGAATTGCACTATATGTAGTTGTAGGTTATGGTTTACCTCATTGCATTCATCCACAAGAATGAAGAAGAGATCAAATCTAGACATGATGGGGGCTGATAGGTTTATGTTCTGTTTCAAAGACTTTGCTCTGTCATAATGTCCACCAACCGGGTTAGCTGCTGCCAAAATAGAGGTTCTGGCATTCAATGTAGCCTGATGATAAAGAAAAGGTTTTTCTAAGCAAGTAGACCAAGTTATGTGAAGAAAAATAATTGAGGAGGAATTTGAGGAAAACAAAGACAAACAATCGAGGATGCTTTCAACAGTATTTAGAATCTACTCGATCAACTATTCCAAAAATAGGAAACTTAAATTTTGGGAACAAAACAGGCACAAAAATAGAAGTTACTATTTAAATCCAGAATCCTGTAGTAACAGAAGGTTAAGCCACTGACTTCACTTTAATTGTGCACACTTAACTGGATGCATGACTGCATCCTCATCCTTACTTGGAGTTCAGTGGCGCTTACTCAGAATAAGTGCTCACAGAACTGCAGTCTAAATGTACAAGGACTTTCATGACCAGATGCACATTCAGTCACACACACGAACTACAGTGATAGCTTTCCTGCAAAAATGCCTACTTTATCATAAACAGTGAGAGCTTAATTTTGAGTTAGAGTTGCAGAAGACAAAAATTCTGTTCTGGATTTGGATAGTGGGACTCACCCTCTTCTATCTAGGAATGCTTTAACACAAGAGAGGTTCCTGAGTTTTTTGGATGGAATAAAACTTATTGACAAGTCATGGTCCTAGTGGACCAGGAAGCAAGTCAAAAGATTACTGGACAAGTTGATAACATATTTAATATTCTAATTCAACACATAATTTCTATAAAGACAAGCAATGCAACCGTTTACCTTGACTCCTGCTTTAGTAATGGATATAGTCTGTTGTTCCATTGCTTCGTGAATGGCAACTTGATCTCTCATATCCATTTTGTCAAATTCATCAATGCAACACACTCCCTAAAGAAAAAAGCAGGTGCAAGACTCATAAATTCCTCATTCCATACCAGGAAAACAAAAAGAGACCACTGAAAACGGTTTAGTCCTGCCACTTGGATAACATACATTATCTGCCAACATTAGAGCTCCAGCTTCAATGACAAATTCATAGGACTCTTCATCTTTCACGACAGCAGCTGTTAAGCCAGCCGCACTGGAGGCCTTTCCGCTGGTATATACAGCTCGGGGGCTGAATTCCTCCACATGCCTGTTGGGTCAATGAATAAGTTATTTAACAAGTCACGCTGGAAAGCTTACGAAAGAGACACAACAACCCCATGGTAATCTGAAGATATGAGAGCTCTGAACAACTTCTCATGCAATTGCGAGCAGTGCGCAAGAAGGCTCTCTTAAGTGACCAGGGAAGGAGGTTCATCAGAGTTGGTATCTAATGCATCAACCACTAGTACAGCATCTCTAGACGAATGAGACGGACGTTTGGGGAATACGTCCACGACTGGCAGTGAACAGCGGTAAGACAGCATCTGCCCTGCAGCAAGCAGACCACACAAGGAACACCAAGGGCTGGGGCCAGAACCCACCCGCTCGCCCTTCTTCTGGTGGGAGCGAGCTTTCTTCTTTGTATTAAGGTCGCCATTCTAACCACCGGTTGCCCTCTGGCCTTCATTCTGCACCAATATATTCTGCACCAAATTTCCTCTCCATCCAACTTTCTTACAAACTTTACACTTGCATCAATAGCTATTAAAATGTACTATCAGGAACTCATATTGATGCCAATGTCTGTAACCCCCTCCCAACAAGCTACCTTTAAAAAAAATGCAGTTCACTTGAGAATCATTTCAGCGGTTCCCATGGCTCTAGAATACGGGTCCTCAAACTAAGGCTCATGGGCCGAATCCGGCCCACCATGTCCTTTTAACCAGCCCACCCCACAGGCTTTGCACTCGCTGGGTGCACAGGCAGGCACACGGCTTGCTCGCGAGGTCATTTTGGACTAGCTTGGAGAAAACGATCTCCCCGTGAGCAAATCAGTGCCTCGTCCTGCACGCCTCCCCCTTGTCCCCGCCTTGCCTTGTGCACGCGTGTGTGCACACCCCGCCCCCACACCAGCCCACGCCCTCCCGCTGGCACCACCTTGGTGGCCTGCACCCACTGCTGGGACCTGTCAACTGGCCCCCTGTTCAAAAAGTTTGAGGACCCCTGCTCTAGAATTGCATGCTGTGATCTCTGTGCCATATTATAAGAACACACGACACATCCAATGTCTCCTTACCTCAGCAACTGAATGCAAGCATTTACAGCTCCCTATAAATTAGTTCATCCCGCACATGCAGCACCACCCACCCACCTAGCCACAGTAACGATGCAGTGACCTATGTGAACGGTTAAGAGAAACTTACTTAAGAAACTGACTCTTGGAGGTACTTGGATCCCCGACGATACAGACGTTGATGTCGCCACGCAATGAAGTGCCTTCTCCTGTTGTTTTAGGAACTCCACCAAACAGCATGAGTAGAATCCCTCGTTTCACTTCGTCATTACCTGCACCACAATAAATAATAGTAAAGAACATGAAAATTTCCCCAGGGCTCAAATTTAGGGTTAAGCCTATGAAATGAATACAAGAGATCTTATATGGTAGCTGCTGTGTTGGTGGCTTTAAACAGTCCTTCAAAACTCAACCAGGCTTCCTCAGTAACCAAGTCAGCTTTGCAGTGCAACCCTATGCACGCTTAGGAAACTGTAGGGTTTTTTCCTATCTGAATGTGCATGGGGTTGTGCTCTAAATCTGACAAGCTCCTGTTCTCACTGAAAAGCATCAGCCATGGGCTTGCCCACGGCAATGTCTCCAAAACTTACTACTTCATCACCTCTAACATGGTACTGAAGAGGACCAAAGGACATTGGATTGGATCCAGACTGCCTCTTCTAGAACAGAAGTGCTCTTTCTCTTTGTGGAAGGGACTGAAAACTAGTGAAGAGAAAGCTGCTATTCTTTGAGACCCTGTTCCCCCTGCAGGTCCTTCCCATGATGTCCTAGCAGATCCCTCATTCACCAACAGGAGCTTTTTAGGGGACAAAGGGGGAAGAAGGGAATGACAAACATTTGCACCCACCCTGCTGCAGTGCATGCTTGCGTGAAGAGAGCTCCACTCAGTGAACTCTGGACTCAGCTTACTGTCTCTAAAACAGACCTAAGTCAAAAGATGACTGCAGCTCAAAATAATGTATGTTGACTGCTGACCTTTAAAATGCAGACAGCAGGAATCAGCCATTTTGCATAATCTGTGAATCAAAGTTCAAGCCTATCATCTGTGATTAGGGTACATGGGTTACTGGATAAGGAGATACAGGTGATAAAGCCTGCATTCATGCAGCAATATTCTGTATTTGCTACCTGCAACAAGTGGATCTCTTGTACACGATCCCGTAAGAATATACATACAAGCAGTAGTACATATATGCACACAGAACTGGAGAAAAGGAGGGGTAAAAAATCCTAAATGCATGGAGATTTTGTCTACAGTCTCTTACTCTCTGGGTACAAAACAACCATCATTAGGAAAAACAACCAGAAACCAAATTCACTGTTCTGATCTCTCATGTTCAGAAGGATAACAAACCTTTATTCAAGGGAATAACAGAGGATTTTAATTCATTTGAACGCTTCCAACTGACCTAAGATAATACTAGTTACTGAAACATGACCCCACAATTAGCTCTTACCATGTATGGTAGGGAAGAGACTGGTACAAAGGTTGTGATAAAGGTTTTTATCCTGGCTCATTTCAAATACTTTTTCCCACTCTTTCACAGACATCTGGTTTTTAATGCTTTCTGCAGTTTGTTCTTCATCTCGGAGTTCCTTTCCACCAAACTGAAATGAAGTTAGGGAGGGAGAAATATGAGAACGCAAAATAAACCATTAAAATGAAAATAAAATGGAGGAAAGTGCATCAGTTGAAGCATTTGGCAGAGTCTGCAAGACGGACTGTGTCCATAATTAGAACATATAGGGTTACTTTTAGGAGATAAGAGTTATCTTATCGCCCATATCACATGTATATGGGCGAATATTTTCTGCTTTAAATTGAAGCAGAAAGCTGGCAGGTAAGGGAACAAACTTCTAGCCCGAAATTCTTCCTGCTGTGATAGTTTTTGCACAGGAAGCATCCACAAAAGTGTTCTCCCAGATGCAGAAACACACGGATCATTCCTCCACCTTATTCTGTCACTTTAGGTAAGTGGCAAATGGCAAAGTTGGTAGGTGGCACTGCAACCTTAGCTTGCTACTGACAAGTTCCAA
The DNA here is from genome assembly GCF_004798865.1 of Varanus komodoensis. NCBI lineage: Eukaryota > Metazoa > Chordata > Lepidosauria > Squamata > Varanidae > Varanus > Varanus komodoensis. The sequence goes on from NW_025335798.1 coordinate 17,149,431, forward strand.
CACAGAACTACCTAGGGGATCAATTTTGGAAAGTAAGAGACAGACGGAAAATCTTGGAATGAGAAGGGCTTTTTAAATTGTAATTAAACACATCTGTAGTGAATTCTCAGTTCAGAATGCTAATGATGTGTGTGAAGATGGTTTTGTAAACAGCGAGAAAAATGCAAGCAGAATTGGCAGAATGTCAGGTAATTAAAGATGGCAAAATGCTATAAGCATGAGCTATAATGTTCCATAACGGGATACAGTGAAATCCCACCACCATTTTCTTCAGCAAGGATTTTCAAATCCATCTTCCCTTAATAAGGCTTACCCTTGGGTTTGTTGGTGCAACGTAACATGCCAGAAAGACCAATTTGTAGGATAACTCTCTGACCCCAAGCGCACGGAGTCCTCTGATACCTTCAGTTTCATAGCCTTCTTTCCCACTCACTCGAGAACCAGTTTCTGCCCTTACACCTATTAAGGGAAGACCAGTTTAGGTTCTGCTCCAGGTCATGTTCAGTCTATGCAACTGAAAAAGCAGGAAATACAGCTGTCCTGTGAAGACACTGGTGGGAATGGCACAGTTGAATGTCAAACCTATTTGCAGGCACGTAAACATCACAGAGAGCTTCCCCTTCCCCTCAATGTTCTGGGGCAGTCTTAGGGGACCCAGCATCCTCCCAATGTTTTGAATTTTGGCTCTTAGCATTCTTGATCGAGCTAGCTGGAGCTGATGGGATTTTAAGTCCCAAATTTTTGGAAGGCACCAGGATCAGCAAAGTTGAACTACAAGACTTGGATGGGGGGTGGGTTGCACATAAAGTTGCAACTGCAACTTTTATGCCATTTCAACCTCTCGCTCAAGAAGCCCGTGAAGCATGCCTTTTCTGAAAATGCAGCTGGTCTCGAATGCTGCATTGCTCTGAGTAACGCCCACCGACCTGGGGTGGAGAGCTGGGCTACATCAGGCACAACAATGAGCGATCCTGTGAAGTCACACTTGTCACCGGCCTGCGCTGATTCTACAGCTTCTGCACGCAAGATCACTTCGACACTGCGAGGAATGCTCCCTCGGGGCAACTCGGCCTGTGTCTCCTGAATACGAACCTAATGAGAGGACAAAAACAAAATATCAAACTTGAAGAGGTTAACAGTGCAGCCCAAAGCTTTCTCCTGTGTGAACTCGAAAATAAGACTGTGTTCCTAAATATCAGCTTTTATTTTTGTAGGGGTGTGCAGAATTTTTAACAGCATTAAGCTTCCAGAGGCCCGGGTCAATATTCTGTGTACCAGGGGTGTTTCAAACCATGAATGACATCAATCATAAACATCTAAACTTCCCCGCAAGGCAAAGGGCAAGCCCCACAAGGAACACTCTCAGAAAAGCAAGATTCTTTCTACCGTATTGGCAGTGACAGGAAAAAAGGGAAGATGAACTGGGCATAGGAAAGCGCTATTAAAAGCTGAGAAACAGTCTCTGACACAAAAATATGCTGCCGAACACAACTCTGACCTTTATAAGTTTATATTAAAAACAGATTTTGTTGATTCCTTTCTTCTTCCTTATATGCTGACAGTATTTTATAATGTGATCCTATGTCTTTGTGTACAGCAATAATTTAAATGTAGTTCACAATGACCAACTAAGAACTGGATCTAGAATTAATGTCCACGGCAGCCTTCCCCAACCTAGCATGTGAAGGATTTGTCAGACTACAATCCCCATCATTCTCAGAAAGGATGTTCACCTTTTTGGCTGTGGTTGATGGACACCGTAGTCCAACACATCCAGAACATGCTGGGATGGGGAATGCTGGGCCTTGAGGCTAAACCAGAAGTTGGTCTCTGGAGGCTGCAACAGCCTTCCAGATGTTTTGGAATTCATCTCCCATCAATCCCAGCCAGCGTGGCCAATGAAGAATAATGTCTGTAGCCTTAACCATGTGGCAGTTGTATGCTTGGTATGCTTTCCAACATAGAAATGGAACAAAAACGGCAACATTTGCTATTTATGTAAGTAGCAAACATTACCAAATTGTCCAGTTATGCACTAGAGATACAGAACTTGTTCACTTGACGCTAAGTCACATTTGTTGTTATATTAGCCAGCCTTTAAGCACAGGCCTACAACTACTCTCTTCATCCTCTGTTACTCTCATCCTTCCACTGTAGTTTCTAGTTTATTCAGAATAGGCAAATTATTTATTTGCCACCCAAACCAACACTGAAGGCACAATCTCAGTTTGTCAGTTCAAACAAAAGGGCAAACTGTAGTTTGTGCCAAACCAGGAATGAAGAAAAGAAACCACAAGGCCTGATTGACTTGGGGTGGGGCGGGGGGGGGATGGAGTTGCTTTAAGTAAAGCTGAGAATTTTTACAGCCTTGATCATATGGTATTAAACCATGGCTTAGTTTGATATCTGAACCACCCTACCCCAAGAAACCTGATACTAACAGAGTATCAGACAATAGAGTAACAGACAATAGACTGCAGAGTATTAACAGAGTGCTCTGCAATCTATTGTCTATTACAGTCTAAAGCAAGTGGAAATTCTAAACACAATTCCTGAATTACCTTTTGAAAGTCAACAAATCGGGATTTGTTGGTGTCAAGGAGGAACCGTCTCCTATTGGCACAGACTGGATTTCTGCAGATGTTCGGCTGTGTATACTTGAACTGCTGCTCCACATCTTTTATTACTGTTTGGCAATCCAGGCAGAGGAAGGTTCCACTTACAAGTTCAGGGTGAACTGGGTGGGTTCGGACCACCTGCCCACTAATGCGCATGAGGGATCCAATTCGAGCTGAGGTCATTTCTCGGATTCTGTTTAGAGAACAAAGTTAAACTTAAAAGCAATTCAGTCTGGAAAACCATGATTCGAAAAATCCAACAGTGATTACATGGGCCATTATAGGCTATTATTGTTATGGAAAGCTATCACTGGCAAGTACAAGCTGTTCTGAAGCTAAGAACAAGTACCTGCTCTGTTCACAGTAGTTAGATCTGCAAGCCAATCTATACAGGCATGTTGTTATCTATAACATCTAAGAAAAATACATAATGGGGAAGTTCTAAGGAATTAAATGGCTGATTTTCCGTCACGTTCCACCTAATGTTTAGATTATCATGCTGAATAAGATATTGCTGAAATCTTGTAAACATTTCAGGTGGAAATAACAACAATACACAGCTAAGAAAGTATTATTTGGCAACCCAGCAAATAATTTAAGAAAAAATTTACTATACTATAGCAAAGCCTTAAGCAGTCTTTTCCATAGCTCTCTATCAAGAAAAGCTTCCCTCCATGTGCCTAAGGGCACATTCATGCTGGAATTTCTTGCACTCTTTCTCTAGCTTCTTACAAATGCCCTCAAGATGCTTTAGATTGCAATCCCTATCATTTCAGGCCAACATAATGGGAGCTGATGTCTAACAACTTAGAAGGTACTAGGTTGGGAAAGACTGCTTGAGAGCAACACCAAAGAATGCAGTTCCTGAGAAGAAAACCTGTCACAGTAGCAGGTGACACTACTTCTCCCACCTATACACAGTTTAATATGCCCCTATGACTGGAATGGCAGCATAATTTACATGAGCATTCTGTGTTCTGCAAAGTCAGAAGTGCTAACTAAATTCCCTTGACTTGTGAACAAGACTCGATGCAGAGTACCCTCCAAACTGAACTGCAGTTTCCTTGCTATGCTGCATGCCTGGATCTTTACTATGCCAATTTATTTCAGTGTTCAGCATTATCCAAGTCTCTTACTTGTGCCTTGTAGGCAGGTCTTGGAAAGCAACGTAGAAGTCCTTGTTGGGAACAGTGTTTCCATGATCTCTGGCAAAAGCTTTTACAGCTCGACACAAGAAAGGATAGACTCTGAAAAACAATAGAGAATTTTAGTGATGTAAAACTTAGTATCTTCAAGACCAAACCAGATGTGTTTCACAACAAAGCCTCAATACACTTTGACATATGTTGAAATATACAGCAATATTAATGTAAAGAAAACAAAAAAGACACACAGAATTGTTTCTATCTTTGTCCCCCATGCCCAAGGCTTCAAATCTCATTTCTGTTATACCTAATTTTGGGAACAATATTTGGCTCAAATTCAAAGGTACTTTGTTTGTTTTGACATTATTTCATATACTTGAACACAACTATATACTGTTCTCAACCATACATTACATATACATTAATGAATGAGACTCAGTATGGCATGATGGTTAGTGTTGGACTGGGAACCCAGTAGATCCAGGTTTTACTCCTCAATCAGCCATAAAGCTCACTGTGTGACCTTGGGCTAGTTGATTTGAGGATAAGATGGGGTGGAAGAGGACTATGTTAGCCACACTGCATGAAGAACAAAGGCAAGGTATAAATGTAATATAGTAAGAATGGTTTTCCCACAAGAACACCAGATAGTTCCCAAATGGTACTCTGAGTAGCAAAACTAGCTCCAAATGTACCACCTCACAGGAGGTGGAGGTGCTTCAGGTATTGCTCCCCAGATTTTGAAAGACGACAGCTGCGATACCTTCCATGCCAATCCCATTATGCTATCTGAAAAAGTAGCAACGGAACATGGAGTGGTTCACACATTCCCAATATATACACCATGGATGACAAACCTCTTTGATCTTCCAGCAAATAAATTTATATAATTCCTTAATACTGCTGACAACTATTTTAGCAAGAGGATAAAAAGCCTAATGCTCGCAACAACAACCTGCAATTCTATAAAGCATGTTTACTCAAACAAGCCCTGGACATTCTTACCGATAAAACTCTTCTTGGACTGTGGTAGCAAGCTGCTGATTAAACTGCTCCAGATCTATGAAGCTTACAGTTAATGTGTTTCTCTCTGGGCGGATCAGCTCCTCTGCATCTCGCAAATATTTAATTTCTCCATCGCTGTTCTGAAATCTGAACATGGCAGGGGACAGATTTACAGAAATATTTCTCAATAAGCAACTGCAGCCAAGTATTACCCTTGACCCCCAGGTTATCCATAGAAGCCCCCTTTCAGTTGCCCCCTCATTTTGAGGCTCAGGGGCTAGTTTTGATGGTGGTCCCCCATCTCTGGAATGAACTTTCAAAAGAAGCTTGCCAGGTATTCACATTGTTTTTATTTCAGTGCCAGACCGAGACTGTGTTTTCCCAGGCTTTTAAAGTTTGTCAGTATTTTCAAAACTCTAAGATCACTGTCTTAGTTATTTTAAACCCTGCAGTGAGATTTCAATGTTTATACCTGATGATAATTTTAGTTTTAGTATTTGTGCTGCATTAGCATGTTTATTCATTGTACATTGTTCACTATTTCCTATTGGGATTTTTGTGGATATTTGTAGAACGATTATGTTTTGACTGATATGATATATTGAATATTTTATTGATGAAGTAAAAATAATACAAAGTTCATAAGGTTGTAAGATGTATCACTTATATAATTTCATGCTTAGATCAAACTCATTTCCTCAGAACTGGTGCTGAGGCCAAAGAAATCATGCTCTATCTTAATAACTCTCTCAGAAGTTTCTTAAGAACATCTGCCACTACAACCTCATGTAAACTTTGCAGAACAGTCCTGTGCATGCTGATTCAGATACTAGCAAGTTCCATTAAATTTTATTCCTTGATACACATCCATAAGATTGAATAGCCTGGGTCCCAGCTACACAGCCCAACCCTTATGCATACTTACTCAGAAGTAAGCCTCAGTCCAAGTGTTGTAATAGTGGCTGTGAGTTAGAAGTAAAAAAGACAGGATCTGTCTGTTAAAAAGATTCTCTGCAACTCTAAAAACTGTTAAGCTCCTTTAGAAACAGAGACTTAGTCACACTGCTGTTTCCAGCACCACTTTGAGCTTTCTTGAACCACTGTTATCTGACCTTCATGGATTTGCAATGCTTTTTTTATGCACTTCCTTTCTATTAAGATTGTTTTCAAATTGTTATTGTATGCAACTCAAACAACTTTCAATCTGGGGCAGCATAACTCCAGCACGATTATTGTTTATTATTATTCTATTATCAAGTCTTATAATAAAGAACGCAGTTACTATTAAAGCCACTGTTTCAGTCTGTCCTCCAGATGTTATAGACCATGCCTCCCAGCATTCCTGGCTACTGGTTAGGCCTGCTGGGAGCTGAAGTACAAAACATCTGGAAGGCACTGGCGCCCGAAGCACAATGGCAGGAGATGAAGAACACTGGAACTTTTTTCCCTGCTCCCCAGGCTAAGAAAAGACACACCAGTCTTATGCAAGTCACCAATTTCGCCGGGGCTGAAGATTTAAGTGAGGCTAAGACTGCAGCTTTTCAGCACTAGCCAATCCTGAGCATCAGCCATACTAAGTGGGAATGATGGGAGTTGCAATCCAACGTATCTGAGGACCAGGTTGGGGAATACTCCTACTCATGTCCACTCAGAAGAAATCCCATCGAGTTCAATGGGGCTTACGCCCGCGTAAGCACACACCAGTCCCGTGCTTTCGCCCGGGGGAGGGGTGCGAGAGGGGAAGACAACATACGACCCGGCCGCCCCGCTTCGTCCTGCGGTTGGCACTCACTCTTCGAGAAAGTCCTGGAACAGCTTCTGGCACTTCTCGGCCACTTCATCGCGGATCTGCCTGAGCGCGCCCGCCGCCGCCGCCAAGCCGGCGTCGCCCGCCGCCGCCAGGTCCATCGCGTCTCCCCTGCGAGTCCGGCCCAGGCGAAGGAGGAATTCGCGCCACCGGCGAGCCCCGCGTGGCTGCGCCAGCCAATCACGAGCCGCAAACGCAGACACCCCTCCCCCTCCCGCGACTTCCCCGGATCGCTTTTTCGCGCCAAATGAGACGCGAGGAAGAGGAAATAGGAAGTGGGCGGGAGGAGCGCGCTGTTAAAGGGGAGCGCAGGGAGTCGGAGGCGAGAATCAGCGGTGGGGTGGTGTCTTTAAGATGAAAAGGAACGGTCGTTGTGGCTAGACAGCCCGGTGTGCGTTTAGACAGCACGGAACCAAATAAACAAGCAAAACTTCCCAGTATTCTCTAGCGTGCCTTTAGTGGAAGCCAGTTGAAATTGGTACGGAGGAATTCTTTCCGGCATGCCTATTCGAAAGTGAGCCATATTTACTTCAGTAGAACTTACTCCCTGGTACCCAAGTCTAGGATTACAGATTTAAATCCGCAGATAAAAAAGTTGTGCTTCAACTTGAGGATTTTTCTTCCCGGCCTGTGACTAACAGAACTATGGCCGATACGTGATCGTTTTGTTTTGTCCTTTAGTGAGCCACCTAAGCCAAGTTAAATATGCCTAAAATACTTCTATCTGTATCGAGCAGACCTATTATTATTATTATTATTATTATTATTATCATTATTATTATAACATTTCTATGCCGCCCCTTGCCGAAACTTCGGGGCGGCTTACAACACGATAAAATACAATGAAATACAATAGCACATAATAAATTACCATTAAATACAAAATACAAAAAATACATTGATTTACAAATATAAGATTAAAATTATCAGTATAAATTAAGTAAATAAAAATATAGGGCAGGTACAGTTAACTTACTGAAGTTTTCTCTACCTTTTGTTAGTCTTCCATGCTTTTAAAACTGCATGACAGGCAGGAATTCACAGGCAAACGTTTCTGCACGTGGAGATGAACTTCACTTGAAGTCAAGCTGCAGTTAAAAGAGCTGACATCCCTGTATTGGTTGTAAATAGGATAAAGTGACCATAAATAAAACGTTATCAGGAACTGCATTAAGTTCACGCCGAACTGACCAGCAGAAATTTGCACTTTAACCTACAATTTCAGACTTTATCAGCTTGCTGAGCAGCACCTGAACTAGCATAAGATCAGAGATCAAACATAGTTTAAGACCTAAGGGGATTGGAGTTCCTTAAATCTTTCTAGTGCCAGATGTTAAACTCCTTGGCTATTATGCATCAGTAGATATGTTTCTCTTCCACTGAAGATTTTGTAAAGAGGAAAAGTGGAATAAAAGTCTAGAATGACTAGGATTCAGCATTTCAGCATTACAACTGATAACCTTTTATCAGTTGACTGTGTTGTTAAAAAATTTATGTTCACAGATTAAGGTGGATGGCTGACAAACATACTCAGATGTATAATATGCTGATCCTGCAAAGGGAACAGTGTATCATGGGTCATAGTGGGCAAAATATTATGTAATATTTAAAGGATGGCAGCATAAAAATGTACAAGCACTTGGTATATACAACCATTTTAAAAGCAACATGTACTTTACTGCTCTTACTGTTGTATATCTCCTAGCCAATGTTTTCATACAAAACAGAAGGTAGTTTTAGCTTTGACAATTGCACTTTCACAGGTAATTATTTCATGTGAACATTTCCAGACCATGTGACCTTAAGGTCTGGCGATGTTCCACTGATTTGTTAATCAAGAGATGGTGGGTATCTTTACACAAGGGTTTTGTTCAGTTATGCTATCTTCAGGATTGAACACAGGGCTCTCACTAGAGGCTAACATAATGCCAGGTAATGTTTTAAGCCCTTTTATGTGTGGATGGGGCTTCCCACATACATTGTCAGGCAAGCACAGTGTAACTTTACACTGGCAGGAAAGTCACAGGGCTACTCCCCTTTTCCCCTTCTGAAGAACCCAGCAGCTGTGACTGAGCTGAGGGTAGTTGTATTTGCCGTATAGTGCAAATACAATTTTAGAAACTGAGCCACCTCTTTATTCCACTTCAGCTGCGTGCTGTACAAGGTATCCTGTACATCAATTTACAGGATCCTTTACAAGGATTGTATCCTGTTTGATCCTGGTTTTTTCATAGAAGTAAAGCTTTCCAAGGTATCCTGGAAAAGCTTAACATCTTTCTCTACTTTCCCTGTTCTTTCCCTTTTGTGTGTGTTAGGTTAGATTGCTATGGGGTTTTCCCAGTATTGTGCCATTTCTCAACCAGATACTCTTTTATCAGGAGGGAGGGAGGATTTGCAGGGTGATTTCCCTCCACCCAAAAGCAAGTAAGTACACCATCTCCCACCCTCCCCAACCCCAAGATTCACTTGTTAAGCCATTGAAATTAACAGTTTTCTTTAGAATAGACGTAGATTTCAACTAGTTCCTTGAGCAAGAGGACAAAAGCAGCAATCAGGAGGCCTTAAAAAGGCATGGCAAACTTTATTTTTTTCAGAGGAGGAGCCTTTGCAAGGCAGAGAGGGGTTATATGGATGGAGCAAGAGGTGGGAATACAACTGAAGTGCCTTGAATGCCCTTGCATCCTTCCTTCCGCTTGTCTCCCTATTTCTTTTGTCCCAAATGTGTAGCAGATGGAGGACTTCTTTCCTGACTCCCCCCACCCCCCGTGGTGCAATGGAATCAGCCATGCAGAAGAAACAGGGGGTCTAGGAAAAGGAAAGATCTGTCAGAGTCTGCTGCAGCCACGCAGAGCAGCAGTGGCAGAACGGCTCAGGGCAGCACGTGCAAAGTGGGGCTGAGCCTCACAGTGCTCCCACGGCCTTGTCACTGCTGACACCAAAACCACATCCCCAACATTCCACCTCCCAAAGCATAGCAGAACATCCCATAGTGACTAAAGTACCCTGGAGACTGGTGGTGGGTTCAAAGGGATGCTAAAAATTATTCTGCATTTTCCCCAGAGAAAAACATGGGGGAAGCAGCTAAAAACTGTGGGACAACTGTTGGGGGAGAATGACATGAGGAAAATGCCCAGCAAACTTCCATGAGTGAGGATCATGAGTGTCCCATAAATGCCTCATGCAGAGAAGCCCCATGTCTGGCCTGGCTTTATGATGTGAAGTTCCTCCCACATCCTGGGCCTGTTTATGTCAGAAGAATACAATATTATAATGAAGAGCTAGTCAGTTAAGTAGAATCTATTCTGCATAACTATGGGCATCATGTTTTCTGCAGAAATGGCTTTTCCATTTTATACATGCAAGATGGAAAAGACACTCTCTTCTAGTAAGCAGAAGTATAGTGTTGGAGGGAATTTTGACATGTACTAGAAGAATCTAATGCATGTGAATTGAGAAGATGTACCATAGTAGGTAAGGCTGCTATGTATGTTTCTGATAATTCAGATCCATATATGGAATATAGCTGAACCTAAGCATTATCGGTTACCATGAACTGCTAATATTATGTATTTTGCTTTGATTGGAACACATATTATGCATATTTTGCTATAAATACCACTGTCAGCGAACAATTTGAAGAGACATTCCTTTGCTGTGCCTCCTGTTCTGCAGATCATGTAATTCTTGTTTTGTCTAATAAATCTGTTTTATATTTGGGTTTTTCTTTAGTTGGACCAAACCAGGCAAAGAATTTCCTCTCCTCCAGGGACCCTCTTTTCCCTGACAACAGCTGTTATAGGCAGGGACTAAAGCCTGCTGTAAAGTATGCATTTCAGATTGTTAGAAGACTATGCCTTATCATCCATGTTGAGTAGACATGTGAGCCCAGAGCACTTCACACAGGATGGTTTAAAGGCAACAAACATGCTAACAGTACGCAGTTTGATCTAGGGGCTGTTGTGTCATTGTGGGAATCATTGTGGGTTTGTGGCAAACCTCTTTTGCTACTCTTGACAAGCTTGCCCAGGCCACCGCCAATGGCAGCTGCCCTAGAACTTTGAACACATAAATAGCCCAAAATGGCCGGATTCAGACATCACGCTAACAAGTTATGGAGTTCTTGCAAACTGGAAATGGCTTGTATATATCCCCAAACATCATCAGTGGATTAACCCAGTGTTTACCAGCGTGCTACAACTATGTGTGAATAGCAGCGTCTTTCACTTAAACCTCATTCCATGGCCTTACGTAGTCTTCCTCAATCTGGTACTCCCCAGATATCTCAGACTACAACTCCTAGCACTCCCTCCTCCCGCACCAGACAGCGAGGAAATTGTAGTTGCAGCATACCAGGTTTGGGAAGAGTGTCTTATATTTTTATGCAGAATGTCTAACATACATCAGTGGGCATGGGGATACTAGCAGGAAAAAGTAGACAACACGCAAGTCAACCCACCCATGGTGGAGGCGGTAACACAGCAGCCATGGTACAGCCTCTTATCAAATTACCTATTCTCCAAACATGCATGTGTGATGATTATCATGCCATCTGTATACATGGTGCTTTAAAAGAAACAAGTCCCTGATTTGAGGATTTTACCATTTTAAATCACACACAGAAAACTGAAGTCAAGAATGGGTGAAGAAGAAAACAGTTGTTTCAGTTACACATGCATAGGTTTGATTACAGACTTAATTGTAGTGGGACATGTGAACAAAGGTGAAAAACTTCATAGAATCACATGTGCACATCACATGAAGTTCCTTTGTGTACTACACTGGAGCACATTAAAAATGCTCCCTTTTCATTGACAAAGCAAGACCACAGCATCAGGGTAATGTATAATTGGTCATCCAAGCTTGTGATTTAGATCCAGGTGTCCTTTTCTACTGAAGTCAATTAAGGTGGGGAAGCTGAAAGCTTTATCCATGTGGTATTGCAAGAGGATGTGGAGAAGCACGTTTCCGGGAGAATTAAATTATTATTAGTCACATCTACATTTCAGTCTTCTTCTAAGGAATTTGGATAGTGTATGTAAGGGATCATCTCATTTTTATCTTCAAAAACCCTGAGAGTTCAGCTGAGAGGCAGACTAGTCATTAAGGTCATACAGCAAGCTTCAGGTTAATTATGTGCTACATAAAATTACTTGCCAAGATGGAAAACCAACATGCTATGGAGTCACGGGGTGTAATTTGAACAAAGGTGTAAGCACCAGACAAAACGCAGAATTTCTGAATAACTACTACACCACAGAGCTGCTTGTTAACAACTTACTGGTTTAAAAACCAATAGGTTGTCACTCATGAACACGTGTGGTGCCTGCAGTCTGCCCACCTTTTTCTAATCTTACCCCATGATGCACAATCAGTTCTTTTGTAGGTTGTGGAATGTGACAAAACCCCCCACACCAACTGGTTGTTAGGAACGAGAGATTAACCTTGCCACATACCGTGAGTAATCCAATTATTTGTTGTGCAAAAAAGGCAGAAATTGTTAAACCAATGAGTTGTTATATGAGAGGAAAAAGACACAAAATAGATATTTAGAAGTTTTATTGCAACCTGCATTTACAATTTAGTAAGGTTAAATTTGTCCACTATTATTCAGTTATTTTTCTAAATTAATCCTTGTCCGAGTTGCTATTTTCCAAATTTTGCTCATTACAGTTTATCAAATTCTACAACTTGAAGTTTACTGCCATGTATTTAAAAACAAATATATTTGTATAGCACTGCTATGAACTTATTAAAATTCAATTGTTAGCAAGTGTGTAAAGTACAGGGTGACAGTAGTACTCTTGAATTCAAGTAATTTCCTTAAAAATATATGACATTTCTACACCGGAATAAAGTATGTTAATGTTATTGATTTCAAATAGGAATAAATGAGTTGAACTTTTGTTACTGTGGCACTTCAGTAGATTAGATGTCCTCTTGCTGCATGTTGCATTTATGCTGGGTCTTTCAGAGCAAGAACTGCACTGAAATTCAACACTTCAGTCTTCTTAAGGTGTCAGACGTTTGGGATCACGGGGGAACATGGATGTTTGCCGGACATTGCTCAACCCAAGATACAGCATGGTGACTCTTTCCAACCCTGTCAAAATTAAATTCAGTCTAATTAGCTAGAAGACTGACATCTGTATACATGCCTATTTACAAAAAACAAAGCAGGCTGGTCATTATCTGAGACCCTTCTCCAAAGTTCTACCACCAAGCAAACTCTGGCAGGTAACTACAACAGAGATGGTCTTTTTAATGATGGGCCTAGATTATGGAATGCCCGCCGCATAAGCACTTACCTGGTACCACATTTTGGCACCAGATAATGTTTTCGTTATTCTTCTAGGCTTTTTAAAGGCTCTTTCAGGGGATTTTAATACATTAAGAGTGTCTAGCTTTTCAGTTTTAAGACATGTACATTCTTTTATCTTTGCTGTGCTATTTTAATGTTATGTCTGTTATGTCTGAATTCACAAGCCATGAAAAAAAAGCCAGTTATGGCCAAAGTTCTGCTTCAAAAGATGGAGGCAGCAAAGATGGGATGAGGCAAAGGACTGAGTGGATGAAATATGAGAGCTGAAAGACTTCTAAAGTACGATCTGCCTGTTGTACATTTGCAAGCTCAAACAATAATGTAGCTACTTAACTCAAAACAAACAACATGTTTAATGTGATGTCTGAAATGTACCATTATAAAGTAGCAGAAAAAATTAAATTATAACAGAAAAGTCTCCTTTCTAGATTTTGAAAACAGTTTGAGCTATCACACTTGCAAAAAATAAGTTCTTTAGTACAAGAACCTTGCTTGCAATTGCATATGTAGTTTACATTTTTGCTGGAAATCACAAAATCAGAGTCTCATTGGGCACAGACTGTTCCATCTGCTTCTATTCAGCTTTCATCCTCTAAAGAGGGACATGAGCAAACCACTGGAGCATGACAAGCATATGCAAATATAAACAGCTTAGCTGAAAACCCATTTTAAGGATTAATACTACAAAAGAACTTGTTGAACCCTTGGCAGTCTGTTGTGATGAGTTTGCACAGCATTTCAAAGATAAAATCGCTCATATCTGTTCCAACTTAGATGCCAACTTAGATGCCACAGTCGCTGCAGTACTGCCTTTGGAGGTGTCCAGCGTGCCGCCTGGTCCATCTTTGTTGGATGAGTTTTTGCCTTTGCAGCCCAATGATGTGGACAAGACACTTGACCAAGTCGGGCCTACTACCTACTTGTTTGATCCTTGCCCATCTCGGTTTATGGGAAGTCCTATAGTGGGGATCTTTACTGGGATCCTGGAGGCTATAAATGCCTCACTCAGAGAGGGAGAGGTTTCGGCTGCGTTAAAAATGGCCATGGTGACACCACCGCTCCCTACGGAAGTTAAGGGGGAGGTGGCGCGAAGGAGGGCCTTTTCTGTGGTGGCACCCCAATTATGGAATGCTTTACTACTGGAGATTCGTAAGGGGCCACTTACTGAGTTTTAGGCGTCTGACAAAAATGTTCCTTTTCTGATACACCTATGGCACTTCTTAAACTATTTCTATGACAGTGCTGGTTTTAATTTTAATTTAATATTTCAAATTACATTTTTGTTGATATATATTGTGTTTTATCTTGTCTATTTAATGCAATATTTTAATTGCATTATCATATTAATGTTATTATTGATATTTTATTGTAATGGCTGCCCAGAGATCATTATGCTAATGGGTGACTTTTATACAAATTTAATAAATAACAACAAGTTCTTTAAAATGTTTATTCTATTTATTTTAATAGGTAACATCTCCCCAAGCTGAACCATAGTATCCTCAAAACTTTTTTTTCCTAAGGGAAATAATGGGCCAAACCAGATGCTATCTTCTGCAAATTTGAGGTCTCAGCATGACATTTACTAAGAAAAAAGACTGTGAAGGGAGAGGCATTTTGGAAGAAGATAAGTGGGTAGAACAGCTACTTGCTCTGCTACCTGCTGATTCTTCACTGTAAATCACCCTCCCCAATGTTTTCCTTTCAGGCTAGCTGGAACAAAAATGGGGTTGGGGGAATGGAAGTATCGGATCAGCAGGGATGCAGAGGTTAAAACACTCCTTTTGATTCCCCCTTGTATATGCTTCTGCCCACTTTCCTTCTAATTAGCATGAAGAGGGGAGGATGAGGTTGGGAAACTTCCTCTTCCCTCATCATTTTAGGTTTGGCCCTAAATTGGCTATGGAGGGGAAAGCAGGGAGGGATGAGCCTTAAATAATTAGCATCAAAAGTCTAGCATCTTCTAGACTTTATAGTGCTAACTGCATCAACAGCAGGAATAAATCCCAATCAGACAGACAATTGTTTCTTCATCATTCCATGCCCCACTAGTGGGAAGAAAAGAACATTGCTAAAAAGCCGTAGGATTTTGTCCTTTGAATGTGGGCCTCTGAATATTGCCCAATTATCTCCCTGATAAGCTGTTTCATAAAAGGGAACACAAATCTCACAACGGAGCCTTTTAGAACAAATCCTCAGAGATAAGCAGCTTATATTTTTTTTTTCAAACACATGCATTGCCTGTAAATTCAGGTTAGCTTTCTGAATTAAGCTCAAAATCTGTAATCATCTTTCTCATAACATTGCTCTTCCACCTGATGCTACATAAGAACTAAAACAGAACTTAAAACAAGCTGTATTACCTATGCCACCACCAGCATGAGGAGGTGCACCAAAGCGAAAGGAATCGATATAAGCCTTGATTTTCTCTAAATCTGAAAAGGAAATAGTTCGTTTTACTTTGGGTTTAATTCTCATTGGAGTGTTGGGAAAAAAATCCAAGTATAACAGAAGAATAAATATCCCCCTAAATTCCATAGAGCTCTATCATTATCATCATCATAATTTGGCACTGATCAAATCAAGTGTCCCAATACCTTATTAATCTTGCTGCTGCTTTCAAATACAAAACGGGATGTGAACTGAAGAAAGGATGCACATAAAAGAATCCCCCAATTCAGCCACATAAATAGGTTACGGCTTGTTTCCCCCTTAATTCTTGCTCATGCTCCTGGCATGTATTCCATGGGCCTTTGTATCCTAACAACAGTGTCTTGTGCACAGTTAACAAATCACATGCTGGAGAAACCATGCTGAAAGCCAGTGTGGTGGTGAGGTGTGAGGGTTGAACTGGGGACCTGGGAGATCTGGGTTCTAGTCCCCACCCTGCCATGAAGTTCACTGGATGGCTTTGGGTCAGTCTCTCACTCTCAGCCTAACCTACCTCATAGGGTTGTTGTAAGGATAAAATAGAGCTATGTAAGTTCGCTTGGGTTCCTCATGAGAGGAAAAAAGCAAAGATAATGCAAGATGATGATGATAAGCCACTCCTAAGTTTGTAGCTGAGATACTATACTGCTCTAGCTCTCTGAGGTAACTCTCCACAAAACGCATTCATTTCAATCATTCATTTAATTTCTATACTACTCAAATCCAAGTCTAAGTAAATTGTTAATTTTGGGATATTAATTAAGCTATTTTACTTTCACTGTTAAATACTGCAGGTAAGTGCTGTTATTATGTATTTATTTTTATTATGATTAATCCAATGTCTATCCCACTGTTTTCCAAGAACTCAAAGCAGCTTATACCATTCTCCTCTTCCTACTCTCAGTCTTATCCCCACAACAACAACCCTGTGAGGTAGGTTGGGCTGAGTCTGTAACCGGCCCAAAGTCACCCAGTTGGCTCCACGGCTGAGCAGGGACTAGAACCCAGATTGCCTGAGTCCCATTCCCTTGCTCTTAACCACCACAGCATACTGGCTCTTATTATAATGATCTCAACATTTTCCTTAACATCAGAACATTCAAGAGAAGAGATGAATCCAGACTAAATTAGCTGCACTTAGCTCTCATTGAAATTAATGTGAAAAGTTCTTTCTGACTTTGGTCCCACTGATTTCAATGGGAATAGGCTGGATCCAAGTCATTATATTTATAGAAGACTCAAGGCCTCCATTTTTCTGCTTTAACAATTTCCCTTCCCCACCCCACACATCTTAGTCACATGCATTTATTTGTAAGTCATAAAAAATAAAGATAATATGGTGATGCTTTCATTCAGTAGGTAAGAGCTGAAGTATTACCAATGCCATGATGCAAGGCTCTTTCAGTCAGCAACTGTGGATCATGAACTCGCTGTGCTCCAGACAGAATCTCTTCTCCTCTCATGAACATATCATAAGAGTTGGAGGTTTTCTGAAAAGAAAGGCTGTATCTTAATAACTGGCAGCTAAATGGTTTATAGAACTGACAGTTGGTACCTGCAGATGAGAGACCAGATTAGGCTCAGATAAAAATTAAGAGTATCACAAGAAATCAGACATGGGTGCCTTCACATGCAAGCATCTCTCAGCAGAATCAGGATGAGCAGTACAAGCCATCCCCCTTTTTCTTCATTTTTTTTGATTTGTACCCCTCCTTTCCACCAGGAAAATGCTACTTAAGGTGGTTAACAATCCCCGTTTTTAAAGAAAAAAGATTAAAATGGGTTCATATAACAAGAATACAGAAAAACCACAAGTAACTACATGAACATTGCAGAATAAAAGAGCACCCAAGCCAACAGACCTTATGTGCTAAAAGCCAGCTTGGAAAAAAATCTCCCTGCCTGCTACCAGGAGGACAATAAAGGGGAAGTCAACACAGCTTCCCTTGGCAGTGACTTCCATAACCTGGTTGATTGCAATCACATCATTCCACCTTGGCCTCCCTAGAGAAAATGGGAGTCTGCGTTCCATACAACTGTGGCCTCCCATAACTCATACTCGATAGTGATATCATGACCAGTTGGAACTCCTGATTCATTAGTGCCTAGGATGGAGTAGTTTCCAGATACTGTTAGTAGAAAACAGGGAGGAGTGGCACTTGAAACGCTCCATCTGAATCAACAAGCTACTGCCTTAGTACATTAATGCACAGAATCATGACAGGCTACGGCTACACCGCTCAAGTGTACTCTACTGCCAGTTCAAAACATGGCGCCTTCTTATAGCTGTATTATGAAAAATGCAATGGCTTTAGGATGAAAGCTAAAGGACAAAATCTGAATTGATCTTTAAAGGAATGATCAGCACCAACTGTAAACTTGTACAGGTTTATGGCATGCATGCTAAGTTGGTTCCATATTGATCCTTGGAAGTGGCATACAAATGTTCATCAGTATTTTACAGCATTTTTCACAATTCTGACAAATATAAAACTTTACTTACGGGATTTGCTGGGTCTGGCATTGTATAGAAAGGTCTAACAGCCAGAGGGTATTTGTCAAGAATGTAGAAGTCCGTGTCATACTGCAGAAGACCAGATTTTGAAGACCAGACATTTTTTAAAAGAGAAGATTTTGGTTTTTTTAAAATGCATGCAAAAGACCATTAAAGTTTCACATTGCCAATTACTTTTGTACTAGGAACAAAAAAATCAAGATACTCTATTGACCAGCAATTAAATTCAGTATGCTTAAGGTATTCACAATTGTATCATACAGGTTCTTAAGGCATCACTACAATTAAGGTCTTTATTTAAAACACTACATTCAGTTTTTAACATATGAATATAATGGTGCAAATATATACAGAACTTTTCTGTGATAAACATACCTGAACAAATGTGGTTCAAAAAGATATATTACTGTTATATTAAGGAATTAGCAAGATTAAAAAAGTATTACCTTTTCTTTCACCAGGCGACCCAAGAGTTTTTCATTTGGTGTACTGAAAATAAAGATTCTCAAGGTCACATTTAAGCAGTAGGTGGCTTGGTGCACATGTCTCTAAATAGTTATGGATCTTAAGACTTTATGCACTGCCCTCTGGAAAATTGCAAATCCTACAGAGAAGATAATGTGTGTCAATCAATTTATGCTATTTAATGTTTTAGGTCACCCCTGGTGGAATGTGAAACTTAAAATCATGTGTTAAGGTCTTCAGTAAGCACTGACTGTAGTATCAGGAAGGGCTGTTTTGCTCTACTCATACATGCTACCCAAACTTGCACTAGGCAGGCCATGCTTGGCCACATGTCTAAAGGAGAAGAGTCCAAGACTGTGAAGTCTCCTATGCAGAGATGGTCTTAGTAATACTCCCTTTGTATGCTTGCTTTTCCATAAACACTGTACTCAAAACTGTTCATAAGAAAGTGTCTAAAGCAGAAATAGAAATCCATCTATACATCACTATTCAGAATACCCCCATTTCAATAATAATTCAGTATACAGTTTCTTATAGCAGAACAGTCTTCCAATGAAGTATTGTGAAAATATTCTTGTAAGCAGTAGACTGGGAAAAAAGGGTGCCATTTTCCTGGTACAAAACTCTGAGTTGTTACAGAAATAATCAGGAAGAGCTCCTTTTCTTACTTTTAGTTGTTAAAATGTGTATGAGCCAAGCTTTCTACAAAATCATGTATCAAATATTCTCTACTACCCCAGACTGCAAATAGGACACAATCTTTTAGGATGTGCTCAAAGTTTCCTGGCCTTATCCCTTCATGCAGAAATTTTAGTCTAGGTTAGTTTATAATTCAGGAGAACTTTCAAACACATCATTTCCCCCATAAATCAGAAATGCAACTGTGCCAGTAGAAATCTCTCATGATTTTGCTTAATGCGTACATGAGCCCTAAGACTGGCATTGGGAAAGTTCATTGACCTTCCTTCAATGTGTGTGTGTCCTAGGAGGGGTGGGTGGAGAATTGTGCCTTCTTGTATGCTTTTCCTTCTCTTCCGGTGTGCATTTCCACATACCACTGGAACCAAGAAGGCAGACATTTTAAGAAGTCCTAGTTGCAATCTTTCACATAACTGAAATAAAAATTATGCTATGCCAATGATACTAAAAATCATACTGTACAACGGTGTTGTAAAATTTTCTTTTGGGGTATGAGTCAGTGCATTTATTTATACTTGAACTATTGCGTATCTTTAGAGAGAGATGATTCCTTGCAGGGAAAAAAGGCAAGACATGAATAAATGAATAATTAAAGGCCTAGATAAGAAAAGAGAATGTAAGCTGCCACCAATTTGCATTGTGTCTTATTTATTTAGGGACCTTCCTGGTAAGTTTGGATAATAATTGCTCCCAAATGACTATGGACTTCACTCGTATGCATCCTAGATGTTCTCCTCTATTCAGACACACGTTTGCACATGTTCTACTTGAAACGGGGATCCCTCATTTTAGGAGGGGTTTTATATGACATCTTTTCCCTACAAAAAGGTTTAACTTGATGAAGTGTTCTTCTGTTCCACAACAGTGGACATTCATAAAGCTAAGAAATAGTTGTATTTATTATTAGTATTATTATATCCTGCCTTTTTTCCTCTTGCAAGGAACTCAAGACAGCTTACATAATCCTGCCCATTTTTATCCTCACAGTTTATCCTGTACAGTTTATATGCAGGATTCCAGCAACTGCATGTGAGAGCTGCCTTCAAGATGAGATGCTGCCCATATGCAGGCTACATCTGCATGCCAGTAGGTGGCACTGATCCCTCCCAACAGCAACATGAATGTACCTGAGATCATCTTCATCGCCCATCTCTACTCCAGCTTCACGAAGCATAGCCAGGCCTTCCCGGTATTCCAGCCTCAGAGTTGGCTCCAAGAACTTGAATGGCTCACATGGAAACTGCTTGTTCACAGTTTGGATTTCAGTTTGAAACCTGCACAGAAAATGAAAGGTGTTTTTTTTTTTAAACAAAGAAGGAACTCCGAAGAGAAAGACACTACCTTTGTTTGCCACAAGGGTTCACTCTGACACCATGAAACATTTAATTCTGTATGCTACTACTTCTGCAAGAAAGGCATGATTTTTGAGATAACATGACTGGTTTTGAATATTACACATATCAAAAAGTCACTATATTTTCCTCATACACTGTCTGACAAAGTTAAGCCTAACAACAGTTATCTGAAAAATCAAACCTTAGTATTTTAACATTAATTTTCAGTAAATCGATGTAAAAACAAAATAAAATGAAGTATAAAAAAGCAAACTGCACTTACTTAAAATAGGCTGTTTTAATATGCAGTTTCTCTCTATGCTCGTGTTCTCTCTCTCTCTCTCTCTCTCACACACATACACACACACACACACACCCTCCATAGTTTAAGAAGTTATAAGCATCTGTTATTTATAGAGCAGGTTATCTTCCAAAGTTGGTTATTTTGATTCAGTTACCATTTTCAGGCAGAGCACATTACACCAATCAATTATGTAGGCCAGAGAGCTAGAGCTTCAACTTTTTTTTGATCCATAGTTATAGTTAAGAACCTGAGAATCTACTATGGGTACCACCACAAAATAACTAATCAATGCACAGCCACTTTGGTGTCTCTCTCTCACACATCTATGGATCTTTGGGTGTGTCTTACCCATTACAAGCTCTTTTCTGTGTGTCTACTGGATGCTGCAACATCTCTTTAATAAGGGTATTGTCTAGCTTGATTGATTGCTGAAACTCCAATACAGCTAAAGTTCATTTTTAACACATGGATAATGTTTGGACAATATCCTACAGTTCCTTCTTTTTGGAAACTGATGAAATGTGATCCTGGCCATCATCAAGCGGACAATCCAGAAGAGGTGCCTAGTCCAGGAGTACTCCCAAGCTGTAACCTGATTATTCTCCAGGTTTTTTGAACTAATGACACATGAGGCTGAGCCCAAATGGGCAACTATGCTAAGTTTTCATGGCAGAAATACTAACCGCAATTTAAATGGTCATTGGGAATTCCCCAGCTTTCAAAAAGCAGCCATGTAACTTTATTTATTTATTTATTTATTGGGAATTCCCCAGCTTTCAAAAAGCAGCCATGTTACTTTATTGAATGATTGATTGGGAATTCCCCAGCTTTCAAAAAGCAGCCATGTTACATTTATGTATGTATGTATGTATGTATGTATGTAGAGATAGATAGATAGGACTTCTATGCTGCCCCATTTGCCGAAGCCTCGGGTGGCTCACAATCATAAATAAATAACATAATATAAAACAATATAATTTAGCCGTATAACAGTAAAATTTAAGTCATCCTGGCCAAAGAATAAAATAAATAATATTAACAATTAAAATAACGTTTGAATATAAAGGTCTTCGCCTGGTGCCAAAAAACAAATAACGACAGGACCAGGCGGCCATCTCTCGGGAGCGCATTCCATAGATTGGGTGCCTTACCAGCTGCTTCCAAAAATTTAACAGTTGTTCTGTAAATCTGTCCAAAGTGATCAGTCCAAACCAAGAGCTTCTGGTATAAAGGAGAGCACAAAACAAAACCAGACCAGACTGATCACAACTCAAGCAACCTCAACACAACAGCACAAGGCAAAATCAAGTGGTATAGCCTGTAATCTAGCTCTAGGCAGGGATATGGGGCTGAACATGGCACGTAGGACGGATCTGGAATATGCATGCCACCTTTCTATAGTCTGAAAAGAGAAGTATTAGATAACAAGATGGATGCTACGTGTAGTACAATATAAAATCTGAAAGGACATGAACATGCATTCTCCTTTTACCTTTCCTGGAGTCCTTTGAATATCTGCACCATAGTGTCTGCAATCTCTTCCACCACTTCGTGATAATGGTAATTAAAAGCCATTTCAATATCCAGACCAACAAACTCTGTCAGGTGTCTGTGAGTGTTCGAGTCTTCTGCTCTAAATACTACATGAGAAAAAGAGATTCTAAATTGCATCGTCATCTGAAATAAATGAATCTTTCACTAGGATTAAAACTAGCTTTGGGAGATACTCTAGCACCAAAGACCTATTTTGAGCAGGCACAACAGCTACATTTTTCTGAAACAGGACTCCAGTTCCCTGCCAGGTAAGAAATTCTCAGGTACCCAAACAGGTAATATGGTGGTGGTATTTCTGAAGTCTCACTTATCAAGGTTGTTCCACCGCTTTTATAGTAGAAGCAGTATTTGAAAGAATGATTTTTTAAAAAATTTATCTGCTTCAAAAATAGCCAGTTTATATATTTCATCATGTACAGGATTCAGGGGATAAGAAGTGCACCTACTTCTTTGCCATGTGAAAAGGAGCACTGCTCTTGGTAAAACATTGCTCTAATACACTTACAGGGATGGAGAGAGAAGATAAGCATGTGTGTTCTATGTTGCCAATACTGAATTGATGTATTATGAAAAACCAGAGCATAAAAATATTTTGCACAGTCTAATTTAGTTGGTATTGATTTCCAGCAAGTGCACATTAATAAACCCCTGGCACTTCCAAGCTTGTAGGCTTGCATTAAGTCCAGTGACAGATTAACCATTCCACCTGCAGGCATCTTTTTCTTTACCATAAACTGCTGTATGATACTTGAAGAACCACTAGAGAACACCCTTGCTTTGCTCCTGCTTCTCATTCCAGCTGAAGATTACATTTGTTCCACCTGCAAACCCTGTCAAACTGCCATATGGATTAGTAGCCTTTGCATGAAGCCTTTGTTTGGTTTGCAGATTAGAAAGGAAAAGAATCTGCAAGGTTTAGTGCGTGCATAACCGTAATATTTAGCGGACGCTTGCACCGGAGACAGGACTGTTACATTAGGCAAGAAGATGAAAAATAAAGTGCCTTCCCTTACCTGGCCCAATGCAGAAAACCTTGTCAAAATCAGCACAAATACACATCTGCTTGTAAAGCTGTGGGGACTGTGCAAGGTAGGCATTATTTTTGAAGTAGGAAACAGTAAATACATTGGCACCACCTTCACTGGCAGCTGAAAACCAAAAGCAAGGGCAAGATTAATGCTGTTTTGAATGGGATATTAAAACTCTCCATATGTATCTGTGGTGCTTAAAAATAGCCTTCATTTTTTGATTTGAGCCATTGAAATTTTTGCAGATATGGTTCAATCAGTATGTTTTCAGACAAAGATGTAGCTTCTCAACAACATCTACCAGTTGGACAGTATGACCTGTATCTTAGCTCATATCACCAGCTATGTGGCACTGGGCCAACAGGCCAAGCCATCCACATTAGAATGCAGCAAAGAGCCCCTTCAACTTGATTCTCAGCTGGTTTCTTTTTTCTGTGCCACTAAAAACAACTAAAAGCTGAGAGAACTCCAATGCCTGTTCCAGTAAGGAAAGGAAATAAAAAGAGACATTCCAATGGGGCTTTATGGGAGAAGGGAGCAATTGCAGAGAGATTGGGTGTTGTAATCCATATTTTATACTCCTCCCCAGACAGGGGCTTTCAGCATCAAATGGCTGGTAGCTCTGTGAAGCAGCAGCCTGCCCATCTGCAGGTATCACTGGCACATGAGCTATAATTGTATAACACAGTTTGCTTGATATATTTACTATGGTTTAAAAGATGAAAACTGCAACCCAAGAAGCTAAGCAAAGACTACGCTTAGGTGGACAGAGTTTCTAGCCACAGAGTACTTTAAAGAAGAGAGCAAACTGTCTTTTTAAAACAGGTGATGCAGTCTGGGAATTATGGGACTTGTAGTCCCATAATTACTGTTATGAATACTGTTTCATGGAAGACAGTGGCATTACAATAAAAGAACATTTCAGTGTGAAATTCTTAAATGTTCTCCGCCACAGTAGTAAGATCCTCCCCTCTTTCTCCATGTTTACAGCTTCCAAACTGTGAAGTTATCTGAAACCATTATAAACAAGAAGTACATACCAGAAATTATCTTTGGAGTTTGAATTTCCACAAACCCCTTGTGAATGAGTGTTTCTCGAAAAAGCTGGCAAATACCAGACTGGAGGCGAAAGACAGCTTGGCTAGTACAGGTCTGTAAAGTGAAGATACTGCATTAACATTTGGACCTTAATTTCCCTTGCTAGTACTGTTTGTTTTGCCCAGGACAAAGCAAATCCTTATATTATTCTTTCTTTATTACCCAAGGGTCTGCACAAGGAAACTTTCAGACCAGCATTGAACAAAAGCAGCAATAACAAGAATAAAATCTGCATTTATCATTGAAGAAAAAGGATCCATTATTGTGAATGCTGTACAAAGACATACAGGTACAACACTTAGATAAACTTTAAGGCAAGTGTGGGTAATTTGTGACTAATTTTGCTGGACTAACTTTCAACAGTCCTAGCTAGCATATTTATTTATTTATTTGGGAAGCTTCTATGCCGCCCCCCTCGCCGAAGCCTCGGGGCGGCTCACAACAATAAATAACAACATAATAACAATATAAAAACAATGTAATTGGAGCCGTCCTGGTCAAAGATGTAAAATCAATAAATAATATTAACAATTAAAATGACGTTTGAATAAAAAGGTCTTTGCCTGGCGCCGAAAAACAACGATGGCGCCAGGCGGACCTCTCTGGGGAGCGCATTCCATGGATTGGGCGCCACTGCAGAGAAAGCCCTTCTCCGGGTACTTACCCTCCTAGTATCCTTCATGGAGGGTTCCTGGAGAAGGGCCTCGCCTGCTGATCTCAAGGGGTGGGTGGGCATATATGGATGTAAGCGGTCCTTCAGGTAACCAGGACCCAAGCCGTTTAGGGCTTTATAGGTAATCACCAACACCTTGAATTGGGCCCAGACTTCAATGGGGAGCCAGTGAAGCTGACGGAGGACTGGAGTCATGTGAACATAACGCCCAGTCCCCGTCAGCAGCCTGGCAGCTCTATTTTGAACCAATTGAAGTATCCGGACCATCTTCAAGGGCAGCCCCACGTAGAGCGCGTTACAGAAGTCAAATGGTGAGATGAAAGCAATTACAGTTCAAGAACTGGATGGCTAGCAAGTTGCTCACCCAGTTTTAGAGAGACAACCATATTCTGAAGAATATCATTGTAACGTTTTGCAAACAAACAATGACTGAATCTACTCCCAAGCAGTTGTTACACTCATCAGAAATTGATATAAAGCTATAAAAGTATTTTTTAAGAAACTCCAGATGAAAAGAATGATGTGTTTCTATGGCTTCCAACACTGCTGTGGGGAAGGAGGCATAGGATAGCTTGGAGCTGGGACTCAAGACCTCAGAGAGTCCTCCCATGGTCCTTGCAACCACCAGGATTCCTTTTGCACTGGCTGCACTCTGAAGATGGAAGACCATCTTTGGAGCCAGTGGGGGGTGGGTTGTTCTAGGGAACAGAAATGGGAGGAGTGAGGCACCACCATCCTTGGAAGAATACTGACAGGGCCGCAGGTGCTCTCCATGAGTAGGGGGAAAACACTGATGGCTGCAATCAACTATCTAAATGTTTTGGAAGGATAGGGGAGCGTGGCGGCAATCCTGGCCTCTGCACAACTCCCACCTTCCACTGGGCACCCCTAATTCTCTGAGCTTGGATGGTTCCAGAAAGCCACATTGGATGGTGCTCTATCGGATAAAACATTTCAGGCAGTAATAAAATGCATTAGTCTACTCTGAATGAGAATGATTGAGAACACAGCAAACAAAAGATGACTATGTACTTCTACCTAGTTGAAACAAAAACTGTTGGGGATGGACAAATAGCTTTATATTAATTACTTCTGCAACAGAAAAATTCTAAAATAAAGATAAGCATGTTTGTTAAAGGTGGAGGCAGTAGTTTGCTTGTAACTTGGTTAACATACGTAAAGCAAAACAAATTTAAGAGCCTTGAGGAAAAATAAGGCCTGTTAGGAAGAAAGACAAGGGCTGTTATCTTAGGAAGCTATAGTTAATATAAAACTCACAACTGCTTGTTCTGATAATGTACAGACAAGTTACATGCTCATATTACTACAGTAATTACAGTTCAGTTTTTTTAAAAAGGATTTGCGTCATACTGTTCTGCTTACTACTGTTTACTACTATTTCTTTTCAGTTAGGCAGAGATGTGTGGTTTTTCACATGATGTGCCACCAAGCTACAGATGTGCACACACCAATGCATTGTGATAGAACTGTCTGTTTTTTTTTAAGCAGTATGTGGGTTTTTTCTTTTAATACACCCAGCCAACGGCAGACTTTTAACCAATGTTCACCTTTAATGTCTCACTCAAACAACAAGAGAGAAAGTGACTGGTATAATCTTGCTATTTTGTTTTGTTTTTTCCAACCAATGTTGTAAACCACAGTCACCTGGGTTCCTAAATATACAGGGTTAGAACAACCTGTCTTGTTTTCAGCTGGTTGGTGGAAATGAAACCCTGAGAGGTGTTAGATATAAAGACTCATCTCACAACAGAAGTATGCAAACAACAGGGAATAAAGATGCAAGTATGTGATTTTCTTCAGATGATTCACCAAATGCCACACAGTAATTAAGAGAACATAAACACCCATAGGAAAGTTAGAGAAAATCAAGTAACAGAAACATTCTGAATACAGGGGGAAAGCTGATCAACCCCTTTCTCCGGTCTCCATGACTGTAAGAAATCATCATGAACTGCATCAGAATGAAAAAGTGAAGGGGGCATAAGAGATAGCATCTGCTCCACAGCATCCTGTAAGATAGCTGGTTGCTATTCCTTGAACTTCTAAAGAATCAGGTACTAACTACATTTAGAATACCCAACTGTATAGTTAAAACTAACCAAACAATGTCTCCCAATTCAGATGAAAAGATACCCTGCAGAAGCTTGCCAATCTCCTCCTTGTAACTGTGTGAGGAGAGGAGAGGAGAGGAGAGGAGAGGGCCACACAGCACTTATGGTTCAGCATTACATCCATCATTGCCACTCTGACTGTGGGGGTTTCACTGTTAAGTGTACTTTTACTGTTCAGTAGCTAACCGGAACCTTTATATTCAGAGGCGGTGTATCATTAAATACCAAAGGTTGCATGACATACAATGGTGCAGAACTAATGCCAACCCAGAAGCATGTGGAGTTGGTGTGAACAAGCAAGTCAGGTTTTCTGTCCACAGTATATCTCTTAATAGTAGCTACTGGAGAGAAATAACAATGGACAAAGGCTGAACATCTCTGACTGCCTGGGTTTGTACAACCCAACCCAACCCAACCCAACCCAACCCAACCCATACTTGGGGGCTGGCGATTAAGTAGTTTGGCATGGCTTAAATAAGCTCTGATGAGCTGCAGCATGGTATGTAAACAGTCCCACTGTCACTTTCTTCTTTTCTGTCAGACAAAATATTTAAAGCACAAACTCATTGTGTGGAGAGAATTAAACAGAAAGTTCATTCATACAAATAAGGAAAATGAATTATTTTCACTGTAACTATTAGTATGCTTCATATATCAAATAAACATAACATTATAAGTTAAAAGGAAAAACAATCAACTAAGATCTCTCTGTGATTAGTTAACTGTTTTTATTTTTCCTACTAATTTCCCTGTTTAATGGAAATTAAAGAGAACCTACTTCAAATTGGAACAAATATTCTCTACTTTATCTGACCTAAATTGCATAGCTAACACAGAATAACCTAATTGGCTGAGATTCCATCATTTTATTTTTAAAACTAACTTCACAATTCTCCTTTCATTTATTCTTAACCCTAAACATATATTTACAGGTAATCAGAAAAATTTAATGTTTATTACATATTACTTAGCTTTTTGAAAACTCCAAGGCATTTCACTGAGACTCAGATCAAACATCATGCCAATGTGCTTTCCGCTAACCATAAATTGGAAGCGCAAAATTCATTTTGCACTTGCAAACACACAATACCCATACACAGTCTTTTAACCCCAAAGACCTAGTCTAGCCAAGACACCTCACTTTAGATTTGAGGATACTAATAAAGACAGGAAGCCCTGTGTCAAAGATGATATACAACGTATCAAATACAATCATGAAATATGGATGCAGAATACAAAGTAGTGAAGAAGCTTGCACTCTTTTTTGTGTGCCTGCACTGGTACTCAGAATAGGCTGGGGAATATTTAATGGGCTTCCAAAATTGCCACGGTGAGCAACATAACAATTCCTCTCCCTAGCACCTCTTGCCATGGATTTTATAGTTTGTCTGCTTCCTAGGAGATGGGTGGAGGAAAGCTGCTTCAGTAAGTTAAATAGTTTTGTTCACACAGCAAAAGCAGCCCCACCTACAGATGGCCTAGAGAAGGTAGCTTCACTGCAATTTGCTCTGGTGCCCTTCCTACCAAGCTGAAGGCCGTAAGGCTTTGGCAGGGTTACAAGACATTATTCAGGTTTTTGGACACCAAGCAAATTCGCTACACTGCCTGTTGAACCTTAATAATCTCCTTCCCATTCTTCTTGTAGAGCCCACATAATGCACAGTTTAGGGCTGTGTGTTCATTTTTGCTTTTAAGTTCCTAAGTTAATTCCTTTTGCCATGCTGTACTGGCTTTTAGAAGTGCAGTGGTGACCATAACTATTGTTTGACAATTCAGATATCACAATATTTAGCTCAAATAATGGTTTGCAAACCCACTTCAAACGATTCTGGTTTGAATTTGCTTTTCTCCTTGCACTTCACTAAGTTGAGTATCTTGTGTACATCAAATGGAAACAATGCCAATTAAATCCATTTCAATTCCAGGTTGTAACACAACAAAATGTGGAAAAGTCAAAGAAGATGAATACTTCTGCAAGGAATGGTATAAATTCTGACTCCAACCCCCAACTTCCAAAGAGTGAGCCTAAAAGCATGCATCACAAATGCAATTCTGAATCATTTACTCTTAATGACTCTTTAAATTAAATGAACCTTAGATATATGTTAGATTAATGGAATACAGTGAGAAAGACAGAAACTTTTTTCTTATTCTGATTCTTTTAAGTTCCTCTAAAATGCATGTACAATATTACAGCAAAGAACTCAAGGCAAAGCAGTAAAAGCATCTTAAACACACTCCTGGAACTTAGGCTTCAAAAGCAATCCTTAAATAACTTGCAAGACATGTGCTTCAGTGTTATGTACTATTGCTCATAAAATGTGAAAATGAATATTGCTTTTGGAATACTGGAGGCAGTCTTTTATCCTTCCTTTCAAAAGGAGATCCCTCCTGCATGTGCTTGCACATATGCATGTGGGAAAAATGCTTGGTTAAAGCTTAAGGAAAATACTGCAGTCTCCTAGCCCATTTGAAAGCTGATACATGTGGCAAGACCTGATCCTTACCTAGGTGATAATCTTGTGCCAGGCTGTACCACTTCAGACTGCATGCGGGAAGTTCCCAAATGATGCACTGCTCCTCCACGCAACCACCAACGCTGCACATAGACAACTTTGATGTATTTTGAATAGAGGAGCACTATATCAAGCATGTTACAAACACCTAACCCTGTAGTCTGCAGCTGTTTAGCCCAGGCAAAGATTTACTACCCCAATGGGAACACTGGCCTTAATCTTGTGGAAAGGACATAGATGAACTACATTCCTAAAATAAGCTTATCCATTTACAAAGTTGTGAGTTGTCTGTTAATCTGATCTGATGCAAGTTTAATGGTCAAACTATTACAGCTGATAGCACACTTAACTATGGGTGAGGACACAGGCTTCCCTTCTCTTCTCTGCCAGTGTACTGGCCCTATTCTTATCTTCTGGCCTTTATAAACAAACCTGAGAGGCATTTTCAGAGTTGGCATATTTCCATACATCCAAGATGTGGATATAGAAATACCACTAGAAAGAATTTTCCCTTTTCCCATATGTAATTTCTTTTCAAAGTAGAGTTTCACTGTTCAAATATTTTTTTAAACAAGGCACTTTCTCCAGCTATGGATCATTCTGGGTGAGTTGGCCTCTGTTCATGCCACACACCTTCCCTCCTTTTTCCTGTTCTGCAAACTCCTGCTCCCCGTCCAAATTTGCTCAAGGGTCCCCTAACTCATCAGAGCAGATTGGAGAGGATATCCATCTTTGCAGAGGGAAGGAAAAGCTGTTCCACCAATGGTGTTCCACCAATGGTTGGTAGGTGGACATTGTAGGATTTCATTTTAAGACTTAGCTGTGAAATATATTTTAAATATCAGGATTCACAGAAGAAAACAGAAGTAACGACACAATGAAACTTAAGTACTGAAACTCAAAACTTTTCAGTACATGCAAAGGGGCTTCCCCACATTTTAATCAGAGAGCCAGACTAAGTATTTGGGTAATCAACAGTTTTTCTTTACCCTAAGCACATGTGATCCCAATTTGAATCAGGACTATGATATTCTGGGAAGGGGGCTGAAAGTCCCACTCATTCCATTCCCCCCCAGATCACCCTGCAAGGGAATTAGAAAGAAAATGTGGAACTGGAACATTTAGTTTGGGCCTCAGTCAAAACTTGTGAAGATTTAGGACCAGAACCTGGAGTTCTAAGGTGCTAGAATTTGAGCCTCAAACTAATGAACCACCAAGTATTGCCTCTAAGGCTGTTTGGAATGCCTCCCCCTGGCTCAAAATGGAGCAACAGGCACTGCTCATAAACATCTTTTGTTAATGGGGAGAAGACTTCTGGATGTGATCTCAATGCAAACCTGTGCACAAAGACCTCTAATTTTACAAATGCAAGCAAGACATGATATAAAAGTTCTCTGATGAACCTGATGAGATCCATTTAATACAAGTGGCTGGCAAACGTAGGAATTGGAAGAATCTTGCCCATCTATATTCTGGGCTTGCTGCTTATACACAAGCTAAGGAAGACATTTTCAACATTATGAGCTCCAAACAGTATAAGCAGCTTTCACACTGCTGAAGCCAGCAATCCATATTTGTTCATCTCATCTTCCAGTGGCCTTTCACTGAAACTGTATTTCTTTCATTAAAAACAGCTCCCTGCTTCATAAGAATACAGATATCTGAGAGAAGCAACCAAGCAGAACCACCAGCATCAGCAGTCCTTTGCTGCCTATCATCAGAGTGCACCCAACAATTTTTAAGGAAGATGCCACTTCCAGAAAGTTCAAGAAGCAGCTCTGATAAGGTTGATAGGACAGAGGGTCTAAGATGCACTTTTACTCCTCTATCATACAGACTTTTACAGCAAGAGAAGTGCTACAGCCAACAATTTTCCAGTATCTTTTATGGTGGATACTTGGCTCGTTATTCACTCCACTCTGATAACTTCAAGCTGTAACCTGTGCTTGTGACATTGATGCGGTACTGGTAGCACAGCCAGAGATTAAGTGGGGAAAAAAATCAGGCTGAGCCCATAAAAGACCAAGATGATGTCCACTACAGAGCAGTTATCTATGCAGATAGTTTTCCAGAGAGAATTTAATTTGTAGGTAAATGCTAAAGTTGTCCCATCATGCATTGGGATAAAGTGTGCAGTCAATTCAAGCAAACATTTGCAATATGGTGGCTGCTAAAAATATCTATGAATAGCCAATTGCCTGATCCATCCATTAAGATATCTATTACTACATGAATGGCAATGTACACCATACTAGAGAAGTGCTAAATAAATTAAAATTCTTCAAGATAAAAGGATAGATGCATGTTACACACAGTAAGCAAATTTGTGTTTGGCTAGCCTCTGTGGGAAAAGAACACAGAATAGGTAGGCTTTTAGGATGATCCAGCAAGGCTGTTATGAATAATTTCTAATTTGGCAGAATTTATTCTCATTTTTCTAGTCACAGGTAAGAGCACAGCCCAGTGTTCTAATGAATGATACCTATTCAGTCACTCTCCAGCTTCCAAGCAAGCATTGTCCACACATTATCAAACTTACATTTGCATGAGGGCTAGAAATCTTTTTAAAGAGAACTAGTTTTTAGGAAGCTAAATACTGTGCTCCTGTAAAATCAAAGCATATGCACATATGCCTGACTGCATGCCGACAAAACCTTAAACAACTGGTGATCTTGAGAATGAAACAAAAGTCTTACTTATGGGATGAATCTATATTTGATAAGGGAAGATGAAGATATTTTTCTATACTGCCCAATAGCCAAACTACCTCTGAACAAGAGATAGTTCATGATTAACTATAATTTAACACCACACAGACAAGCCTGAATGAGCCCAGGAATCAGATTTGGATACTTCTTCTTGAGACCTACTACACAGCTAGAAGCAGGTCTAGAGCAGAACTTTGTTTTGCCTTCCACAAAATCTGGCTTTTCCGTATCCACAATAAGTGGCTTAAAACAGAACTGAAGCAGTCGCTGAACATGCCAACTTTAAGCCTTGGATTCATCAGCTGGCTTGGTCAATTGACTACAGTTTGTTTCAAACCACAATCTCTGATTTGTACATAATGACAAGCCAGTGTCTGCGTAAACAAAACTACATGCTGTTGAAATTTTCCTCCAAGTTGTGTGAGAGCAGGACAAGGAAGCACACATACCCAACCCTTTCATTCAAGCCCTCTCATGTAGTACTCAACTATGGTATAGCATAATGTACAAACTGGCTCATTCTTTCCTTACATAGGCATCAATTACTTTCTTGCCTAATCTGATTGCATCCTGCCTTTCCTCCAGTTGGAGTTCCAGGTATAGAAAGGACTGCCAACAAAGTGCTGTGTAGCAAGGTGTTCAAGGATAAGCTTTCCTTTGGCATTAAGGCAGTGAGGGTGCCCATTCCTCACAGGCACTGGTCAACTGCCTGCCCTTTTTGACAATGGACAAGAGTAAAAACCGGCTATTCCCTCTCTCTTTTCTTTGTACCAGGCACCCCCCTTTTCTTCTTTCTTTAGGCTAAGCTCCAGGGGGCAATGTCCTCATGTTATGTTTCTGAAACCTCTGACACATGAGAGGAAGTTCCTTTCATGGTGGCGCAACTAAAATTGGTAGACTCTGCCTCCAGACCAGGGGGGAAAGGCCACCCTTGAAAGTGTGGAACTTCCACAGGATTCAGGGAAGAATAAATGCCTATTAAAGAGAGGAGATGATGCCACTGAGGCAGGCAAGATCAGGGAACTGAATTTAGTTTCGATTCATCAGTTGGCATTTAAAATTGAGACCTAACTTACTTCTGGATTGAGAAAAAGGGTAGCAGAACCTAACATTCTGTTAAAAACTTTACCATGACTACACAGTAGATCCCATTCTGTGTCCTGCCTATAGATGACTGCAACAAAGGTTTTTTTCAGTGGCTACACTCACGCTGTGGAATATTTGGCTCCAAGCAGTCTGAAGCCCCCCGCCCCCCGGTCTTCTGCCCAGAGATAGGTTTTTTTGTTGTGTCATGTTTTTGCCCATCTGAAGGTTATGCTTTATCCACGGTGTGTTGTTCTGTTCTACCTGCCTGCATTTACACTGTATTTTGATTGATACTGTAGTTAAAGATTATGTTGTTATATTAATTGTTTTAAGTGCCCAGAGTGATGAATATGCATTTGACAGGCAGGAGAGAAATGCTCATAAGAACAAAGAAAGATGAATGCCTGTGTCTCAGGGATTTTGCTGGGCTCAGACCTCAAACAACCACTGGCTCCTCTCCTTAATTTAAGACATGCTTATGTCATTAATAGTTGAGGAAATGCAGTGAGTGGGATGCTAAGGATGTCCATTTTTAAACTAAAAGGGAAGTCTAGGGTTACTAAGAGGTCAGGGCTGTTTTCAAGGTTCAAATACAGTGAAAACTATCTTCAACAGAAGGTGTATTTTAAACTGCAATTCCAGAAGACACTTCTATATATCTGAAAGATAGATATTTGAATAATTCTTCACACTTTTGTGATGTTTCATCTTCTTTGTCATACTTTACAATTTTAGGATTTTTTTTTCTTCCCAACACATGCGCTTACAAGTGTTTTTGAACAAGAACAGCATTTTGTTCTCTCCATGCTTTGAAAAATAGTTCACAACATACTCAAGTCCATCCCTATGAATACTCTTAATAAAGAGCATTAATGAGTTTGGTGTTCAGGTTCTGAAGTACTAGATATAATTAATGATAAATTGTAGGGCCCGGCAGGTGGCACAGTGGTTTAAACCGCTGTGCTGCTGGGCTGGTTGATCGAAAGGTCGCTGGTTCGAATCTGAACAATGGGGTGAGTTCCCGTTGCTCCCTCCCAGCTCCTGCCAACCTTGCAGTTTGAAAGCATGCAAATGCAAGTAGATAAAAAGGCACCACTTCAGTGGGCAGGTAACAGCGTTCCGTGCACTTCAGTGTTTAGTCATGCTGGCCACATGACCACAGAGACTGTTTGCAGACAAAAGCTGGCTCCCTCGGCTAGGAAATGGAGATGAGCACCACCCCCTAGAGTCAGGCATGACTGGACGTAATGTCAAGGGGAAACCTTTACCTTTTATTGTGGCAGGGGCTAGGGAACTGGAAAATAACAAAGGCAGACAAAGTGTTTCAAGGTCACTTAACCTTGATTACAGAGATTAATGCATAAGTTAGCCAATGATGGAACATGAGAAAACTGAGCGAAACTGGACCAGATCTCAATGAGATTTCTTTAGGTGGCTCTTAGTAACAATCTCATTAGCCCTTTGTTACAAGTGGAAAGAAGGAACTGTTTGAAGGCAACTAAGTAGGGAAATGTTTGTAAAACTGAAGGGAAGGAGAGAAAGATGGTAGATTTTGTTTGTCTGGGGGCAGGTAATATGCACAAACCACAGAAGCAGGTGTGACAGGTGAGCTGGGTAAAAGTTTTTAGTTATTTTCTAGCTGCTTTTGAGGACCTATTTTGCTGTTATTTTCTAGCTGCTTTGAGGCTTGTACCCTTTAAGGTGACCAAGTGTTTGATTTCTATGGCACTTGTTCACAAACAGAGATGTTCTTGCTACAAGAGGGGACACATCAAAACACAATTTAACAAAAAACTAGTCACATATCATGAAAAGGCACCAATGAAACAAATACAGCTTAAGAAAAGGAAGCCTCCATTCCCTAAATATCACGACAGCGATGGGGACCCATACATGGGACACCATCAGCCACACCCATAGAAGACCATGTATTTACTTCTCCTTTTCTAGAATACAAGCAATCCCTTGATTTTATGCAGTATATCTACAGGATATAGGACAGACTTTATTTCCTTTCATTTGGACCACTGCATAATAAAACACTTTTTAAAAAGAAGCTCCAATTAAAGCAAAACGATATGCTTTGCAGTAAATATTTCTTATTTTACGTACCATGGCTACATATTGGTCTATGTACGTCCCATTAAAAATCTTACAGAACAACCCTATGCTTGCTTATTCTTTAGATGGCTTTTCCATGTTCCATGGGTGCTTACTCCCAGGAAAATATGCACAATATCGAAGCCTTAATGTAGCTAAGCCTGTAATTCTAGGCACTCTTACTTGGGAGTAAGCCCCATTAAGGGATTTGGCTGTGACTATTTTACATTTTAATACTTTCAGTCATGCCAGACAACCCCATCTTATGAACAATGGCTGAATCAAAGCCAGAGAGCAGGGATGAGCTTCAGGAACATTTTCCATGCCTGGCTGCTGTGCGATTGCTCCCTCTTTTGTCACACTGAAGCCCACTGCACCACTGCAGTACAGCAGAACAGAGATTAGTCACCCAAAGGATCACTTGCTCCCCAGGAGAATATGGATGTCACTGCAGATACTCAGATAGTCAGCATTTGATTACTCTCAGGGGAATCCACATCTGAGTGTGAATTCTGATGTACACTCCAGTTTGGACAGAGATGGATTGGAGCTTCAGAGCAGTGAAATGCTTATATCACCATGTAGCCAGCACTTGGTTGCCTATGCAGTTCTTTGAAGCTGGCATGTGCTACTAGGCAATTGTCTGGAAAACTGGGATCACACAACAAAGGACAAAAAGCAGCCCATTTAAAAAGGGCATCAAAGCATCAGCAGATTAGAGAATGATGGCTGCAAAGAGGCATGGAAAGGTAGAATATCCTGCCCCCTTCCTGAGGGTGCTTTTCACTCTACTCCAAATAAAATGACAGTATTTTTCTCTGCTTTCTTTCTGGGCAAAATAACTATTTCAGTTTTAAGTAAAACTGTATAAAGAAGCCACTGTGTTCTATACATACATGTACCAATGGACATAATCTCCAAAATTCTTTTAAGCTTCTTACATCAGTGGCAACTTTTAAAAACAAACCGTTGATACTTTATGTCACATATTTAAGGAGCTCAGTAAAGGGTTTTAGCACAATAATTATTACAAACTTCTGTTATAGTGAAACTAGTTTACAGAAACAGATAATAAAATCATTATAAATACTTTTCTCACCACCCTCTTAACCATTTGATCAGTTTCAGGTTCAACACACTGGGATCTTACCCTCAAGTCAATTACTCTGTTGTCCAACCTTGTATCCTGATTCACAGTAGCTCTTCCTTCCTGAACAGTAGCAAAAGCAAACACAATTAAAACCGCACATATGGAAGAGAAAAAAGAAATGCATATCTGGCAACATAAGGAATTGTTGTTTTTATTGCACATTCAGGGCAAACTTCACAAGCTGACCACACCAAAGAATTTCATGCTTCCAACTCAGACACCTGCTCAGTGTTCAACACACTGAGTGTGTGACTTCACTGCACCAAGAAAAGCGGCTGTGCGGTCTGTGCCTCATATTGTCTCCGACAGTGGTATTTCTGTACAGAAGCTTCCTGTGCTCCTGATCTGATTCTCAAGTATGAAGCCAGAAGTGCAAGGTAAACACAATTGAAGCAGCAGGTGCAAACTGGTTCCATTATTATCACTATCCCTGGCTATAGTGGGAGAACCAGGATAAACCAAGCTCTAGGCAGCTTATAGAGTGTATTTCTGGGGGTAATTCAGTAGAGCCTAACCACTTCCTTACAGCCTTATTTTTTGGCCTTTAAGAGTGTTGCAAACCAATATTGTTGCCGCACTCCCTTTTTAAAAATCATGATCCCCAACAGCTGGAATGAGAATATTCCATCTGGATGGTTTTGTCATCAGCTTATGCTTGGGGAGACCAGTTCAGCCTTTTCTGAGACATTCTCAGAAAAGAGAAAAAAGGATAATGTTTGGGAACTTCTGATATTAAGTTTTCCCACAGGTCTGACTAAGCCAGATTTTGCGTTAGGGGCAGGACATTTTGAAAGTCTATTAATGGATTACTAATCAACACAGACGCATCCTATCCAAACCCTGCTCTCCCCCCCTCTCCCTATACCCCCATGTTTATGATATAAGTTCCTCACAGGAACAGAAGTGAGAAACCTCAGGACTGTGGAGCCAACTGTTAACAATCTGTGCATAAAATCTTGGAATATCACTCACTGCAATAGTTCAGTCCCCCTCCATTTTTACTAGAAGTAAACATTATTTTCTACATCAATAGTAAAAGAAACACAAACAAGAGAAAAGGTAATATCTGATGACTGCAAAATTCAAGCATTTTAAAATGAAATTATAAATAGTAGCTACTGAGAAGTCAAGCTCTTGCTTATCCTTTTTTAAACATAATGTAGTTTCACCTCTTCTCCTTCCACTTCTGGCCGAATAGCATCATCCAGCTGCAAGGGCAGTCGGGGTTCAGCCAAACTGATCACATATATCTGAAACACAGTTTTTTAAAAAAATATGCTGTGGAAACTGTAGAGTGCTATATGGAAGTATATTTTTGGCAGAAATATGAAACAAAGTTTGCATAACTGTTTGTTGAAAGAATATTGACTAAGTCTCAAAAAAGCAAAGACACAACATTTAATTGGACATATTTTTATGGCAATACCAGAAACATGCAATAAAAACACAGTGATCTTAAAATAGTGTCTTCTATTATGAGAATATATAACAGACCAATTTAGAGAACAATCCTATGCAGGGCAGGGCAGGCAGACTTACTCCCAGGTATCTGGGTGGAGAGCTGCAGCATTAAATGATTTAAATATAAGGCAGGAAACTAGTCTTTCTGAAAACTCAAATTCTGTTTTTCAACTCCTTCCTTCTTTGCAGGTGCTTTGCCAGACGTCCTATGGCATATATTGTTGCAGTAACTTTAGTAAAGATGGAACTGATATTACTGTGTATATTTAAAGGAGAGACAGAAAGAACAAAAACTAAACATGGTAACAGTATGTTATTATTGTAATATTATATTTATTTATTTATTAATTTATTAAAACATTTCTATGCCGCCCCTTGCCGAAGCCTATATGTGATGTATAGGGAAAAATAGGGGTAGAATTCAGAATCCCTATCCTGCTGACGTAACAGCTTTAATCACCAGAATAAAAGGTGGCCATTCTCCCCTCTGTAGCATCAGTGCCTCTCAGACTTTGTTCCAAAGGACTGGGGAATGCTTTGGGGCAGATTCTGAGAGGAGAAGGGAACTGCAGATGAGGAGGAGAAGACCTAATACAAATGAAATGCCACTTACATGATACTGGATTCTGATTATTCTTTAATGAATAACCTCATAAAAGACATATAAAATTTCAGTAGCTTTGACTAAACTATCACATATTCTCAGAACTGATTTTTGTTTTCTAGCTAGAGATAACTTAGAGTTATGTAGATTTAAGCTGTGTTACAAATGCACAATTTATTCAATGCTTCAGCACTGCATGGGTTGAAGTAGTATTCTCTTTAAACTGGTCTGCATGTCATTTCCCTTTCAGTGAAAAGGAGGAAAAAATGTAGCCAACTCTCTTGTATGTTTTATGAGGCTGACTGCCTTTCACCTTTGCCTCCTCCCATGCGGAAGTCAACACTCCAAAGTTCTGGACTGTCTCCCACTACTACTATCAGCAAAAATATCAATGGTTCTACCTTCCAAAATTGCCAAGGAAAGTTAGAAAGTAAGTGCATTGTATTATACACAAGCAGCGGATGCTTGCACATTTTGTATTATCCATCTATTTCTGAACAGATTTCTGGGGAAATTGTGAACTAGTCATTCCTAGAAAGAAAAGCAGAGCATTCTGTATTTGCTGTTCTTGATGGAAACAGATTTTTACACAGCCTAAAACTAGTCATTTAAAGAACAGATGAGAATGATTCTTCTTGCTCATATACATATAAAACTGGTTCGTGGTTACCCTCAGATTCTATTTAAATTCTATTTTAAACAAATCTGCAGGATAAATCAATTTTCATGCCACCTGCTTTCATAAATGTTCACCAAGAAAGACTAGACTTGGAGAAAGAAACCACATAAAGCCTAAAATCAACATGAAACAATGATCATAGCACATTTTAATTCGCTGATAAAATTATTACCCTTTGAACATGCAGTTCAACATCTTGCTGAGTGCAGCTTCCAATTTTATGTGGCACTTTTCTTACAACACCTTCAATGTCAACAATGCTCTCCTTGTTGATGCTGT
The DNA here is from genome assembly GCF_004798865.1 of Varanus komodoensis. Classification (NCBI taxonomy): domain Eukaryota; kingdom Metazoa; phylum Chordata; class Lepidosauria; order Squamata; family Varanidae; genus Varanus; species Varanus komodoensis. The sequence goes on from NW_025335798.1 coordinate 17,189,140, forward strand.
AAATACACAAGTAGTCAGTTTGCTAATTGCATCAGAGGGCGTGCATTCATTTGAATACTGGATGGCCATAACACTAGCTTTTTAAAAATTTAAATACTGGTTCACTATAACCAAATAAACACTTTGAACATCAATGCTTAGATTATGAAAAGGAAAGACGACTTTGCTAAATTATTTTTCCATTGTGATAAATTAACAGAATTGAAAAGAAGGAAAGTCATAGTAAGACTTCTTAAGTATTTCATATTCAATCATTATATCATATGTCTAGGAAGCATTAAGCAGAAATAATGCTCTTTGTGCAAATGAGCAAGGCAACGATTCAGTCAGGTATATTTTAAAAACATGCATGTTAAAGTAAGGTGCAGATAAAGACAAGAGGTAAAGTGCCATATTTGGGCTTTGCTGCCAGGTCAAGCATGGTAAAGCAATAATGGAAAAGTGCTTGAGATGCATTTTCTTTGAGTCAAAAAATAATTCATTATGCAATTATCTGCAGGGTGGGTAGGGAAGGAGTCTCTTCAGTCGAAAAGGTCATAACCTCCATTTAAAAGAAGGAAAGTAACCAGTGTGTTAAAGTCTGTTATCAATCTTAACTACTCATAGGGTAGTTCCTTATATTTTGATGCACATTTTATTTCTATGGTACTTTTCAACATAAAAGGATATTTCATATTTCTGTCTATCTGGTGTTATAGCTGACAGCTGACATAGACTAGCTGAAGACTAAGAGACAGATCTCCCAAGGCAGTCTTGTGAGCATTGTGCTGAGCTCAGATGATGCATGAGATCTACAGGCGCTATACTTCTGAACAAAGGCCTTGTGCACACACTGGCTTAAATCCAGAGCTTGTGCAGTTGCTGCTTGCATTTGGATCCCCTGAAAACCTCCTCACATATGTCAAAGGGAATGGAGAAAATTGGGCAGAGGCATTTTCCAAGTGGGTTCTTGCAAATGCTAAATGTACCTCCAGATGGTTACTATGCTATTTTTGAAAAATTCAGCTTAAATATCTGAGCTCAAAGCAGCTTACATAAGATAACATAACACATAAATAAAACAAACTAGTGGTCATGATGGCCATTTCAGCAAACAAAATCAAACATATTTATTACTTTTCTTCCTAAGTATCATCAGGGATTACATTGAGAGGCCTCACTTTCACAGCTCCCTGCTCTTTTGTTACAGAAAGGTCTCTGACAAAAGCCTGTCCTTGCGTCGCCCTTAATGAAGGTTGAGTCTCACACAGTGAATATGCAAGACTTAGACTGCAAGAGACTGTTGGAGGCACAGTCCTTCCCCACCACTCACCCCTGCAATGAGATAACATTATGGCTGCTCTTGGGGACCTCCCATTGCACCCATTAAGTTCTCCACTCCTTGCTCCCTTCAAAAATTTATTTTGAGTAAAAACCCTTTAAAACTTTCAAGTTCCAGATTCTCCTTTCTGTTCCTGCACCTGCTGCAGATCAGTTGCTGCTAAGTAAGCAGAGAAGGAAAGAGTTGCTTTCTGCCCCCACTGAGTCTTCTACTCATACAGACCTTTCCCTTTTGCTCTCCCTCTCCCTCTCTCTCTACTCCCAGTCTCCAGCCTTGCTACTGTTCTCCCCCAAACCCATGCCTTATTATTTCTTCCCCTTTCCTGTCCTATGACTTCTTTCTCTTCCTTTCTGGCCTCTCTCCCATTCCTGCCTGTAGCCTTGCTATTTCTCTCTCCTCCTACAAATACTTCTTTAGCTTGCCCCTGACAGCAATCATTATGTGACTTGCTATTTTGTGGTGTGAAAGTATTTTCTACTGTGTGGTGGTGCCTGCCCATAGGAGTGTCTCAAATTCCTGAATCTTCTCACAGGTACCAAAGCTTGGGGATCCCTGACTGAGATAAATGCTTAGAGTACTCTTGCTGACCCTGTGGTGGATAACCAGCATCACTTTGGCAGTAGCAAATCTATGAATTAGACTCGGATAAAAACTGAGGAAATAAACCACCATATTCAAGTAACAAAACTTTGATGAAGTCAAATTTTGCATCTGCTTCAAAGCATTATTTTAATTTAAATTTTATTTGGGGCTGCCTTAAAGAGTAAAACACTCTCATACTCCAATCAGTGATATATTAAAAATGTTTTCATAAATAAATAAATAAAATATATCAGGAAAGAAGAATATGATAATTAAATCAGAGTTCTCTGGCTTATCATTAAATCACTCAGTAATGCTACAGTTTGCCATGAAGATACTTAAAAATTACTATAATCTGCCAATTGATCATAAAACCTCTTAATTTTGTTTTGAAAATAATAGTGCCTGTTTTTAAGAGTACATTGAAAGAATGTCAAATTGCAAGATAACACTGTTGATGCTTTCATGGTTTTCATCTGATTCAAAAGTTCCTCCAATGCCCCTTTCATCCCTCCATTTTCCAATGGTTACTGATTGTGGGTGGCATGCTGATTAATATTGCAATTTTTTCTGCCCATCTGTTTACAAAGCAATTTCTCAGAAAAGAAGTATGCATTTTCCAGGCTTAACATTTTCCACTGAGAAGTACTAGTACCCTTAAAAGAATACTGGCATTAAAGAAAAATCTGAACATGGAAAAATGCCATCTTCCTACCCCTCATCCCATGCACATCAACTGCTATACTCACAGTAGGAACCTCAAATTTAAAATCTTCCCAACTAAAAGGTTTTCTGGAATTACACAGGCTTAACTACTGCAGTGGTAGATAGGAATCATGGAGAGAGAGGTCAGATATTCTACCTGGTGGGGAACTGGATGAACAACAAATGCTATAGGAAGACTGAGAGAAGAAGATCTAGCAGGCCTAAGAGAACTAAAGAGCGAGTTAGAATTCTGAACAATAAACCAGAGGTCAGGATCTCAATGTACCAACCTTGAAAGCTAGGAATACAAACAGAAAATTATTTCTAACAACTAAAATTTGACATAGTTTTTCCACTTGTACAAGCAGAGACCACCACAGTTCATCAAATTAAAAACCACAAAAGGATAAATCTATGAAAGTTATATTAGGACTCAAATACTTTGTTGTTATTTAAGATGAATTTAAAATGAATGGGAAATAAGTATTAAGAATTATAAATTATAAATAAATAAAGTAGCAATTAGTTTAACTGAATACAGAAGAAATAATAATTACTGACTTTTTGTGATTTTTTAAAATCTTGATATGATATGTAATATTTGTGTAAGATCCCAGTATCCTTTCTCTGTATTTTACTGTTTAATGAAAATAATAATAAAAGAATATAGAACTAATCTGTCATCTCAGTTTAAATTTTAAAAAAAATCTTAAAAAAAACACTTCTTTCTCTCATAAGTTTGTTGGTGACTGCCCCTGCTCACCAAGAATCTAAGGAATTCAAGCGTCTCTTTTTCCTTCTTCTCTTCTCACCAAAGATGGAAGGGGATACCCAGACTAGGAGTCCCCATGATTGTTTGCAAGACTGCCCTTTACCCTGAGATCAAGCTCTCTGTAAAGGGTGAAGATAGTAATTTACTTCAAAGTCACTTAAGGAATTCATGGCTCAGTTGAAATTTGAGGAGAGCACTTCACAAACATTCTTTATTATAAAGATTCATACAAGACGTATTTTGCTATTGTCATCTTATGGATATAAGCACCTTGGATTCATATGGTGCTTTCCCATGCATTTCTAGTATTGTCTGGTCATGTATCAGTAAAGATGGTCACAAAATGGAAATAAGGGAAATAAAGAATTAAAAATCTACGTCAATCACCTGTCACTATAGACTGGTTCCAAAATAATGAAATATGATCATATGCGGGAATAGCACAGAACTGCAGTGGGCAGAAAATGAACCATGGGGCACCATGGGAATAACTGACCAATTTCCAATAGACCACCTGGCTCCTGTTGGTTTCAGAGAGTCTTAAGAAAAATAGGGTGTGTAAACTTTCATCTGGCACAGCAAGACATTTCTTGTATTCTTAAGCAAAAGTGCATTCTTAGGCTTATTTTACACTGTTTACTCATGCCTTTGTGCCTGTGAGGAGATCTTAAAAATGTGCTCTTACTTTGTAAATTTAAGACAGATTGGTGGACCATAGGTGTCATATTAAAATAAACCACACAAAACTAATGTCAGCTTAATCCTGGCTGCAAAATTAATCTTTCAAAAAAGAAATAACAAGGAGCATCTCTGCCTTCAAAGAGAAAGTAGAAACTATTGCCTGTTAAATTTCCAATAAGACTTACTTAAGAGCCAATTCAGAGATGCACTAAAGTAAGGCATTTTAAGAAAGCAAGGAGGAAACTATAAGGAGAATGCAGGACTTTTGCTGACTAGGATTTACTTCTGAGTAGACCTGTATTGGGCTCTTGCCTGTAGAGACAGAGATTACTACAGATCTACACTAAATGCTATTTGGCAATGCGAATTTAGCAATGTAAAAAGAAAAGAAAAAAAAGGTCTGGCATGAAAGCAACTAAAGTTGCTTTTCTTTTCACACAAAAAACTTTTGAATGAAAAAAAGAATGAAATTTGGATACTTGGTTATCCTACAGAATTATTTTTAGCATGCCATCCTTGCAGTAAGGTATGATGCATCCATTAATCTATCACTCTGACATTCCAGTCCACCCAAAACAGAGCTTACTTTTTCATCTCCTGAGATGCTAGTAGTTGGACAGTATAAAGAAAAACAGTATAAACAAATAAACAAATCTCACTATTAGTATGAATGGATACATATGTGGTTTTTGTTATGTTTTGCTTTAAAATTATATTGGGGGAGAGAAATACATCACTTGATTTCAAACTAGAGCATGGAGGCAGGCATTGCCCCAATGAAGTAGATAATCCAGCTTCTAGAAGCTGTGCTTTTAATCTATCTTATTCAGTGGCCACATTTGCACATCATTTTAAGCAGGAATTCTGGTTTAATAAACTACAAGATCGACAAGCAGCATAGCATGTAGGTGCATTTAGTCTGTTTATTCCTCTCTTCACACAACCAGATGAATGAACCAGAAAGAAAACTTCATGAGATTATCAATATCTGAGAATATGCTTAAATTTATTCAAAGCCAGGTAACTAGGGTTTTGTAGTGGACTTGTTTGGATGTACTTATCCATAGCCCTAGGAATGGACAACATACAGAGTTGTCTCTTACTGGCTTGTTTACCCTACTGAGTGAAGAGGGAAGTAGACACAAATAGGCTGTGCTTCATTGTGCTTCATTAAGCCAGAATGTCTGGATTACAGAGATGTGCGGACCTGGCCATTAATTTAAACTGGACATGCTGATTTTCCACTAATAACAGTTCTCATTAAGCCAACAGTATTCAGTTTCTGACTTTTAAATGCCAATGTTCATGTCCTGCTAGCTAAGTATTAGTCAAGAGTTTCTTTTAACCACATGATTGCAGTCTCACTGCATCTGTGCAACATCTTTCAGCAACAATTCTATATTGCAAGAACAAAACCAAAAATACCACTTAGTAATGAATCACTTTCAATCAGGTTTCTTAATCAACATCTTCCTGAATTTCAAAAAGCTCATAAACCTGTTTGTCAGTTAGCATCAAAATGCTTAATATTACAATGTAATGAAGTGAGGACAGCATAACTAGATTTCAGTCTAATTCAGCAAAGCAATCCCGTCCCAATCACACTTGGCTTTCTGTTTGTTTTATGACTGACTGAAGGTCCAAGGTTCAACACTCACAATACATCTTTTGCTACTTTGTATTACAGCAAAGATGTAATAAAGATTACTGATTTGGGGCCTTATAAAATGGAGCATCATATCAATTTGAGTTTGCTCTTACATGTTTCATTTCCTTTTCATTACTTGATTCTGTGTTGCATTCCATCAAAGGACACTTTGACTGGCTAACTTTTTATGGTTTTTAAATCTGATGTTTGTAAACAGATAATTAGGGCTTCTTTTTAAAAGAACTATTCTTGGCACTCTAACATGGACTAATCATGGTAAGAGCAGAAATGCTGTACCTTAGATGAAGTCCATGAGGGCCAATTAATTGCCACCTTAAAATACAATTAATACTTGAAAATAAATTATCTGAAATGAACAGCAACAAACACACACTGAAGTTGCTTGCACTTAATGGCATGTGCTAGACACATTTCTCAGCATTTTGAAATAATTGACTTCTGCTTGGGGGTTGCTAAGTGGTATCTAAAACTACAGTTAACATAACCAACTGCAGATTAATTGTGAGTTGTTTGTCCCATGATTAATCAATAGTGCCTGGGTAGGGAAGTCATATAGCAACCTCAACATGAGGGCTGAATATTCCAAATGGCTGCAGAATGCACTCAGCACACACAATGACAAATTTGCTGTGGAGTCATTGTTAAGCAAATTTTATGGAGCAATAATTTAAAACAATAGAAAATTAATGCCTGGGAGACTGCTGGGTGGAAGAATTTTTTTGGTTGTCAATTACATGTTGGCAAAATATATTCTATTATTTTTAAGAAAAGAATTCCCAATCCTTCATTTATGTCATATGATCATCGTATAATCACCAGGTGCTTGTATCCAATATCATATAAACAGAGTGTGTATCAGGTTTTGATTTAGTCATGAATTTGAAATATATTTTCACAAGAATCCAAAGAAGCAAGCTTTTAGATTACCTAGGTTCCAATTACTCCTGTTGCTTATAATTTAATTTATAATTAGCGGTATCCTTTCATATAGTAAGCAGTATATATTCTGATTAAATAACGATATAACTTACAGCATTGTGTGTGTATGGAACTTGTGATATTGATGACATTTAAATGATAAGTAGACCTAGTTTGCATCATGCACCCTGGTGCTATTTGCCTAATAAACTGGCTGGATATAGTTTGCCATGTCATATGATCTGGACCAGCATGGCTTGTTGGAGGGGAAAACAAGCCTGAGGTAACTCATGGGCTGTTGTTGAGCTGTTTAAGCCATGGTGATCATGTGAAGTTGGGGTTGTTGTTTTTTGATACTTGAAAATTTAGCATAGATATATATTTCCTAGTTATTTGAGGGCACACTTCTGTTTTGTCAAATAATTGCTAGCCAATTCAAAGACAGAGTGAAAGAAAAACCCAAAGAAACTCATCCATGCTAAATGAACTTCTCAGCACCCCTGCTACTTGAGCACAAACCCTGTTGACTTCAGTATTGAGCCACAATTGACAATCCTTGCACTCCTTTCCCCAGAATTGGCTCAATATCTTATTTTCTGTAACTCAGCAGTAGCAAGGCTAACAAAGAAGGCAATCGATTGATGTCACCTCTAAGAAAGGTTGTGCTAAGCCCTGAACATGTTAACTGTGCCAATAAATTCAGTGAAGGGGGAAAACCAGCTCTGAGTAGGACAGTTTCATCATCGTTGATATAAGCTCAACATGATTGATAAATAGTAGGTTTTGGTGTAAACCTTTGTCTAAAATTATTGGACAGCAGCTGATGGTAAGCAGTATAATATTACCTGCTTCCTAAACCAAGGGTTAGCAAGCTGGGAATGAGTATTAGTCCCATGTGCTCCACTTCCGCTTTTCCCTTGTGTACCGACTTTTGCACAGAGATCCTGATTGGCTCAAACTGTAGTCGCCTCTTACATCCAAAACAGGGAATTGTGGTTTAATGCCAAGCACTGACCAGGATCTTAAATTACATTCAGTCTGTTGCTGCTGCTATTGCTGTTGCAGCAATTCTAAATGTCTGGAAAAGACAACTGAATCGTCTTGAATATTCCAGTCAAGTATTCTGAGCTAAATTTGAAACTATGCCATTTAGTTAAATTTAACTAGTTTTACCATTGCCATTTTGGGTTTGCTCAAGACAAAATTCATGAAATGATCTGATGATATCAGTTATTTGCATTATCTTAATATTAGAAGTGACGGCAAAAGAAGGGGACAGCAGAGGATGAGGTGGCTAGATGGAGTCACTGAAGCAGTTGGTGTGAGCTTGAGTGGACTTCGGGGGATAGTGGAAGACAGGAAGGCCTGGAGGAATGTTGTCCATGGTGTTGCGGTGGGTCGGACGCGACTTCACGACTAACAACAAATATTAGAAGGCTGGTATTGAATTAAGTTGGTCAGTGGATGTACTACTCATAATTTGGAAATACAAAATTTGGGAATCCAGAAGTGTCTGGTGAAAAACTTTAAATGAAATCAAAGCAGCTCCAACCACAGAACATTATCTAAAAGGTAAATAATATTAAAATTTCCACAGCAGAACTTTTTATGAATGCACTATCCAAAGAGGTACTAAAACAGAAAATAATACCACCAGTGGCCACTTAGAGTGTTGCATTAATGTGACAGAAAAGCAGGATATAAATATTTTGAATAACTAAATGCACAAACTACTGAAGTCATTTTGTCTGAAAAAAACCAGAAGACAACAATCTAGGAGATCAGCTGAATAAAGTTATCTATTTAGTACAATCATATATATGTCTACTCAGGAAACTGTATGTAGGACTGCAGTCTTAGCTTGCTTTATGTGTCATAATCTAAAAGGGTACAAATGAAAAGCAGTGTAGTACTTCCTACCATCATCAACCCTTCTTGCACAGGTCTGAAGCTTTTTGATAAAAACAAAACAAAATGTGCTTTACTAAATCCTGTTGTCATTAAATCACCCCTTCTTGTTTTTGTCTTATACTTTACAATGACATTAGTTGAACAGCTCCACTCTGCTGACTTTAGCAAGCTTGCTAAAGATTTTCAGGTTGAGCATAAGAACATAATTTATAATGACCAATAGCAGAAATGCATCAGTCAAGATGTAGTTTCTGCATGAAAGCTGATGAATACATCAGCTAAACATATTTATTTAGTATAAAACTCAGAATGCTGAGTTGGTGCATGCATATTTAACTTTGGGTGCTGTTATCCATCTTTTTGCATTTATAAATGTCTGTGCCTTTGATATGGCTTATCATCCCTTTTCATGGAATCTATCCAAGACCAGTTTTGAACATCTGGTGTGGAAGAGAGACACATCTGTGTTTTAAGGAGAGAACTTACAAGCACTAAGTTTATATCAGTCTTGCACCTATTGTACAAGGTTCCTGTAAGTAAACAAGTAATAGTTCCTCTTTTCATTAGCACATAACTGAGAACTTTCATAACTTTGGGAGTCGCTGACATGAAATCTGTATACTTCCTTGTCCAAAATATGCTATCTATCCACCCTAAAGAAACCCCTACTTCTGACAACTGTGAAAAGCAAATGTTGCACAAGTCCAACTAAAAACAATTTAACAATTATGAAAAAATGTGTACTTCTGGGGTGCAATTTTTTAAATAGTGGTTGAACATTGACAGTTTCTCCAGTGTGCCACTTGAACCGTTTTGGGAAGCTGTCACTAGATGTCAGTTTGGAAATTACTGTTCATGATCTCCACAATAAAATAAATAAAATAAAATTGCAGGGAGGAAAAAAACCTGAAGTAAGCAAAAAGGGCTTGCAATTAATCCTGTTGTGGAGTCCCTTGAGATGCTGGCAGGAAGGCTAAAGGGAAAGAGGAACCAATCTACCATGGTTTACTGCCAGAGTAAATTTGCATGATATGTGACTTGGCCAATGTATTCTAATAGATTCCATGTCTAAGTGATGATTTGAATGTGTGCTCCCTTGGTTTAGACCTCTAGCCACTAGATGATGCCTCTGGAGATACTAGCATTTACAGCAGGGAGCCAGTGGGAGAAGCTCTGCTCTGGTTATATGGTTTACCTCAACTCCTATAGAACTAGGGGAAAGCTGCCCACACGTCCATCCTGGATAATGAATCAGAAATGTAGAAACATTTAAAAAGAGAATTTATATAAAGACATTCTTGGAATATTTAACCACAGTCAAAAAGGTTGTCAAGTAACAATATGTACCCAGTCAACACACCAGCACGTCAACTAAAATGTGCATACAAGGAACAGTTGCAGTAAAACTTTACCTTTTACCCACATATTTACCTTTAAGCACACAATTCGAATATAGGCAATTCAAGAGTAGCAATGGGTAGATTTTGCTCCCCTATTCTTTAGGTTTGTGTACAAAAAGGTGGTGGTGGTGCTGTTATAAAAAATAATCTGTTGAGGGATTGCAAAGACAGTTTGGGAAGGAAAACAAAGTAGCTCAATCTTTGACAGTTGAGTTTGATGCAACAATGAGATAACATTGGCTGTGTCAGACAATAGAATAACTCTGCAAGCGTAGTCAGGAGGAGGAAAGATCTGAGTAGATTGGTATAAAATGCTTATCAAAATATAAGCAGTACCAAAAGCAAGGAGAGTAGAAAGAACCAAGAACAGGTTCCAAGGCAGTTCAATAGGCAAGGGAAGGGCAGAAAAAGGGATTCTTCCAGTGGAAAAGGTGAATGAGTGAGGGAGAGATAACATTTAAGAAAAGAGTGATAAACATTCCAGTAAAAGGTGATCAATTGTATCAAACACAGGTCAAAGAAAAGGGATAGAAAGGCTCTAATTTAACAAAAATCTATGAGCACACTGTGGCAATACCTTTATCAGAAGGAATGACACAACGTTGTGAGAAAGCTTTTGAGTTGTCCAGGATGTGATGTTAAATGAAATATGGCTAGCTGTTAAACAAATCAGTGGATCATAATTTTTGATGTCATTGTCGGTTCCAATAAAGGAATTAAGTATGCTGCACTCTTTGGATTTTTCCCTAATGCACCAATATGGCTACCTACTGTTCTGGACTTGACAATGGGAAAATCATGCAATTTTAATAAGGGTAGTGTCAGTGAAGTGCAGAAGCCAGATAGTAGAGCCTGAAGAACAGAAGGGTCTGGAAACAAAAGATAGCAGTGAGATTGATCAGTAGTTAGATGATGGGTTGGGGGACTTTGAGAATGGTGGCTACGGTGGCCTAACACAGATGGAAAGGAGGCTGAGAAGTTACCATAGTTGGGGGGGCAGGGGATAGTGACAAAGGACATGGCAAATAATACTTAGGACAGAACAAGATCAAGTGTGCATATGGGTAGGTGAGGCCTAGATGAAGACAGTAAAGCACTTTAGGGAACTTTTAATAAAGTATAAACTGCATACAGTATTACACGGAGTGCATTTAAAAAGTTGTACTAAAGAAATAATTGGGCAACTGAATGAATTGCCCAGGGAGCTGTCTAAGAGGCAGAGATGACAAATTGACGATTAGAGGTAAGATTCATGACTCTGGTAGAAAAAGCTTCAATATTACAACACGAACAGAAGATACAATAGGAAATGCCTGATGCACAGCAGATGACCATGAAAAGCTGCACAGGGGAACTGAAACCATTAGAAAGGTCAACTGAGGACTCATGATACAGTTGAAGCCAACGTAGTGAAAGCACCATTTAGAAAGACCAAATGAACAGAAAACCAACTTTTCTCTAATTATGTTCTTAGAGAACTAGAACAAAATTGAATCTCAAAGCCATGAAAAGAACAAACTGAGCACTTCACACTGGCTCTAAATACCTATAAATACTGTTATTTCTACAAAGTGCAGTAACCACTAGTACATCGTGCTGATCTAAATTGCCAGAATGGTTTGAAACTTGTTATTAGAAAAGTTTAAGATCACATTACTTCCTTCTTCAACCCATAGTTTAAAGGCTAAACTTTTTAAAAAATTCTCTAGTATCTTATTTGCCCCGTATTGCTAGACATTTTATCCCTAAGGTGCACCCATATTTTACATATGAACAAAACAGTTTAAAAGCTGAACTTGCACACATTTCTACTATCTTAAAAGCCACCCAGAAACACAGGCATGTAAAATACCATATCAGATTCTGAACTCGACTTAGAACTAAAGGGTGCAAAACATAGCCCATGCACTCTCACATTGGCTTAACTTTAAAAACCAGAAAAAAAAGCTCAAACATAGTCATTCTAAAATTCTAGAAACCTCCTAGGTTTTTCTAGGAAACCTTGTTTCCTGCCCTCATTCCCAGATTGTTTTAGTAACTCAGAGACTACCAATTCATCAGATCCAAATCTTAAAGGCACCGGTGGATGGTAGGGGCACCTGCAACCATAATGCTTCTTGCTAAACAGAAACAAAGCCAAATACTCTGCGAAAAAATTGTATGGGGAGGATATAATGCAGTGCTGCTAAAGATGATTAAATGAGTACAAATTAGTTTCTTAGTTCTTCTAAATACCTTTAGTTTGTATTTGGCATTCAGATAAGACAGAATACATTATACGGCAAAGATCTGATCTTTAAGGAAAAAAGGGCTGCGCCTGTGTTCACACGCACACACAAACATCCAGAGAAATAACTTCTCCAAGCTCAGCCTGCCAACCTTTTTGTTAGCTGGCTTGAAAGTAAATGGGAACTGTCTGCAGAGACAGAATGCCTTCTCAGCAGTTCAGAATGAATTTCAAGCCTGTGTTCCATTTTGTCTTTTGTAAGTCTGATGCATTCAACACCATAGTGAACTGACAATTTAAATAACTACATTTAAAAAACAAATGCAGCATTGATGTTCATGTGTGAAAATGGTCCCAACCCCTGGGAGCCTGAGTTCCCACCATTGTTTACTGTGACAACAGGATATAATTGCTTACTTACTTGGCAGCAAACTTTACCATCTGCTTACTTGCATGGTCTCCCACAGCCACTAGAGCTTGGACATTAAACTGCTGCTGACGTAGGACTAAGAAGCACTGTTTTCCTGGGGAAAAAAAGAGGAAGGAACAATGCAGGTATATTCAGAACAAGTTACTTGGGATCTTTCTGAATGAATACAAAAGTATGTTCTACTACTTTAAAATTAAGCCAGAGTTTAAATGCTCACAAAGCATTGTATGCACCAAGACATGTGTAAACTTTGCTACAATAATCTTTTCGGAGCTTTTGATGATTTCAAATTATTTTTACAGGCAATGTATCTTTGAAAAATATAAGTTTGAGAAGCTACCATATGCAGCTTTCTGAAAAAAAGCATAAACCAGAGTAGTTTGTATAAAGTATAGAATATAAATTATGGCCATGTCAGCTTATACAGATGCTAAGATCCAAAGAACTTTGTAGCTGCAGCTCCATAAGGCTGTGCAAATTTTGGATGAAGCTTGAACCTAATGTGAATATCTCTGCTTCAGAGATATTTGGACCATTTCTGGATCCAGGGTGATTCAGGAGGCTTTGCACTTAACTTCAGGGGTGTTCTTTTTTTTACCTTTCTGTCCCAATTGAATACATTTAAAAATTCCACAAACTTTCCATATATAGAAAAGACCTGGCAGGGATAGCTTTTGCTGACAGCTCTAGCTGCTAAGTAAAGAATGATATTACCAAGGTTTTCCAGTCACAGTGCTTTTGTGAGGAACACAGAAGAAACTCATCAGAAACCATTTCAGTAGTTTTGCTGTTATTTACTGGACTGACTGACTGAGAGAAGCAGGATATTCTGTACCAGAATACAGGCCATCTGTACTCTCATGTAATAGTTGTCCCTGTCTCCACTAGCTCCCACTAGTGCTCTCCGCACCTTGGCTGAACTAAGTATCAGAGATGAAGTGCTGCTGCTTCAACTTCCTTAACATCTCCAGCACTTTCTTCTGGCTACCTGATACCAGGAGGGCATCACACTGTTGTTGAAGAGTCAAGTTAACTGCTTTGACTACGGAAATCTATGGAAAAACAGTTAATACACATTCTAGGTAAAAAAAAATAGCACTACTACCAAGCAAATATCACAGTCAATGCAAATCTGCTTACATTACTCAGTTATAAGATAGCTAACTGGTAAAAGGATTTCACACTTCTAGTGGTGAGTTAACTTATGACATACATTTGTCTTTCTGCTAACCAAGAAGGAAGAAATTTTCCATATGCAACTCAACACCTTTTAAAGGGCTTTCTGACTCATAATAATATGAGTCAGAATAAAGTAGTGTGTGGGATTCTGCTGAAAACCAAACTGAATGTCTGCCACCAGTTCTTCAGCCTCCCTCAGTTCTTCAGCTAATATCCCAGTGCTCTTTACAACAGAACCATCTTGTCTCCTGCTCCCTGTTCTGAGCCATGAAAAGTGCAAGAGTCATATCTCCTCTTTCTGGAGTAGGAGACTTGGGGAGGTGTTGAAATGGAGTATGAAACAGAAAAGTATCAGTTCCAACACTTAAAATCAAGAAGATCATATTGCTATCTGGGTTATATTGTCCCATCCCCCATTTTTTACTGGAACTTTTCAACTGACAGCTAAGGCACGGGATTCTGTCAACGGTGCACAAATTAGCCTATATCCAGTCTTG
>NW_025335798.1:17203531-17235236 GCF_004798865.1 Varanus komodoensis
CAAGAATACCTATATCTTGTTCCTAAAAAATAAGTCCCTACCCCCAAGGGCAGTTGTCTGGGTTTGGATGGCACAACAGCACTCCATGGCTAATTACCTATGTTGAATTAAATAAATCTGGTCCCACTCTGAAAGCTTTGGTTCCTACCAGTTAGCGGTTTGGACCAAAGTATTCTGCTAGCATAAAGAAGAGAAATTTTACATCCTCCAGCTGCCTTGCCACCTGTTGATAATTCTATATAGATTTGGTTCAGCTCAAAAAGACACCAGCCTACACAGTGGCCAAGAATGTTACACCAACTCAATCTAATCCAGTATTTGTCAATCTAATCCAGTATTTTTATTCCAACAGAGATCAACCAGATCCTTCTATAAGCCCACAAGCAGGAGAACAGCCTTTAGCCACCTCTGTTCGGACAACACATGTCAGTCCACAGTGTCATGCTGCTGAATCTCAACTTGGCTCCACAGAATTATCACAGCTAACAATCAATGACAGACTTACCCACAGTCACATTAACTAAACAAATGGCAAAAGGAGGAAGTGCTTAAGCCTCTGTAACATATAGATGGTACACTGTCCTACTCAGGGTCTAATCCGTGCACTCCAAGAATTTATTTCAGAGTACATATCTGCATGTTACATTTCAGTGGGAAGATATAGGAATGCATGATTCTCACATCTACTAGTGCACTTGATGTTCAAATCTGCTACAACTTTGAATATCATGTACACATGCATGCACACACACACACGTGACAATTAGTAAGTTAAAAATGACTATACACTTTCTGATCAAGTCCGCTCTTCCACATCAGCAGCATCAGGTTAACAATCAAGTACATTGCTGAAGGCAAATTATACTAAACAGAAACACAAGTTAGCTACTGTAAATAGTCATTTCATATCCAATTCCTAAAAACATGTTGAATGCTTTCTTTGCATTAATTATAGAGAACACAGTCTTGGCATTACCACGATTCTCCTTACCTTGGCTACCACAAGGCAGAAGTACACTATGTGGCAATGTTGCATTATGTATTTTCATAACTACGTATAACAAACACAGGAGGGAAAACTTAACACAGGTTTGTTAATTGTCACGAAACAGACGTCTATCATTATGGCCAGTTCTTCCTTCTATAAGAACCTAAATTTGGAAGTGGAGGCAGCCAGCACAAGCCACAGCTAGTCCACACCATTTTGTTTCAGCCTTTGACCTGAACTCTGACCAATTTTATATATATATATATATATATACTACATCTTGTCTGTGAGGCAAGTAAAGTTCTAACCAACAGAACAGCTGTTAGCCTTTGATGTTACTGGAAGAGGTCAAAACATTTAAACTTAGGCACTGGAAATGGATCTCCAATGAAAGTTGCACTTCCACAATGAAGAAAAATGACAGGCAGGTGGTTCTGTACGAATAAGGCATGCTCTAGCGCTCAACATCAGAGGTCTCCTTTGAGGCCAATGTAAGAGGAGATTTAAAATATGGGTTGTAGTTCATTTGTGGAAACATGAAAGCCCAATTGGTTCCAGGGTTTTCCATTTCCTTTATAAAATATGATGAAACAAAAACTTGCCATATTCTGATTATCCAAACTTGAAAAAAGAAATTCTAGCAGGCCTGATATAATTCTGCAATGTTTTTAAATATTTCTTACAAATTGTACGTTAAAGTCATTTAAAAACAGTGTCTAATCATATGATCCTCATTAAAAGGCCCACTTACTTGTAGAATAGCTAATACTATAAATCTACATTTTAAAAATATCATGTATGTGTGCTTCAAAACAAATGATATAGAGTGTATCATTCATGCCACATGAAAGAGAGAAATAGGAGTTTTCACTATTGTATTTGTACTGAATGCTTCTCAATTCTGCCTAGTATGAACTACTATTTCATAAAAATCTAGGCTAAGGGACAGAGATAGAAGCTGTAGATAGGGCATCTACCTATGAGTGCAACTTATGAGATGCCATGTTCACAAGCAAGTGCCTAAGGCTGTCACGTGAAATGGAAAGTCTGGGTCATTTACTTGCAGTGAGACTGGGATGTTCACTCAGGGACACTCACCTACTGCTTGGCATTTCATTTCCAGCCAAGCCTCTTACCAAGAAGACCTTTAGCCTGCTGTGTCAGTCAGTGGTTATAATACCAGTGGACTGACTTGCATGTAAACACCTCAACCTGCAACGTAAACAAAAGGCTGTAGTTTTTCTTGAAAAAAACTGCTGTGCTGCTATTAAGAGTGATATAGGAAGGAACCAAGGCAAGAAGAGAGAACTTCAGGTTTCTTGACTCCATGGTGACATGCATCAAGGAAAGTGGTTCACACACAGTCTAGGACAACTTTTTAAAAGCTTTGTTACCTTTTGCTCTGCTGGTATGAATCCTGCCACGAACCCAGACGACTTCATCAGCTTTCTCTCCTGTCAAGTCCTTTATTCGAACCAACACACGATCTGTATGTAATGTAGAATTATTTAGGTACATTCATGACAAAAAGGAACACAAGTCTTTTTTATTGAAATATTAGACAGTATATAAATGTTTTTAAATAAATACATAAATAAATCATGAATCAATTTCCTCTTCCTCTTGAGTACCAGAAAACTAAGGATGGGATAGATCAGTGGCAAATTGCTGTTAGAGATATGTGCAGATGGTTGAAATCTAACTGATCATGTTATTGTTATATAAGGAATAACAGTCCGTCATGTACATGCCACATAAATTCTGTACGTGTGAGAATACCGCAGCTATGAAGGCGAGGGAAATCATATGAGTCTTTGCCATGTAATCATTACTTTTCCCACTGGTGGGGCAGTGAGTGTCAAGGTTACAGGTAATTAAACTTACACCCATAAGTGTGATAGTCACAAACCTGTTTATATAATTAAAATGTGGCCACCAGGAAGTTGATTGGCAGAGAGGTTTTGGCAGACAGAATGAATGATACAGAGCTCTGATTAGATGCATGAAGAATGGGCTTTTTCTTATTTTCTATGTCATAATCCTGTTTAAGTTAGCTGAGATAGCTTACTAAAGGTTATTCTGGATCAAATGTGAACCTGGCCTCTCCAGAAATATTTGAGCAAATTATAAGAAGGTAAGCTATTTCTTATACCAGATTTTATATATTTCAATTTTACTCCTACCTGCCAGAGTTACAGAAAGACATGCACCTTCCTATTTGCACTTGATGGTAATATAAGCCAGAGTTGCAACCTCCATTTATGCAGTTTCTATTGTCACTACAGTTACTTCCTTTGATAGATTTTCTGGGATTATTATTTGCAACAGGTCTGGCCTTTTCCATCAGAACACTCTTTATTCTTCTCTTCCTCTCATGTAGGAACATCAAAGTTTTATTTTGCATTGGCTGCTTAGAATAATTTAACCTTGTTGTGGTACATGATGAGGTTTTCTAATCTAAATTACTCTTTTGACTAGACTTTCCAAGGTCAATTGTTGGCATAATTTTCAATAGTATCATTCTAATATATTCAGAAACATAATACACATGCAATTTATGATAATGCAAGTTATAAAACTGGCAATTCTGTAAACTATTAATACTGTTGTTAGTTGAAAACTACTCCTGCTAACAAAGTAGCCCTTTTTGCTCAGCAGGACAAGTATATAAATAATACCAGATTTTTCTATAAAGATCTGCTGTTTTTGACAACCAAGTTTTATTCTTACATCCCTTCTTATTCCTATGCCTCAATGTTCTCTTATTCCAGGCTGATGTCTGTTTTGTGAATCTTTCACTTTAATATATCTACAGCTGTCAAGTGTCATATTATACTTTGAGCTGGGAATTCTCTTTGGAAGTAATGTTCAGATTCTGCAAATTCAGTTAAACTAAAAAGGGATAACTTGATATTAAAGATGTTCTATGCAAGAAATATGAACCTCAGAATTTTGTTACTGTATGTGTAAGGATTGGTTAGTGGTTTCTTTTCCTCGAAGGAGAAACATCTTGTCTATGTAACTGGGGATGCAATCCTAAAAACACTAAGGGTACTGTCCTATGCATGATTAGGTAGAAAAGTCTCCTATAGCTCCTAGAATTCCACAGATAGAATTATTTTGTCTAGATATGCGTACAATAATGCTTTTAATAGATAAAGTAAGCTTTATTGGGCACAATGCTACTTACTAGCCAGTAAGCATATAAAGGACTTCACTGCTAACAAATAAACTTGTAGTGAAAGAAATACTCCTCTAAACTGTTATGTCAGAGTGGAAATTTAAAAAGTTAATAAGAATGTAAGAAGTTCAAATCCAATTTCAAATTTCAGCACTGCTATTGCTAACTGAAACAGATTCCCCAAGTCTTATTCAGAGAGAATTACATAAATTTTAAAGCTGCAACATTTTCCAGATGTGAATAAAAAGGGCAAATACAGGTATTACTTTTTATATATCCCTAACTTTCAAGGTATAATCCAACATGTGTATTAGATTCCAGTTATTCATGAATATATATATTCATTTTATATATTTATAGATATATAAAATGACCCAGCTTTCATTACAATCACATGAAAAACATATTTGTTCACATTTTCCGATTCTCTCCAAATTATTATTTTTAACTATTGACTGGTCATATAAAAAGTAAGAAAGCAATTGCTAAAGATAAACATGTTGAAGAAAGTTATTTTAACAGAAATAGGTGAAGCAATTTTGCTGCCTTGCGTGGTAATTTTTCAACTGTTAATTGGTTATGACTGAAGTGAGTTTGTTTTGACTGAAACCGTAGTTTTTTCTTTTCCCAACTGTCACAAATAGTGTGTTTGCACCTCCTATCCTGAGAGGTCTGTGAGAGACACTTTTTAGCTATATTCCTCAGAGGTAGTGTTGCAAGTATTTACATATTTTCTTAGTATGTCTCCCACATAAGACAAGCCTATGGCTTTTATATGTGGAGAAGGGCAAACCTATGGCAGAATCTTCACTAAATTCTTAGGAACAAATTCATTGCATGCGTAGGCAAATTTGCAGAAGAGATTAAATAATCAAATCATCTAGCTTCCAATACAATGAAGAATCATGTAGAGAGGTCACTGAAAAATAGTCATTCCTTTAAAAAAAAAAAAAAAAAGGACAGGTCAAGCTCACTAAACTTCAGCAAGATCCAAAGAATAACTCATCCAATCAGCTCACTAGAAAGGGTGGGGTAGGCTAGCCCTCTAGAGCACCGAAGAGTTTTACCTTGACTCTTTGCCAAAGGGTAGAGGACACACTGCACTAAACCACCCTGAGAAAAGCTATTTTGAGTGGTTTAACCTGACTCCTGAGGAATGACTCCTGCCTGGTGGCTTGCCATGGCTTGTCTCTTCCTCAGTTCTTCCGGCTGTTGCCAGTATGCATCCCAGGAGCCTTTGTGGCACAAACCTTTCTGCAATCAGCACACTAGAGTTGCCAGCTCAAGAGGGAATAGCCCCCACCATCAAAATACCAAAGAAATGTAAGTTTGATCTGTTATGTATGCGAGACATATTTGCAATTTTTATTTAACTTTCTGATCCTATGCAAGTGCACAAGAAAGCTGATCTAGCACAGTCATAGTCCCCTCTTTTCCTTCTCAGTTTCATCCTCCACTTTGATGCTTCCAAAATGAAATTTCTCCAACTACTGTACTGCACTGAAATAATTTTCTGAGCCCTTATGAATGAATGCATTCACAGTTTTCCCCTTAAGTTGTGCACAATTGTGCAAGACTGCCTGCCCACTATTTCACCAAGCTTACTTATATTCCCTTTTGTCAATCACTTTGTCCATTTCACCCTCCAATTCAATGACTTTTTTGCTCGGGAGCATTTTTTAAAAGGCTGCTTCACCTTCTACTGAAGTAATATTGCCACTTTTCCCACTGTTCCCCATTGCTGGCTTCCTGAAATACATATGGGTTACAAAGCAGTGACTAGAATCCCTAAACTTATGCAAATATCATGGTAAAACAGTAAAATTGTGAGGGAAACTGGAGAAATTTCAAGGCAAAGCAGTATAGGAAGAACATTGTGCAAATGTCACAGCAGATGGAGGGGAAAAAGACAAATTTCAAGGGGGAAAGTTACTCAAATTTCTGGACAGCATTGATTGATTGATGATTTTTCATCAGTGGATGTATATATAAACCATTTTATTACCCAAAGTGAGCTGCCAAAGCATTCCCAAAAAGAGAAGTGGCATTTATTGGTTTAAGTCTGTGCTTATCTTAAATAATGCTTACTTCATGATTATGGGGAAATGAGGCAGCAATCCTATGCATATTTCTCTGAGTCCCAATGAACTCAGTGAAATGCCTATGAGCTGATACACATGGGATTACACTTTAAACAAAATCAGCAAACAGATCACCAAAGTTAGCCATTTGTTTATTTTAATTTTTTGAATCACCCCTTTTACCTTGGTATGTGCCAATTCTTTTCAGATTTTAGCACATTTACAAAATCTTCAGCTCATATTTATCATACGCCAAAAATAGTTCCACAGTCCCTGTGAGACTGAATAGTGTCTTACCATTTTTTCAGGCACTGGCTCCCCTGGAGCTAGAAGTGGTATCTGTACTTTAGACCTGACACAACAAGCATCACTATATTGCTTATTATGGTACTTACAACCCAAAAGGCCGTTGGGTACTTTCCGGAATTTTGAAACTGACCTGGCTTTTCTTGCGATTGTATCATCGGTAAAATTCCATATCTTTCCTTCGCAAAGTCCTAAAGTGGGGAGAAGACATTACGCTAAAAGACTTTTTATCAAGCTGCAATTATATAAGAGGGAAAAGTACATCCAGCTCTTAATGGTGATAATATTCTGCATATGAAATTGTGTGTACAATTTGTTTGTATAGCATACAACACAGCCTACAGAGAAAATCATAGCCATGAATTGGCAAAGAAGGGCCAACTCACATTCTATTTTTGGTATACTGACAGACATACCCAAGTACAAAATAGATGTGCAGTCCATGATATATACTGGGATGCATGCATCTTTCAGCACATTACACTTTCAAATACATGCAGCCAGTAAGATTCCGCACATTGTGCTGATTGACACTGAGCATTTCTCCTATCACTAGTCTCATATGCAAGGAAGAAAACTGCTGAGAATTACATCAGCTTAGAGATCAACTTTCCAACTACTGTTTTCTATCACAGAATGATTTTATCTTGACAACTGTGAAATCACCATGCTTCCTATGCATCCATAGTGATAACAGATATAAGCTCATGTACTCAGCTACAACTACTAAGCGTAAATCTCTGAGAACAGAACACTTTGAGAATAAAATGAACTATGGCATTCAATATCTTTGTTGATCTGGGAGAGGCAGACCTCAAGCCATGAAAGAGAGTTCATTATTTAGTCAGGCTTCAGCCTGGCAGGTGCACAAATGGTGCTCCTTGGGAATACAGGGAACTTAGTGTTCTCAGAATCAGGACTGCATTTTCCACACACATATTTCAAGTCATTTCAGTTTACTCTAGTGTGTTTCAGATTATCAGGTTGAAAGTGGCTGAAAATATCCTACAAACAAAATATGAAAATAGCAGGCTAAAAGTGAAAAGAGATAGGGTACATAACCCAAAATCAGCCTTCCCAACCCAGCCTTCAGGAGATCTTCAGAAGGCTCCACTCACTTTCCATAGCTATTAGTTGTTTGCTATTTCCCAGGTTTCTATTTGTTGTTCCTATTCCAATTTTTAAAAATGCCTCATGTGAGGGTTATTCCCTTGAAGTGAGAATTTTGAGGTAAAATATGCTGGTATTTTAGGCATGGAATATGGAACTAATAACAAAACTTTGTGGGTACATGAGAATTGAAGGAAGATAGGCAATCTTTACCTCCACAGATGAAAAAATGGGGAATAGAGTATGAAAGGACACCCAGGTGAAAATTGGGAGGAAGACGACCACACAAGTGAGGGGAGTGGCTACCAACCAATGTTTGTAGGCTAACTGTGAGGAAAACCATGAAATGGAACTATGCCTCAGAGTGATATGATTTGTGCATCTGTAGGTTAGAGTTTTAGTAACCACAACTAATAGAAATAAGTGGGATGACATAATAGTTCCTTATCCCACAAGCTGGGGCCATGAGATCTAATCCTTCTTCCTGAAGATGCCAACCCACAGAGTTGGTGCCATGAGTTCAAACTGCATCTTTGCTCATGTGGAATACAGCAGGAATCATACTTTCTCAGAAAGGGACATACTTCAGTGATACACAACACATGCAAACAGTCCTCGCTTCTTTTCTTGGCAACTCAGGAAGCAAGTTTGGGAAAGCTTTCTTGAGGCCAAAGGAGTCACTGCTAGCCAGAATGGATAATAAGAGGCCTGACAGATCCAACATTTAAACAATGTGATGATGAAAAAGTAGTTGTTCCGTTACAGAAATATTAGGACCAGCAGAACTTGGGGAGTAGATAGGATTATTGTATTAGGCAAGTCTAGTTTCACTAATTCAGATACGAAAATAAAATGCAAGATACAAGAGTACCTGATTCCTCAATCTGCTCACTCACTGAAGGGTGAGGTGCCATTTTGAATCTACAGAGTTCTGCTTGTATGGCCTGTTTATATTAACAAAGGTCGCAAAATAGTGGATTCTCAGGGAACACCCACCATTATTAGGAATAATTTTGAAGAAAAGCTTGTACTAAGCAAGGCCTTGGTTAGGAGATAGTTGTCTAAACCAAAAATTAAGACAATTAAATATTCTATATAACTGTAGCTATATTTATTTTTATGATATAAGGTGTATGAAAATGGTAGAATAAAAATATAAATTAATCTAATTGTTTCAGTGTTGCAAGAATGTTGCAGAACTTTAAACCCAAGGCTGATCCACTATACTGAAATGATTAAATTCAAACCTATTCCTGCTGCCTGCAATACTAGGAAGAAGTGACAACAACATGCCTTCAACATGACAAAACTTTAACACATAATCTTAGAGATGTGGTCATGTGCCTTAGTCTACTCCACTTCCAGTAAATCAAAGTATCATCTAATAGGTAACCCAACTTGTTTTCCAGTTTAAATAACTTTTCAAGGAGGATCTGTTTGAGGTACACACACCCACTCCATTGATTCTGGCAAACAGGTTGTTGCCGCTGTTGTTTAAAACCCCTACAAGTTTCTGATTGCTCAGTCACAGTAGGACCACGAGAAGTAAAACGAAAAGTTACTGAGCATTTGTGTGCGTCCACGCTAACTTCATTTATTTACTTAGTCCCTCTCGAGCAAGCAAAACCTCCCTGGAGAACGACTCTCTGCTCCCCTCCTCAAAGGAAAGTTGACAGCAACGCTAACTGCGGGGGGTGGGGGTGGGAGTGGGGAGGTCTGACCATGTGCCATTAAACCACGGGGTGGTGTAGGGGCGCGAGCACAGGAACAATACGCCACCTTTCAAGTCCTGCCAGTTACCGGGGAAAGAAGGCGGGCTCGGGGGTGGCCGGGGGGGGGGGGAGACGGGGGCTTCTGACCAGACACTGGGCCTCTGAAGTTCGCAATCCGCCCTCCTCCCGCACTCCATGCTTGGCCACCCTCCCGATAATGCGGCTCCCGTCCCACCCAGCCCCTTTTCCATGCGTCCAGAGACCCACATCAGCTGTCGGTGGCTCCATGGCGTTGTCTCGGTCCCGTTCCTGGTTCTTACGGACAGCAACGCCGGGCATTATGCCACATCCAGCCAGAAAGTTGGCGAGAGAGAGAGAGAGAGGGGGGGGGGGGCTCTTCGCTTTTTGTCTCTTACAGGCTCCCGTACCACGGGGCGAAGCGTTCCCTAACCTCTCTTGCCCCCTTTCTTGCTCACTCAGTAGCCACGAAACTCTACGCTCCCTCCGCGTGTCCGCTCGCGCTGCTTCCGGGCACGTAGCGCACGCGAGGAAGAACGCTCTAACCACTACGTCACGCGAGAACAGATCCCGCTCGCTCTGCGGACCGTCCTCCTCTCACCTCAGTCAGAAAACCGCATCGCGGGAGTTGGCTCTTCTCTCGCGAGCTTTGCTGCTTGTCTCAGCTCGCGTCTCGGAAGGGGGTCGTTAAGTGCCTGGGTAGGGATCCCCTCCTGTAATTTTTCCCTGGAAGATGCCAGAGGGAAGCCATATTAGTCTTTCATTCCGAGCAAACCAAGGTCTTCTGGCACCCAAAGTACTAACAGGTTTAGGCTGCAACTCCATGTGTGTGTGAGTGGATATATATATGATAATAATAGGAGACTAATGTCTTGCTTTGGGTTTACACGTTGTTGTAACTTACCTGTTTTTTCCTTCAAGGATTTTTCTTGCTACGTGCAATCAAGTGGTCTTCGACCTATGGCAACCCTATGAATGAGTGTCCTTCACATTGTCTTGTCCTTGTCTGTCTTGATCAGCTCTTGTAAGCTCGAGGCTGTAGTTTCCTTTATGCAATAGATCCAACTCAAGTGGTTTGCCTCTTCTCCCTTTGACTTTCCCTAGCATTTTTATCTTCTCCGACCTATCTTTCGTTCTCATTATGTGTCCAAAGTATGACCACTTTAGTTTTTTATTTTTTTCTTACACTTTTAGTATATGCCCACAATTGCACTTAAATCTCATACATAGGTAAGTTTAATTGCATTTAGTGGGACTGCTCCCAGAGCTTAGCTGTCACATTTGCCTAAGAGTAACTTTTGGGTAGACATAATCTAGGCTTGCACTGCTAATTTGTAAAGTGCCACTTTGGGGAGCTTTGGTGTGTGGTTTTTAATGCATTTATTTATTTGTGACACATACTGTTTAATAAAATTCCTAAGTGGTTCTTTAGATACATCTTTAGAAAATATAGGCCTAGCAACATCATGGCATAGTTTTCCTAGGAGAATTACATATTTAAAATGGCACATTCAGAAATTGCAATAAAACAACCACTTTATATACATTTATATTGACGTGTACTGCATTGATGTTGTAAAATTGTACATGCATGCTTTTGTAAACATGTATGTAGTGCATTGACATTGATTACCACAATTTAATAACAAAAAACTAGAACTACAGAAAAGATCCTCATGATAATGTAAACAATCAGCACTACATGTAATCTGCAATACCTTGAGGCACCCTTAAGGTGCCCACAGGTTCCCATGCTGACCAGGAGAGCAGGAATATTTTGGAAGGGATGGGAGGGATCAAAGAAGGGGAGGAGGAAGAGCTGTTGCCTTGCCCAGTCACTGACTCCATGATGGAGTGTGGAGAGAATGTGCTGCCCAATTAGAAGGCTGGTGTAGGTTTTGCAGATTGGCCCTTCACCAGCAGGAGCCACTCTGAGGATGGAGCCCACAGAATGACTGAAAGGGAAGGATTTGGGGGAGAAGTTCCCAGCAACATTCTTGACATGAGCAGAGGCTAATCTTCCAATGCACTAGAGAGTCTAGAGTTTTGTCTTACAGTTGTGAAATGCCAATCATGTTCTGCATTGCAAAGAGACTCTGGTGTTTTGGAGTCTAAGGGTTAAAAGGGAAGGGCCAACTTCAGGACAGAGAGGAAGAATGCATTTTTTCAGCAAGATTGGTAGCTTTTTAATCAAAAACTTCCTTACTATTTGGCAAGATGATGCAGATGACCAAGACCACCTGAGGTGAGAATGTCTGAGAAACTCCCAGAGTACTTTGGTCACATCTGCAAGTCATTTTTAAAAGTTTTCATTGGATTATCATGATCGATACAATACTATAAAATATTTTAAATATCAACAATGGTAATATTTTCATATTAGGTTTTTGTTTCATGTTCATTGAGATGATGCTTTAAGCCTCTGTCTTCCAGTATTTTATTCATCTTTCTCTAATGACTTTTGGACGGTCAAAGGTTTATGATTTGCTGTTTATGAAAGTAAGAAATGGAAACCAGATTTCCATAAATTGGTCATAGTTCACAATTGTTTGTATCACTCTGCTGAGCTAAGTTAATCTTTATGAAAGTGCAATTTGCCATTTGGTGGGCCAGTCCTCTGTTTAACATTCAGAACTTAGTTTTCAGTGCTGGCTAACTTCCAAAGGTTCAGCCGCTAACAAAAACAATGTTTAGCTCTCCATGTGGTAAATTGCCCCGTACATTGCCCACCATGGACAGGCATGCTTGGAGCAAATCAGGGACAATAATACATGTTATCCTGGGAGCTCTTCTCTTCCTTTCAAACAGACCAGGACAAAGACTTTCCAACTAAAAGGTTTATTATGTTAACAATGACAAGACTGGCTTTGTGATAAAAAAGAAGAATACTGCAGAAATCAATAACAAAATAAACAAGCAAAGTTAGAATATTGGCTATTATGAAAATGTGGCTAATTCCAGGGCATTATAATACCTTTCCTCCTTTCCAAAGGATGACAAAGTGGATCCTGTTGCTTAAGGGACAATTGCTTCCAGCATCTTATCCTTCTCAGCTGATCTGCCTTCTTAACCTGATGCAATAGAAGTGTGCTAATGATGTTGGATCCATTCGCTCCTATATCAGCTTGCTCACTAAACTTTCCCACAAAAATTGAAACTACTCAGGTCTTATCTGCTGCTTGATTTATATTTGTGTCCACAGGCCTTGACGATTCTGACCACTGCTGCTCCTCTTTCACATCAGAATCCAATTCAACAACCTCTGCAAGGTTGTTTTATAAGAGGAATGAGCCCAATCCCTGCAGTTACCATTTCTGAAATTATTCCAAAAGCTACTGCCCGGAAAGTTTGAACTCGGAGGCAATCTTCCTCCATATGAAACAGTGGCCCTATGTCTCCACAATGTCTCCAGCATTGTGGGGACAAGGATGTATCTGTATGGTGCAATTTGACTGGAGTATAATGCCAACTATATACTGCTTTGATTGTAGTTTGGCTGAAAGGTCTGCTGGACCATATTCCAGTTGTGTTCATCAGTTTAGTAGTTCAGATCATCTTCCAAGACACTCTGAGCCCTTGGAAGTAAATGCTGGACCAAGTTTCTTTTGGAGTCTCTGGTGACTATAGGCATAGTAATTTCAATCTTGTTAAAGGCTGAGGCACTTGATTCTTGCAAGTCTGCTAACAAATAGTCTGCATAGGCCAGCCAATAAGTCAGCCATTCTTGAGTCTGAGATTGGCTGTCCGTTGTCTGTCATGTCTTGTACTCTGCACAGTCCTTTGGCTTCTCGCACCTCACATTGTTCATATTCGCCTTTTGACAAAAGTGGGGATGATTAAAGAATTGGAAGGAGGGGGTTGGGAGATGGTGCTAGTGCTGGACACTGCACTTGGCAACTGGGTGTGCTATGAGGTACAGGATTTTGTCCCCAAAGTTCATTTTTGCCAGGAGTTTGTTCAGAAGAGGGTATTTTACATTGTCAAATGCTTTGAAAATTCCCAGAGATTGGATGGTTTCTGTGGTTCTCTGTTTATTTACCATGGTATTTAATATATGGAGAATGAGTTATGTGGACACCTCTTTGGAGAAAAACTTATCTGGTCTGTCTCGGTATACAGTAAGCAGAGATAAGCATATTAATTCTGATGATCAAGATGGCTGAGAGAAGTTTGTCATCCTGAGGGAAATAGGCCAATACAACTCCAGAACTTCAGGAGTTTTGCTTGTCTTAAATGTAATGACCGTTCTTGTTTGCCTTCAGGACTCAGGGATTCAACAACCTTCTAGGATACTGTGGAACAGGTATTTCAAATAAAGTATTCAGATTTCCACAAATGCTTTGTAAAATTTCCCAATAAACTCATTTATGACTGGTGTTTTTCCATTTGTTAATTTAAAAGATAGTTTTAATTTCCTCTTCTGACACTGATTGCTTCAACAGATCCCTTGTATTGCTTTAAGGACTTTAAGTTTCACCTTATTTAGAAATATTGAAATAGCAAAATGATTTGAATTATTTCAGGAATGCAGGCCTGTATAGAATCATGCAAAGTTTCAGCAATATGGTTGGACCTATTTTTCACAGTATCTGCCACATCAAATATATTCAGAACATTGTTTCTGATTCATTTTTTAAGGAATCAGGCTAAAATTTTAGCATTTTTGTTTCCCAATTCATAGTGTATCCTGGCTAGATGTAAAATGTGTACTATTTATTTCTGAAGCATTCTGTACACATCTCTTACCCAGGAGGGCTCTCTATATATCTCAGAATTCCCTGTCCTTTTATCATCTGCCTCTAATTTGACAACTTTAGCTAACATAATTTGCTTAGCTTCTGACTGCCTCTTTTTTAGAGTGTTTGCTTCTTTTATACATAAGCCTCAAGTCATTGTGTTCGTAGTATCCCATAATAGGGGATTTACTTGCTCTGAGTTCATGTTGAGAGTGAAGAATGAGATTTCCTCTTTGAGTTGTTCTTCTGCCTGCTGATGAACAAGGAGGCGGGACTAAGAGGTGACCTGAGTGACCATGCCTTTTCATTTTGTAAAGATGTCACCATTGCAGCTAGCAATGGTAACATCAGACACTGCAGTAACTCCAGTCTGCATGCTGTGGACTTAACCCCAGTACAGTTCTTGCAGAATTATTCACTGTGTTTTGACTTTTCAATAAATTTAATTGGCATTGATACCGTTTGATGTACACAAGATATGCAGCACTGGGAAGGTACAAAATATTTTTTATTGTGGCACAATTGTTGACTAAACAAAAACAGACTCAGAGATGTTGTGGAGTACTTGGGATATCTCTCAAATGGTATAGTTACATCTCTCATCTGCTGCCTTTTGTTGGTCTCTGTCCTGACACTTGACAAGCCATTTTGGCGTCATCCATTCAAGGTTCATGAATACTAAAGACATTCATATATCCCCTTCTCTTCATATTCTGGCAGATCACAAACCCTGTTGTTAAAACACCAACTTCTGGCTATCTTTCTGCTCCTTGAGGCAGCTTCCCGGTCAATTTAGGGAGCAATTCTGTGACCTTCAGACAGTGTCTGTGGGACTATAGGTTAAGTCAGATTCCCTTATCAGAAGCCAAAACTGAAAGGGGAATCCATGACACCCTCTGCCCCTTTCCCCAAAGCTGGAGCAGGGAGAGTTGTCAGCTTCCTCCCCAAGGTTGGGCATGTGAGCTTGGAGGAGGGGAGAAGGGGGTGTTTCACAAGTGGGGAGGGTGGGAAACCAGAAAAGCCAGGATAGTGTCAAGATCTGATCTTTTCCCTCTCATTCTTTCAAGCAAATCAGGACAAAGGTTTTTTTTCAAACTGGCCAGGTAGAGCTGGCTCTATGATACAAATGAAGAGTATGGCAAAAGACAGCAGCAAAGTTAGAATACTACTTATTGAGGAAATGTGGCTTAATGATAAGGAGTTGATTCCAAATGGAACGTCTCCTTTCCAACCATTGGTGGGCAGGCCCACCAATTGTCCTACAAGCAGAAGGTGGAAGCAACTCCTTTTGCTTCTGCTCTTTTGATACGATGCCCTGCAGTCAGACTAATCTTAAATTTGTCCCCATCCAATGCCGCCTGTTCAACAGAATTTCTCATAGAACCAGATGAGATCTTTTTCTCGCCCGCCTTTGGCTTATCTCTGAGGTAGTTGTTCTTGGCATTTTAGCTAAGAATTCCAATCTGAACCATTTTTTACAGTTCCATTCCAGAATCCAAGGCAACAACCTTGGAAGGCTGTACTTTAGAAGAAAGCCTATGTGCAGAAGGTACCCTGAGCCTCCTCTGGAACACCTTCTCTAGACAGACAAAAGAGGTCCATCTAGTCAAAGTCTCTCTTCTGCCCTGCATAGGATGAGCATAAGCCTGTGAGTTTGGGGACTTACGATCATCACCATAAGGTTGTGTCCTTAATCAGTTTCTGCTTTTAGGGGCTGGGTTCCAGACCTAGGTTCATGGCTGCATGTATTGTGGTTGAAGTTTCTGTGGTTGTGCAGAAACTGCACTTAATTTTGTTTCTAAAGGGGAAAGTTCATTCTTGGGAGCAAGAGCCCAGACCTCTGCCAAACCTGCTCTGAGTTCCCAGCTTAGTGATAAGACCTATGCCTCCTTTGACAAAATGCTTTCAGATTTCCCACCTTTTGTTGTGTTTGCACCACCTTTTGCCCTGATAGCTCTGACCTCCACACTCAGGTACTTTTAGTTGCTTGTTTTATGCGCTCTGGAAGCACGGCCCTTTGGTACTTTTCCAAACTTCTTATTCTCTCCTGCATCCCTTTTAGAGGGCAAAGAATTAAAAGCCATCATTGCCAGAAAATAAAAAGAATCCAGCGATTAAGGAATTAGTATTTCATTTTGCCTATGGGTGAGCCATAACCTTTAACCCCCTCCGCCCCCCCCACATACACACTGCAAGTCATTAAAAAAAGGATTTGGGCTGCTCCTGGGTTCAGTTAATTTCTCTAAAGTGAAGGTGGGAGACTTTACCTCTAGTCACAATTGCTGGCATTTTTACGTGGTATATTTTACAGTTTACATATGCTTGCATAGGTACTTTGCAGGTATACCAATCAATACAAGTAGCAGAGTCATGTCCACCCCCACCCCCCCATGCACATACGTTCCAGAATAGATGAAAAGTGTCTTATGTGGGCTGAACGTATTAGGAAAAATCCCTGATTAATTTCTGTCTCTTGTTGATAAAATTCCAAGGATTTTGCTGAAAGAAAAAGTACCGACACAAATGGGAACATTTCTGTATGCTAGAAATCAAAAGTCCTGTTGTTTTAAGTGCCAGATGATGATGTAAATATAAATGATCACTTATAGAGGGTGGACAGACTTTGAAGCACTGGTTTTGCATATTGTTCTCCTTAGAACAGATGGCATCTCAATTCCCACTGATTGAGCAAATCGGGTGTTATTGTAGTTATCATAGTTTTTTTTCACTGTACTTTGAAAAGCCCTTCTGGACCAAATTAGGTTCTAGGTGGAGGAATCTGTCAATAGAGTCTTGGAGAATGTGAACAATTCAGTTAACTTTAAAACAGCTAGAATCCAAATTATACCCACACACTTTCTATGAGGTGGGAACAGAGGGGGAGTACACTGAAATATGCCAAATAAAAAATCCATTAACTATTAGGTGCTTCTAAAATAGCATCCCATTGCTGGAAAAACATAAATAAGAGGAAGTTAGGTTTTTCCCCATCTGTGAAGGATGTCCCTAGTAGCAAAGAAATGCTGGCAGATTAGTGCATTAAATTGAGGGAAATAACTGGGATACAGCTTCCACTGGACCTGTTAATCTCTTTATTAACTTATGCTAAAGAAATATTGCCCAATTATTCTGAATTGGCTTCATATTTGATTACTTCAGCCAAAATAAGCTATGCAAAATATTGAAGATAAGCAACAATCCCACATTAGCAGAGTAAGAAAATAAACTATATGAATATGCTATCATGCTGTAAGTGATATTAGGAGGTTGTTATTGTTAGTCATGAATTCGTGTCCGACCCATCGTGACCCCATGGACAACATTTCTCCAGGCCTTCCTGTCCTCCACCATCCCCCGGAGTCCACTTAATTTCACACCAACTGCTTCAGTGACTCCATCTAGCCACCTCATTCTCTGCCGTCCCCTTCTTCTTTCGTCGTCAATTGGCTCTTCTCCAGTGAGTCCTTCCTTCTCATTAGGTGGCCAAAGTTTTGAGTTTCATCTTCAGTATCTGGCCTTCTACAGAGCGGTCAGGGTTGATCTCCTCTAGGACTGACTGGTTTGATTGCCTTGCAGTCCAAGGGACTCGCAGGAGTCTCCTGCAGCACCACAATTCAGAGGCCTCAATTCTTTTGCACTCAGCCTTCCTTATGGTCCAGCTTTCACAGCCATACATTGCAACTTGGAAAACCATAGCCTTGACTATACGCACTTTTGTTGGCAGGGTGATGTCTCTGCTTTTTAGTATGCTGTCTAGATTTGCCATAGCTTTCCTCCCAAGGAGCAAGCGTCTTTTAATTTCTTGGCTGCAGTCCCCATCTGCAGTGATCTTGGAGCCCAGGAAAATAAACTCTGTTACTACCTCCATTTCTTCACCATCTATTTGCCAGGAAGTATTAGGAGGTAAGAAGGAGTAAACAATGGTTCACTTGGTCCTGCATTCTGTTAAAAGGTAGGTTGTCAAGACAAACCAAAGGTACAAGTGATCTTCGTTCATGAAAAATGAGTGGTGGTCTTTATCTTTTTTTCTCTTCTCCCTGATATTCTTCATAGTAACACACTACATTTCTTCAAGACTCTAGCTACTTGGAAAAGTGCAAAAGTGTTTCCTCCCCACACACTTTTTCTGGAGAACAGAAATTTTGACAGTGTTGACTTTGAAGGAACCAAAGTGATGGTCAAAATGGGAATTGTGAAAGCTGTCAAGATGATTTTTGCAATCTCAGGAAAAAAGAAGGTAAAGTGTAAAGAAGCCATGGTGAGCCAAAAGCAGCTCACAATCACAGGTTGGTGGGTGGAACAAGGTGTTCCTGTCTTAGTGTTCTCTGGGATAACTGGAAGAGCTGAGGGGGAAGGTGTGGGCCAACAACCCACAGCGAACCTGATTTTCCATCAGGTTTACCTAGGATAGTCTGGACCGTGTGGGAGTTGAGGAGGGCGCTCTGAGTTCAGAGTCCCAGAACTGATCTTAGAGTGAGTTTCCACAGTGGGAGCTGAAATCAGAATCCTCTGACCCTCCAGAGAGCAACTAGTAGCCACAGAATTGTTTCTTGAACTATTTAAGCAGCTTTGGATCCAATCCATTTGTCTGGGCTAAGGGGATATTTCTTACATGGCTTGAAAGCAAGCTTCTTCTAAACCCATCTGAGCTAAAGCAGTGGTATAAATTTAATGGTTAAATAATTTGCAATCAACCATAGATTCCCCTCTCTTGTTGTTAGCGTGCTTTTCCCACCTGTGTGTAAAGAACTATGTGTCAAAACAGAATACTTATGTTTCTGCAATATTGACCTTTGTTTGCAATCAACTGTAAGATAAATTAAATCAAAAACATAACATTTGGGGCTAAATCCACTCAAGGGAGACCACGGCAGCCATGCATGGAATCTCACAGGTCTCGGTTCCCCTTTCTTCATTTGCACAAGTACCTGTTTTCTGCATTGTAGTTCACTGCAGTGCCCTGCCATCCTGCCCGTGCCACTCCGTTGGATAGTGGGAGAGGGGCAGAGGGTCTCTGTTAATCCTTAGGAGACTGTGTGTGTTTGCTGTGAGTTCAGTCCCTATTTATTTATTTATTTATTTAAGTCCTGAAACTCCTTTGAAGAATGCACATTTTCACCAGAGTGGAAACAGTACCTCAAGTTTTCTTAGCAGCAACAGTTTAAACTGTTTCTTACTCATGGGACAAAGCACTTGCTCAGGATTGCCAGATGTTCTATATTGGAAGGGAGGGTTCTTTGTTTCTAGAGCAACAGAGCTCCTGAGGGCGCAACACACGTCTCTCTCCACAGACCCTCACAGTGCCAATACCACAGCTCCCAAAAGTCTCTTCTTTTTTGAGGTTTTGCCCCCAATCCGGTAAACACACATTGGAATGAATTACAGCACATCCCTAAAACAGTGTGCTGAACAGCCAATTCATGCTCCTCAAAATGTTAACTGTGATTTCCAGGTAATGGTCTACATGTCTTGCTTTTAATTATTTGAATTTTTCCATTTTAATATCTATCTGGAGATGCAACCAAATTGCAAAGTCTTTCTAATGGGATTGGCAAAGATCTTCAGTCAAACAAGCTCAGCTTGGCACAGAAATGGGTAGGGGGAGGCAGCAGAGTTCATCTGCTCTGCCTTCTGTTGGTTGGAAGCAGTTGCCCTTCGGAGCCTCTTGTTTAAAAACAAAACAAAGAAACTCCAATTAAGGGGATTGCTATCTGCAGCAAGGCTACAAGGATGAGTCCAAATAAATGTTGCATAGGGTTAAACTAGGAGAAGGACCACTAGGAGATTTGCTTTAAAAGCGTTGCCTGTCCCCTCCCCACTCATGAGGGATTACCAAATGGGGATGACATCACCAGCTGTCGATTGCATGGCCCCCTTGGGTATACACGGATGAAAGCTGTACTGCACTTAAGTAACAAGACATGACAAGACCATGTGCGACGCCTAAATAATTTATGCCTCAGGCAACAGTAATCCACAAAGCCAAGCTGAAGATGTTTCAGCAGTTTGGGACTTAAATCAAAACTAGTTTCTACCCTTTTCTGGAAAAGAAAAGATATATTACAAATGCCATGTTAAGGAAAGGAAAAAGTTAAGTGGATGAATAACAGTGAACAGTGAACAGTCTCAGCCAGTACACCTTAAATGTTTAGCAAAAAAGTTGTTTATTATGTGTGTGCATGTGTATTTAAAAGATACTGCATCCTATTTCTGCTGTGATCTTCTTTCTGGCTTGACTTTGCACAAGCAATATGTAGAGACAAATTTTGTAGGCTGCAGTTGCTAAGGCAAGACAGATTTACTATGATTCACTATGGAGTTCAGTGATTCTTGCCATTGCAAATGAATCCATTTTGGCCTCTGATTGCATTTTGCTCATGATTGTGACCACAATGCCACTGATGTCATACTCTCTGAGGACCCAAACCCTGGATCCCAAATAGCCAGCTCTGCTTTAACATTTATTCAGGATTAAACCATTTATTTGATTCCTCACTGGCGGGGCCGCAAGGAGAAAACTATGGCACTGTTACTTTAAAGAACAACAATAATTGGTCTGAAATCTAGGTAATTTGTTTTGTTTGCATAGGTGGTAGTGGTTAATAATGACTCCAGGACAGAAGATCTTATTAAGTAGAGTGCAAGTGATTGTATTACTTAATGGTGAGTTCCGACCTGATTTTTTTTCATCATCTTCCTCTGCTGCTGCTGCTGCTGTTTGGTTTTAGATTTTGAGATTTCCAGACTGTAATTCATTTGCTCTCTTGGAGTTTTGTAATACCCAGTAGCTGAACGATAAAACCCCCTAATTCATCAGAATTAGTTTTGTCAGATGGGAGGACAGGGTGATAGGCCAAGGTCCCAGGCCTAATTTTCTTTCCTCCCAAATGGCCTGCAGCAAAGCTCCACAGCCACATATGCTGCTCTCCCCGCCTCTAATTTTCTTGACAAGTCAGGAGGCAGGGCGGGTTGCACTCCCCAGGACACCACTTTTGGCCCAGAGACCTCTCCCTGTCAATTCCTATCTTATCAAAATCCATCATACAGCATAAAAGAAAATGTTTGCTTCCTTGATTATTTATTTATTTGTACTACTTCTAAAGCACTAAGTAGATCACGATCAATCCCTACGTAGTTTACATGTAAATATTAACATCACAAGTAAAATTGCATTTAAAGTGCATATTTAAAAAATCAAATGTGATGATGATATGGAGCTGTATAGGCATAGTGAAATGGAACAGCATGGGTAATTTAATTAAGAACTAGGGAAAGCCTGGGTGAGCAGGTGCATTTTTCAAGAAGTGCTTGAAAGATGCCCAGTTTCCTGCCTCCTGAACTGCACAAGGGGGTTTTTCCATGGGGTGGGTGCTGCTACTGAGACGGCCTGCCATTGAGGAATTACATGGTGACATTCTGATATTGGAATGGCCAGCAAAGTATTTTCCAACAATCTAAATGGTCAGTTGAATATATCTGTGGGAAGCTGCTCTGCCGGATATGCCAGATACCTCAACCCCAAATTGTTTTGGGCTTTGTATGACAATAACATAACCTTGAGCATGGCTCAGTAGCCAATAGCCATCCAGTGCAGTTCATCTAACACAGATGATCTATGAACAAAGCGGGTGCCCCACTGAGCACCTAGCTGCTGTATTTAGTGCTAGCTACAGCTTCTTAAGCAGGCCAGAGGCAGCCCCATATAGAGCACATTGAAATAGTCTAATCATGAGATTACCAGTGCATTGATCACCCTGGCTAAATTAACCTTAGTTAAGGTTGGGTGCAGTAGAAGATGCTCTGGCCGCCAAAGTCACCTGGGCATCTAGTGACAGCGACATATCCAGAACCATCCCGAAACAACATCTCTGCTCTTTCAGAGGGAGTACAAACGCTCCAGAACAGGCAAACAGCCCAATTCCTGATCCGGGGGACTGCCAGCCAACCGGGGCTCTGTCTTATTGGGATTTGGGTTCAGTTTTAGCCTTTGTTCAAGCCATAACTGCACCTAGGCACCAGTTCAGAACATCCATAGCCTCTCCTAATTCAGATTTCATGGAGAAATAGAGCTGGCTGTTATCAACATATTGGAGACACCTTAATCCAAACTTCCTGATGACCATCCTGTCCCTCTACCAACAAAAGTCATCAGTTAGGATGCCCAGGGCCTAGTCCAGGGGTTGGCAACCCGCGGCTCCGGAGCCGCACGTGGCTCTTGAATCCCCCTGCTGCGGCTCCGTCGCCCAAAATACATATCACAGCCACCGATCTGGGACCGAGTTATAAAATACCAATAGGTGATGATGAGGCATCCACTAAGGAATGCTGCGCTAGCAGGTTAAGTAAATTGCGACATTGCAGGGAAAACTTCCTGCAGGCTCTCTTGTTACACGAAAGGCTGCTGAAAAGATTCACTTTGTCCAAATGTAATCTCCTTCCTCTGAATGATAAAAGCTGCACTTCCTGTTGCAATTCCTATCACTTGATTGTTTATCTGCTAATCAGTCACTTAACACACCTATATCTGAGACTCCCCCCCTCCCCAGGCCAACCATGGATAAACTGAAGAAAAGAAAAGTTTCTGAAGAAAACCAAACGTTTACTGATAAGTGGGTAGATTCATTTCCTTTTACTGCTGACTAACTTACGGGGTTTGCTGTTTAATGCATGCAGCCCTTTAGCACTGACTTTGACTCTTCAGGAAGCTGTTCTCCTAGTCAAAATATATGAAAGGAGTCCTACTAGTTTATAATGTAAGATTAAAAATAACAGTTTTTAGTGACTGAACAAGAGCTGCAGCTAAATCATAATGAAGATATACATAGCATTAAGGTAAAAAATGATATATGCAGTGTTATCTTCATTTTAGATGTCAAAAGGGTTTTGCAGCTCCCGGTGTTTTCTTTTGTGTGGGATATGGGTCCAAAGGGCTCTTTGAGTGTTAAAGGTTGCCGACCCCTGGCCTAGTCCATCCCCAAACCAGAACAGAATACAAATCGAGATGGATCCAGATAATCCGTTTTGTCTGAAAGTTGCCTGTGGCTGAGATGTTGCCACTCTCTCTCAAACACCTTAGTCAGGAATGAGGTATTTGTGGCCAGATTGTATTTGGTATAGAGCTCTGGATCCAGGGAGAAAATTTTCACCAATGGGTACACCACTGCTTTCTTCAAGACAGTAGGGACCACAGCATTATGTAACGTGTTCCCTATTTCTCTGATCCCTCCAGTTGGTCCCTGCGGCTCACTCAATCCATGAAGAGCAAGGATCAAAAGAGTATGTAGTGGGTCATACAGATACAAGTGTCTTGACTACATTCTCAGACTCCAAAAATGGAAAGTGATCCCACAAAAAGGATTTAAAAAACCACTGGAAACCGCAACAAACACTACATCAACAGCAGTGATCATGTCAGCATGAAGGTGCACAATCTGATCCTTGAAGTGTCCTGTAAACTCATTGCAATGTGCCTCCAAGGGTTCCAGTATTAGGTTCACTGGGCTGGAAGTAAGTAACCTCCAGACCAGAAAAGCTCAGCTCAATGGTTACTTGGGGATATGATGCAGGCAGCAAGGTAAGCCTTCTTTCCCAGTTTTACCACCATGTATTAGGCATGATAGAAGGGACTGCAGGTGGCACAGTGGATTAAACCGCTGTGCTGCTGGGCTGGTAGATCAAAAGGTCACCGATTCGAATCTACACAATGGGGTGAGTTCCCGTTGCTCCCTCCCAGCTCCTGCCAACCTTGCAGTTCGAAAGCATGCAAATGCAAGTAGATAAAAAGGCACCACTTCAGTGGGCAGGTGACAGCGTTCCGTGTACTTCAGTGTTTAGTCATGCTGGCCACATTACCACGGAGACTGTTTGCAGACAAAAGCTGGCTCCCTCAGCTAGGAAATGGAGATGAGTACCACCCCCTAGAGTCAGGCATGACTGGACTTAATGTCAAGGGGAAACCTTTACCTTTACTTTACCTTTATTAGGCACGATTATATGAGTATGCTCTTCTGTGTGCTCTGCCACATTCATGATGAGTCTAGCTCCAGCTGTGCTCCAGCTATGCTATCTTCTGACCTGTTGCATTGTCTGGAGCTCCCCAGTAAACCAGGTGGTCATTGTACAGTGCCAAAACTTGATTCAGGGATGATTTTGTCAATTGCCTGTTGTTCCTCACCATTTCATAGTGTGACAAGGCCCTCAAGGGCTGTGATTGTGGCACCC
The DNA here is from genome assembly GCF_004798865.1 of Varanus komodoensis. Lineage (NCBI taxonomy): Eukaryota > Metazoa > Chordata > Lepidosauria > Squamata > Varanidae > Varanus > Varanus komodoensis. The sequence goes on from NW_025335798.1 coordinate 17,227,885, forward strand.
AGAGCATTCTGGATTCTGTAAGTATGCAGGGGTAAACCATCGTAACTGAGAACCAGCCTGACCCAGAGGATGGGAAATTAGTCTTGGAATCTGCATCCTAATATGAACTGTTGGGGACTTGGGGAAACTTTCAGCCTCTGGTATCCACTATCAGATGAGCATGATAAAGCTATGTGCAAAGCTGCACTAGCAGATTTCTGCTCATGCAACAGCCTTTTCCTGTCCTCTTCTTCCCATTGCAACCCCATTGCATGGTCCCCATATATGCTGTTGCCCCCCACCCCCAAACCCCCAGGAAAGCACATAAGGAGAGGCCATTAGGGGAGTCAGGAGATGCAGAAGTCCATTCCACTGGCAGATTTCACCAGTAATGACTTGACTCATCCAGACGAATACTGAAGATAAAAGCTCTCATGCAAATGCTTGATGAATGAGAAGTACTACCAACAGTATACTTTTTTCAGGACTGTTAAGATTACACCTGAAAATAAGTTCAATTAAACTCTTTTGGATTTATTTCTGAGAAAACATTTATAGTGTTGGACTGTTCATTACCAGTCCTAAATTTTAGGACCTAGTTATATTTCTGAAGGTGTAATGAAAAGTTGCTTTCCAGCAATTTAATTCCTTTCTATCTTACGAAATTTTCCTATTCTTTTATTGCTGTTGCCTATATTTTTTGCAGGTGACAAAACCACATGGAACGAACACAATGAACTCAATTTAATTATACCTAATTTCTTTTTGTCAGTGTGAGAAAGAATTCAATTATTTATATAAATTTCTCCATGATTAGCAGGAATGTAATGTAAAATTTACATTCAAGTTATCTGTTTTAAAGAGATACTCTATGCAAAAAGTCAGAAAGGCTTTCAGGTCTGAGCAGGGGTTAAATTTGTAGGGCAATCCAAAGCTGACCCGGATTTTCAGTTAGGAAGTTGTTTCCTTTAGGAAATTTTTAGTCAATAGGGAACAAAACCGTATTCAAAGTGTTTAATGCTATGGCTATTCTCTTTGTTTTACAACTTCAGTCAGAAGGCTTTTCCTCTGACAAACAGCATTTTCAATTAATACACTTCTGAAACAGGAACTCTGAGGAAGTGCATACCTACGATAAGAAGCAAAGAGTATTTCTTTTCCAAAAGGACTTCACACAAAGAGGCATCCTTTTTCAATTAAGAGGCTGATAGCAACTGGGTTTTGAAGGGGGCTATTTTGATAACAAGCAAGCCACATTCTGTTAAGCTGGGATGAGCAGTGCATATAAATTGGAGAAAGCCAATCTCATCAACACTTCAAATGCTATGAATCCTAAGGTCTTTTTCAAAACTGAAGGTGAGGCAGAGTTAAACCTAGCAATCATAACTTGAAACAAAAGTATGAATGCTTTGCTCCAGGCATATATTGGATGAAATACATTCCCCCTTATTACTTCCATAATACAGAGATATTTCCCTTTGTAAAATGCTGTAAATATTTCATTCTAATAATTTCCTCAGTCCATCTCAGGCTCCAAATACATTTAATGGTTGTAGCTTGGTCTTATAATACATTCCCACACAACCCCGAGGTTATATTAGTCCCACTGATTTGTATGTGAACATTCCTACACGGCTGCCCTTAGGATGACTTTAACAGCAGCTTTCAAATGTGGACATTCTGTAGCACTATACAATCTCATCAAGGACTCCAGGAGGGCTTTAACCAGCTTTCCTCACAACCTAATCCATGCCTGCCATTTCCAAGATAAATTTTAGTTTGTGCGTAAAGATGTGGTAACACAGGGAAGCCCTTTTGGTTAGGTGGATAAAAGCTGACGTAGACATTGTGAGATCCTTGTTTCAAAATCTTCCGTAGTTTCTCTTTTGAAGTAAAGCAACTGTGGGGTGGGAACAACCGTAGGATCTGCCTCCCCTTCACACACTGTTGCTGAGTTAACTTGTTCCTCCTGGGTTCTATTTGTCCTACAGTAGAAAATACCTAGGGTAAATATGTTGCCTTTATGCTTTCCCCCTTGGGAAAATATTGGGTTTGGGAAGAAGATTTTAACGGGAAAAGTAGTGCAAAGAAGAGATGAGAAGCCCTCTTCTTCTCTGCCAGTGCTATGGTTCCAGTCCGATTCAGTAGCTATGAATGACTGCAGCTAACTTTAAAGAAAAGAAAATGGAGGAGATCTTGATCTTAAAAGGAATTCTACCCAACGAGGGATCTTGGGTGCAGAAATGAAATCATAAGCAAGGGTGCAAAATACGCCAAACACTTGATTCACAAGACCCAGTGCAACCTGTATTTTAACCTATGATGAGCTGAAGCACTTGCATGCATCTCAAGCACCTTCTGGGTAGTTGCTGTATCATAAGAATCCAGCCAGTGTGGGTAGTGCGAGGACTGAATCATGCATGAGGGTTATTTGACCATCTTGTAACCCATACTCTCCAGGTTCACATGATGCAACAATCTTGAATGGGGCAGGATATATGGAATGTTGGCTCACAAACACCACAGTCTCGGCATGATAGTCAGAATAGACTTCTCTTCTCTTCTCTTCTCTTCTCTTCTCTTCTCTTCTCTTCTCTTCTCTTCCCTTCCCCCCCCCTTCCCTGCACCTCTTACTGTTACTGTAACCGTCCTGTTACTTAATTCTGCATACCCTTTTCTTGAAAGAGCTTTTTAAAAATTTGTGCTCTTCCATTCTGTGTGTGTGCGCACATGTGCGCCGTGCACGTATCTCATAAATGTAACAGCTAAACATTGTCCATGTTTAGCGTGGACATGAAGAATATGCAGAGACTCTGCTCATGAAGAGCAAACTCTGCACATTTCTTGGTTAATATATACACTCTCCATTAGGAATGTGTACAGCTGAACAATATTTTGTGCATTTTCCAAGCAATACGCATCATCTCCATTTGAGAGAACTGCAACTAGAAAATGTTTGCATTTCTTTTTTCATGGAAAGAGTATGTGCATATTCTGGTACTTGTGCACGTTAGTCATTCCATTCATGTTATCCCTAACGCCTCCACAAATCTTTCTTTTTTCTACTCCCATCTCCATGTCTTCTGTTAAGCTGCTCCATATCACCTACTCTGGCTTTAAGCCACCCCAGCCTTTAAATCCTTTCTTTCTCTCCACCTCTGATTCACTTATTTTTAAAATTTCTATACCACCCATATGCCCAAAACAGCTCTCTGATGTCAGAGAACTTTGTTGGTGTCCCTATTGCGCAGTTACACTATAGCAACTGAGTGAGGCTAGTTTGGTTGAACAAATGGGGCAAATGGTTGCTTTACTGACATGACTTCTCTGCCCTGGCTCTCTGACATGAACAGAATATTATGCAAACATGAGAACCTGCTTGATGCGAAGTCGGGTGCTTGATCTACGTAGCTTAGTATTGTCTACACTGACTGGCAGTGACTTTCCAGGGTTTCAGACTTAGGGAAATTTCCTAAGGAAACTTCCCCAGTCCTGTCTGGAGGCACTCATAATATGAACTTGGGACCTTTTGCATGCAAACTGTGCTCTCTGCCACACAACTATAAACAGTAATGATAACAATCTGAAAGCGCCAAGAAGAACATTTAGGATGAAGTTTATCACCTCTCCTATAGCGGAACTATTGTGTTTGTGGGGTGGGGTGGGAGGACAAGTGGTCTGCTGCTGGTGAAGAGATTGTTCAGGGCATGTACACAACAATGAATCAGGCTCCAGGATGACAGTCACAAAAAATGTCTCTCTTGTAGCAAGTGGTCTGAGTGATTCCAGGAGGAAATAAATGTTAGCATGAGAACAACAGCTGAACCAAAATCCCATAAGCCAGGAAAACAGCGACACAATTACACTAACAGGTGGCTGGTTTCAAAACAAATTTCAAGGTCTGACAGCTCCATGCACCTGCTATAGGCAGATTTCTTCTAAGGGGCTGAGTTTGGCATGATCCCTAGATTTAAAAAATGGTTCTTATTGATAAGAAAAGCCATTGTTGCTGTAGGATTACAATAAATGCCTAACATTAGTGTTGAGACAGAAGGTAGAATGAAGGAAACCGGGAGATTATGTTTCTGGACAATGTTGCTATATAATATCAAATTTAGGTACATAATAAGCAATTCCTTTAAAGATCATGAGAAGAATCCAGTATCTGAAAATACAACCCAGTGATCAGGGGAGATCAAACACAATGAATTTAATTTTGATCTCAATTCCTAAGCAATCTTTGAATCTCAAGTCCTTTCAGTAGGACAAAAGATGGAAGAATCACTGCCTAGGTCACCATAAAACTATTCTTCAAGAGTACATTCTTATGCATGTTTAGACAGCTAAAAGTTCTAGAACAGTCTCACATTCAGTGGTAAGATTTTTTTCCCTATCTAAACAATAGGATTGTACACAAAATGTCTTTAGGTAGCCTCATTAAGGTTTATTAGGTCCAATGTAGCTATATATTTACAGTTTAGGCTGGGAATGGATGGGTCAATTTATTCCCTGTATGTTTCATTGTCACAGGTATTCATTTGTAGGTCAACTTCATCCTATTGCTGCACTAATTTATGATTTTTAATGCATGAACATTCACATTATTTTAAATGTATTTTCCCCTCAAAATACACATTTATGTATCCATTTTGACTTAAAACATGCATTTTGAAACTTTTTCCTTTGAGGTAATAATTGTATCGCAAAAACAAAAAGTGTATTGGTCCAGGGATTGTGAATTGATCTGTTCACTTAAAAACTCAGGCTGATCAAAATTCTTAAGCCTCCCTGGTTGGATCATGTGTGTTGAAGTCAGTATCCTTTAAGGGAACAGTTGTATTGATTGTGGCTTTCATGCTTCTAAGTCCTTGGACTCTGGGGTTTATGATCATCCAGATTTCCTCCTACCTGCCCTTCCCACTCAGCTAAACAACCAATTTCACCATTTAGTTCAGGTGTTTTGGAAGGGGAGAGTAAGAAGCTGGAACACCGTCACTCATGTCTTGCCTCTTCTCCTCCCACCCATAGGAACACCACCTTTGCCTTTTCCCCAGGTCAGTTTCCTAACCTCAGAGAGGAAGCAGACACTGTTCTTTCCAGACCACCTGTGAGGTGTGAGACAAGGGTGATCAGAGCATGGATCCCAACTCTGAGTCAGAGCTCTGTCTCTGATCTCAGGTTTTGGAATCCAATTCTATCTATCTATCTATCTATCTATCTATCTAGCGATTTATGTCCTGCCTTTTTCCTACAAAGGGCTCAAGGCAGCTTACATCATTCTCCTCCTCCATCTTACCCCCACAACAACAACCCTGTGAGGTAGGTTGGGCTGAGAGTCTGTGACTGACCCAAAGTCACCCAGTTGGCTCCATCGCTGAGTAGAGACTAGAACCCAGGTCGCCTGAGTCCCAGTCCCATGCTCTTAACCACTATACCACACTGGCTCTTTACACCAAATTTATCCTTTGGTCCCCTAGATGCACTCTAGGAGCCATAGGATCCCTCTCCCAGGTCATACTTAGAGTAGTATTCATCTCTTGGCAAAAAGCTATTCCTGTCCATTTTTATTATTTCTTTATGTATTATTTATTATTCTGTATTAACAGTCCTGTATTATTTTTAACAGTCATAGATCCAGTATCACAGACAATACCCATCATGCTTACTAAAGCAATGAGAACAAAGTGCATGGCAAAATCTCCTTGATTCACAAGTTATCTTGAATCAATAGGCAATGCCACACATAGTCCCATGCATGTTGCATCAAATGTAAGTTGCACTGTATTCAGAGAGGGCCACTTCCGTGAAAGTATGTACACCGCAGCCTTAGGGATCTTTGTTTCACACACTGTGCAGCAGAAAACCTAAGTGCATGGTGGCCACTTAAGAAAGCACAGCCATCAGTCATGGTTGCCTGCTAAGTTGTACTGAGGTATGGTAGAAGTGATTGCAAATATACATTGGGTGCATGCACTACATTATTAGGTGTATGGCACTTTAAGTGAACTACCATCATCATCTCACACAGCTGTTGGAACCAGCTGCCTTGCAAGCTCCGGAGGAGGAAGAAGCTAGAGAGGCAAAGGTTCTTCATCACTTTGTCCTACCTGTTGCTGCCTCACCAAGCTGAGATTGGACCCCCACCCACCATCCAGCACGCTACAAGATGCATCACAACCAACTGCCATGTAAGCTGGAGAGGAGAAGCAGGGGATGATGGAAGTTGCAGTTAAACACATCTGGAAGCCACCAGGTTGTGGGAGGCTGGCTTCATGTTTAATATTATTGTTCCTAATGATGACAGTTGTTTTTATTGCTATTAAGTTACTCAGGGAAACTGGTCCTCTGAAGAGTGGGGTAAAAATGCTATGAGTAAGTAATGTGTGAACTAGCTTTTGCAATGGTGAAGTACATTTGGTATTGCCCATCAATCTCTGCAGTACTGAGGCATTCATATTTCTTTTCCCTTGAAGGCTTCTGATTGCAGTCTAAATGTAGATTTTGTAATGTATTTGGCATGCCATATTTAAATTAACTTTGTGACCTTGCCTAAAGCACCTAGGAGAGCATAAGTGGAACTGATTCCATTAATATATTGGTTTTAAAGGAAACTTGACTATTAGATAGCAATGCTTATCTTTCCTACAATTTGTTCACAGGCTGGAGTTTAATGAGACAAATGCAGAATTATCCAAATTTGTAAGAATGAGGATAGTCCTTTGTGATCCAAATGCCCTCAGGAAGGATTTAATTCCTTGAAATTAATTCTACTCTATTACAAAGGTCACTGTGTAGTCATCAGTTCACTTTTCATTTTAACTGCTTGCTGGTTTTTGTACTATGAAGGATATTGACCTCTCCCTGTGAGATGTCAGCACTTTGTGCAGTGGTGCTGGGTTCACTGTTCCATGACCACTAGGATTTGGAAGTAGCCGTGTGGCTTTTGGCAGAAGAGCCCCATCTCTCCCATCCACACAAGGAAGAAACACATATGCCCAAGATAAATGATAATTCCAGCTTTATTACCTGATTAGCTTGATGGCTTATGTGGGAGATGCAACTGGGTCAAAAATTGGAAAAGCAGGTGAAATAGAAAATGTCCAAGGGCAGTGATGTAAAAAGTGTATGCTGTAAAAACATTTATTTCTGAATATTGCTCTCTCTAGTGTCTGTTGAAAGGCAAAGTGCCATTAGCATATGCATTTCAGATTATTATTTTAGCAGTTCTCTAAATATTACAAGCTAATGTGCTTTTCAAGTGTTCACAGATGATCACAAGAACTAGTATTCTTAGCCCTATACAGCAGATGGGTGGAATGAGGCAATAACACAGTATTTTGCCTAATGGTAGCCAACCAGGTGCCCTCCAGATG
>NW_025335798.1:17235336-17392120 GCF_004798865.1 Varanus komodoensis
CATCTGGAGGGCACCTGGTTGGCTACCATTAGGCAAAATACTGTGTTTTCAACCTCTAATCTGAAGGCTATATCAGTCCTCAGCTGATGTGAGATTTGAACTGGATGCTTCCTGGCTCACACCTTTCCTCACTGTGCTATACCTGCTTTCATAGACTGTAAGTGGAAGTATATTTTGGTGTCTCATGATTGTCTTTGTAGGATTACTGCCTATTGCTACTGATTGAAAGGTATGCCAACACAGAAAGGAATTGCAAAATACTGGCAATCCAAAGCCGCCTCCTGATTGATCAGCTCTTCAGATGTCATAAAAAAATGGATACACACCTGCACAAATGTGGGGTAAAACCCACACACAAGGTCTGTTTATATGATGAAATACAGAAATGGTTTAACAGCTTAATGCGGGAGTCTGATCCCTGCTCAGAGCTACAACTTTTAAGCCTGCATCAGAGTTTGGAACACCTGTGCTTTGATGTCAGGCAGGGAGTGTATACTTTACTCAACATGGTTTAGGCCGCTATGGGAAGGAAATAGAATAAATAGAAGTGGAAGTGGCAAGGTCAACTTTAATAGCATATGAAGTACTTCTGAACAAGTTCACAATTGCTTTGTTTTTCCTCCCATAGCTTTATAAACAGGCATCGTTAAAGAAAGCTTTTTGGAAAAACACCCCAAGGAAGCTGCAAAAGCTCTTAAGAAAGGACAGTATTTGGCTGAAAAGGTTAGCTGAGAATGCAACATTGTTCAGCGATGGCATTGTGATAGTATATCCACCAGTTGATGCTTTGCTTTTGTTTTTTCAAGAGGAAGGAATTGTATTGTCTTGAATTCTTGTTCTTTAAGCACGAGAAAAGCAGTAGGGTTTTGAGAATAAATGGCAAATTCTACATAAGGCTCAACTTCATTTCTTCTGAAGGAATGAAAGCTTAACCCAGCATGCTTTTCCTGACACAGCCTTCCCCAACCTGGTGACTTCCAGATTTGTTGAGATGGGCCATAACTCAGTAGCAGAACATACGCTTTGCATACAGAAGATCACTGGTTCAATCCCCAGTATCTCCAAGAAGGGCTAAATGAAGGATGTGCTTGAACTCTGGAAGAGATACTGCTAGTCAGTGTCAACAATACTGGGCTAGATATTCCAAGGGTCTGACTCAGTTTTCTGTCTTCCTAGGAGGAAACATAATACTATTTGTGGGAAAGCTGCTATGTAGCATTTAATTCTCCTGATTTCCATGCAGTCACATCCACCAGTTCAAGTACATCTGCATGCACGTAGCAGGTGCAGCATCTGCATTAGATGACATTTGATAATACATGATCACAATCTGTGAATTGTTAATTGGAGAAGATTCAAACCGAGTTAAGTGGGACTTATTTCTGAACAAGCAAATGTGGATTAGGCTCTGTACTTCTGACAACATTTTTAAAGATTGGTGTCTGCTGTTACAAAATAATATAGTTACATGCCTGAAACGGCTTATTCATGCAATCTTCAGCAACAGATACAACTCATAATACTTTGCTTGTAGGTCTAAATAAGTAAATAAATAAATGCAAAATGCATTAGGAAGCTATGTGTCTCAAGAACAGCCATATCCTTTGTACCATATATGAATGGCATTCATACTGCAATCCTATATGCATTTAGCTGCGGGTAAGTCATTCTGAATTTCTAATAGATATGCATAAGATCCAACTGGAAGTTTGCTATGGCATTCTTTTTAAAGAGTCCACACACGATACTTTTCAGAAGCTGCCCAGAAATGAGGCTTTTCAAAGAATGTGGCTGCCATTGTTTGCCGGAATTTGTGGAACTGTAGAAGAAAGATTGGTTAAAGACTATATAGTGTGCCCTTTTGTCTCTCGGGATATTGCAGAGATAAAAGTGAGGTCAATGACAACAAAAGAAAAAGTAGAGATACTAACTAGTTGGTGCTACCTAAGGGGTCATAATTGCTGTGCTGCGATACAGATAATTTTGCAATACAATTCTTTGCTATGATTTGTCTCCTTAGCAGTCAGCCCCATGGGGTTCATAGAATTATACAGTCATAGAATAGTTCTGTTAGAAGGGGTCAAGAAAACCATTGGGTCCAACATCCTGCTCAGTGCAAGACTCCAAGTTAAACTACCCTTCCCAGGTACACTACCCCTGGTCAGCTGCATCTTGAATGCCTCTAGTGTGGGAGAACCCACAACCTCCCTAGGGAATTGGTCCCATTGGCATACTGCTCTAACAGTCAAGGAAGTTCATAGAGACAGAGCAAGTCAGAAGGGGCTTCTGGTCCGTCTAGTCTGACCCCCGGCTCCAGCTGGCTCCACTCATGACAGGCCTACCGTGTGCATGTCCATCCTGTCCTTGAGCACCATCACTGATAGGGCTTCAAGCACCTCCCATGGAGCCCTAACTGTCAGGAAGTACTTCCTGGCATCCAACTTTGAACCTTGGTTCCCTGAGCTTTGCTCCATTGGAACATGTCCTGTCCTCCTCTGCAGGGGAAAACAGTTCTTCCTGATGTTCAGAATCTGGCTTCCTGTAACTTGAACTCCTTATTCCATGTCCTGCTCTCTGAGATAATTGAGAAAAGACTCTGGCCTTCCACTTTGTGACAACATTTCAAGTACCTGTCATATCTCCCCTCAGTCTTCTCTTCTGGAGACTAAACATGCCCAGTTCTTCCAATCTCTCCTCACAGGGCTTTGTTTCCAGTCTGTGTGTCATGAGGCTTACTACCTGGCAAGTGTGTTTAAGATTGCTTCCTTAGCTTCATCAGGCTAAGCCATCAGCTCTGTGCTTTGAACCATTCCTGGCTGGCTTGTACAGGTTGAATCAAATATGCTGAGTCAGCCTAATCAACACTTGCATCACTCTCCTTCTGGAAGCAGGTTGGCGCTGTCTTTTTAGCTTGGCAGAAATAGTGTTTCCTAGATGTCAGGGTGAGGGTGTGACTTTAATAAAATCCATCAATCTTGTTCTGAAACTCCATCAAGTTCATCCCAACATCATCAGTTTTATCTGAATCATGAGCCATGCAGCTTTCTAGGAAGGACCAAAAGAATCAGTAAGAGTACCAGACCTTTTAGCCTCCCTGTGATTCAAGCATTGCTCTACTAGAACTTCCAGAGGGGTAGCCTATTTTTAGTCTATTGCAGTAAAAATCAAGACTTTTGTGGCTCCGTAGAGGTTAACACATTTATTCTGGCATAAGTGTTCATGGACTCTAGCCCACTACATCCGATGCACATGCTGAGAGTTTCAAGTATCTATGTAGTACAGTGTGTTATGAAGAAAATGAAATATAGGAAGCATTAACAGTGACAATTCCAGAAGTTTCCTGAACCTTAAGAAAAACAATATATCAAGTATAAATTGAGTTAATAAGGTTCAGTAATTCATTGACCCACATGAGCAGCATTGCTCATTTTGTTTCCTCAAACTGCAAATGCTGTTGAAATGCCATTTGAAAGGCTTCTTGGGCTTCTTAGTCTTTGGGAGGGAGTAAAGTTTTGCTTTTTTCTTAACAATGACCTTTAGCTCACCATGTATCCAAAAATGAGGAAGAGAATGAATGAATGAATGAAGAGATTCTTAAAAAGGAGTGCTCAACATGGTAGTGCTCAGCTTTTGCTACCAAGGGAACCATCAGCAGCTTCTGCCGCAGATGCAAGCAAGCCTCTGGACTTATCTGCAGTGCCTTGTGCTCTGTACACCCAGACCCCCAAGTATGAATGCTGGAGTTAAGAACATCCCCTACTTACGAACGAGCAAACCCAGAAGTCCCACCTCATCCTTGAGTGGCAAGCAGGCCCCACGAGAGGAAAGGAGGAGGATGAAGGGAAGAATAGGAAGGGAGGAAGGGAAGGAAGTAAGGAGGGAAAGGGTAAGAGTTAGGGTTAATCATCTTTTTACTGTTTTCCCCATTTTTCTATCTTTCTATCTAAACTGTTTGAAGAACTACACACATGCATAGGATTTTCTCTATCTTCAGTACCTATAATTACTTCATTGCTACTGTATTATCTTTATTAAAATGCTGTATTGTGTTTAATATATTTTAATATATATTGAAGTGTTTCTTAAATACTTTATATGCTTTTTATATATGTGATCCAACTTACATGCAAATTTGACTTGAAGACAAGCTCAGGCATGGAAGTCATTCTTAACCCAGGGACTGAGTGTATTTTATCTAGCTGGCCATTTTCTGCCACATGAAGGGTCAGGGCTGGGGAGTGAAGGAGCCAGGGATGTGGATCAGAAATGCAGTGAGCTGTTCACCCTACCCTCCTCTCCTCCCTGTCCCACAGCACACCTTTTTTCATCTTCTCCGAGGTCCAGTTGGAGCCCTGGGGAGGCATCTGGCACAGTCCTTCCATGCTGTCTACAGGGGGGCGGGGGGAAATGGAGCTTCACCTCCAGAGCTCTGGAACAGATGTCACAGGATGTTGGAGGTGGTGCTCCATGTAATCCTGTGACCATCCAGATGGTCTTGGGAAGCATTAGTATTGTGGCCTAAGTCAAGTATTTTTACAGGAAGAGGAATCTGATTCATCCACTACTTATCAATTCCATTTACAAGATTTTTTTTTTTTTATATAACTGCCTTTTGAAAAGGTGAACTTCGCAGTAATAGGGACCTAATTTAGATCACTTAACATGATTTAGTTACCCTTTAACCATCCTGTTTGTATGAACAGTTCAGGTAATTAGAGTGAAGAGGAGATGATGGATCTCGTACTTTGGAGCAAAGCAGGAACTTAACATTTCACTTGTGGCAATAAGTATGGAAATACAAGGTATAAATTACTCCAATTTAATTCTGATTCTATAGGGTGGCTATTTTAAATGGGCATGGCCCTGTTTTAGTCGTTTGCATAATGTGTGTGTGTGTTTAATTGTAAAATATATCAAATAAGACTGAATACATTATTTTATTCCTTTTGGAGCATTACCCTAAACATTTCATTTAAAGTTTTCTTTTTTGTAGATAAAAATAAAGAAAGAAAAAGAAGGAAGGAAGGAAAAGAAAAAGCTACCAAGTAATGGTTCTCACATCTAGTCTTTATCATTTTTGTATATAAAGGTCCCTCAATTAAATTATTCTTAAAGCAGCAAGGCAAAAGGTTGCAATCATTCAAGCCCCCAGAAAGCCCTTGCTTGCACACCTCAGCACTCTATGGAAGGATAAGTCCTGCTGAAAAACCCCCAAGTGGTTTCTGAAAGGATCAGTCCAATCTCACTACTTGTTCACACAATGCATAGTTAATCTGTGGAATTCATTTCCACAAGGTGTAGTGATAGCTACCAATCTGCATGGCCGTAAAAGGGGATTGGACAAATTCCCGGGGAAGAAGACTCTCAATGGTCCCTAGTACTGATGAGTATATACCATCTTCTGTATCAGAGGCTGTATGGCAGTGCTCACCAGTTGCTGGGGGTCATGGGTGGAAGGGTGTTGTTTTGTCCTGCTTGTGAACATCTCCTACATCACTGCATTAAGAAAATACTCCATCTAGCAAGGCTCTTGTGTACTTTAGTCTCCTGCCTGGTGGATGGATTTTGGTTCGACAGTCTGAAGGTAACTGGTAGTCAGATCATGTTCTTTCTGCCAACTGGAGAAGAAGCAAACTCAGTTCAACAGCTCCTTCCCTGGCCTGCAGATGAGGCCACACCGATCTTCCCCCTGCCCCAATGTTCTTCTTCAGTGGTGAAGGATACAGCCTTCCAGGGAACTGCCCGTGTTTCCTGGTTCCAGGCAAGCCCCATCGACAACTGTAAGGCTTATCTTGGAGCAAGCATGTAAGTGGAGTGAAGGATGGAGGTTTGTTCATTTTGGTTCCACAGCCTTTTCTCCTTCCTGTATTATTCCTCAGACTGCACAAACTGCCTGCCCTCTCTAAAGGAATTCTATAGCAATAGACTATCTTACAAGGTTATGCTTTCTTATATTCTGACTGGTGTCTCTTTCTTTTTATTGTAGCACTGTGTGATTGGCAATGGCCTTTGGCTAAGTCATAAAATGTTGAATTATTCCAGATTAATTAGTACATGGTACAAGGCTGTGATCTTGTGAACATGGTTCAAAGTGTTCTTCCTGATTGTATTAAAACTTAAAAACAAAAATAAACAGCAAGACCTCTATTAAGCCTTCCTGCTCCCCTCAGTGGGATTGTTTAACTTTTTAACCCCTTTTCAGATATTCATGTTGGAAAATGAATGCGTATCTACATGGACGTGGCATGCTGAAAGGGTGATTCTGATTAGGCAAGAGAGCTGTGCACACACAGAGATTTCTGTGAGCTCCCTGAGGATATTCAAATGATCAGGCATGGGAAGGGCAGGCTCTGGAACCATCACTTCCCTCCTTCCATACATGTTTGTTTAGCCTGCACGAACATCAGAAAAAAATGCCTTTTCCAGATTCTCTGTTCTCCTTTGCCAGCCATTTCTAAGAATGTTTAATAAGACATCACACAGGAGCCAGTGTGGTGTAGTGATTAAAAACATAGCACTGGGACTCAGGCAACCTGGGTTCCAGTCCCTGCGCAGCCTTAGAGCCAACTGGGTGACTTTAGGCCAGTCACAGACTCTTGTCACAGGTTTCTTGTTGTGGGGATAAGATTGAGAGCAAGAGGAAGAAAATGATGTAAGCTGCTTGAGTTAAAAAAAAAGAAAAGAAAAAAGTGGGATAGATATCAAATAAAGAATTACTTAAATAAGATGCCTCTTCCCAGTTAAATGGCCGTGCATGACAGAGTACCAGAAGGAAAATCTGGATTGAATGCTCTACCTTAAAACTGATTGTATAGAATTACATACTTTGGTTTGAATCCATACTTAGTCATTTTGTGTTTGGGGCATGATCTTGTCTCCAGTTGCCACCAGCCTTGTTGTCCCTGTTCTCAACATTGCAGATCTGAAGGCAGTTCTCCTCATATTCCCTTAAATACAAGTAGAACTCTCCTTGATAAAGCAGGGGAGCCTGCTTTATCATGGTTCCTGATTGTGTGTGGGGTGGTTCTGCTCTCAGAAATAACAGCATAGCTCTCATTCAGAGCTCCCTGCTCAGTGCAGGGAGGCTGGGAACTGTTGAGTCAGGGCTGGCATGCAGAGACATGTTGGACACCAGGGCCCTGCCTTGTTGCCCGTATGTGTTACACGAGTAGAACATATGATGAACCATGCTGGGTCAGAGCAAGGGTCCATTCTGTTCACAAAGTGGCCAAACAGCTGTCTCCAAGAAGTCCATGAGCGAGCAGCCGTTTTCTTTCTTGTAAGCCGTATTCTTTCCAGTGAGTTTACTTTGAATAGAACTAATTTAATGGATCCAAAGCCATTGTTTACCATATGTTAGAGACCTTTGAGTATAGCCCTTATTCTGCTGTAATTAGTTGGCTCTTTTAAAGGCCAGCAAAGGATCCACTGCAGTAAAAAAAAAGATGCCCAGACTCCACATTATGATCTGCCCAGTTGGCTGCTGTTCCAAGGCATAAAATATGGGAATAAAAGTGAATACCTTTTCTTCAAGTCAGCACTGCTGGAGAGATGCACATCAGTGGCTTCGACACATCTCTTGTGATATGCAATTTGGGCCTAGGATTAGTGAGCAAAACCTAGGGTTAGTAGCCAGCCGCTGTGCTTGCACAATTGATGTAGCACTTGTGTAAAAGCAACTGATAGTGCAATGCCAGCTGTGTATGCCAGCTTATGCTTTTTGTTATGCCAACATATGCTTTTAGCATTGCACTAGCGGTCACTTATAGGCCTGCGGTGGTGGGATGCTGGGAATCCTAGGACTTTTTCTATTTAAACACGCAAAGGATTGCACCCTTAAAAATCTAAATACTATTTAGATGATGCTGAAAAAAAGACGGGGGCATTAAGAATGCTGTCATGGCTCTTGAAAGCTGAGCTGTAAAGCAACTTTGTTTCTCCTGCTGAATTGTTTTTTGATGTTATCTAAGAGTGCTGACTGATTTCTTCTTGTAGAAGCCCCATTTGTTGTTGGGAAAGGAAGGGCTGGAGCACTGGAGCCCTTTTACTTTTGACTCAGAATGCAAACGGCGCACCAATTGCTCCCTGCCCTTTCCCTGCCTTCCTTATCTCTCTGCCTATTCAAAGAGAGGTGGGCTTAGATAGCAGACTTAATGGCTTTATAGCAAGCTAAAAATGTCTCTGTGTGGGTCTACCACAAACTTAAGACCATGAGCTTTAAACAGAGGACAATAGTTGTTGATGTCAATTTAGCTTGAAAGAATTAGGTGGTATGTTCAGCTTTGGGTCTTGATTGTCACCATGGGCAAGTGCAGTTAAAGAAAAAATACAGCAGTCTGAACCAATTTTATTTTTTAAATTCTTGAAACATACCAGTTTTCAACCAGGTCAGTGAATGCCAGAAAAAAGGAGAATCCTCCTTTTTATTTCTCTCATATTTCCTCTGACTTATTTCTCTTTTTATATGTTATCTGGGCTGCTAGAAAATACATGAAATATTAAACCTTCCTCATGCCTCCTGGCCTATTAGTATAGTGGCCACTTTACTTCATTCTCCTATATCAGCGTTCTTTGATCTTCCCCACTGAGCTTACTGGTTGGGAATGATGGGAGTTGGAGTCCAACAATTCTGGGGGACACCAGGTTGGGGAAAACAGCCTTAGATGTTGGACTGTGAAGAACTCTGTCTTATAGTGCAAAAAACAAATGCAAATCCAAAAATTCATCTGTGAAGTACTGTTGCCTTTGTTGACAATGTTTTCCTGCTGGGGAGGTCTACATGGGGAGACACTGAGGAAAAGTTTGCCTATTTGCAGAGGGATGGATTTCAGACTTGAATGTGCGTTGATATCCCTGACAGAAAACGGACCTTTCCATTCTTCATCATGGTCTCTGTGCATCACATCTCAACACAGGAAGTAAGGCAAGCATGGCTCCCCTCACCTTTGTGGCAGAGGGCTCTTTGTCCTCACGCACTACTTTTGGGCTTGCCAGAGATATCTGATTGGAACCAGAATGCTGGATTGGAGAGGCCTTCCATCTGGAGCAGAAGGACTCCGCTTTTGCTTTTGCAACCCACGTTCCCTCTTTCTAGCCATTCAGGGGGAGAGTACTGAGAGGGCTTTCTTCCCAATCTGTAATGTCACTATGTTTTAAAATCTGATTAGTTATTTGTACCCGTGACACCATTACACTCACAGTTGGCTTGGATCATATTGTGACGGAAGACATTTTTGAAAGGTGCTGAACAAACTCAAGAGATGGGAAGCAAAGTGGCTGTGAAGATGGCACCCCTTGAAAGTCCATTTTATCTTGTTTCTCTTTGCTTATCCTAAGTGTTTTTGAAAGTTTTTCTTTTCTGATAAGATGCAATAAGATGAAAAATACCTTTCTGTAAGCTAGGACTTCATGCAGAATCAAGCTTTATTTCTGGAGGGTCACTTGGCCATGATTCTTCTGGATATGCTAACATCACAAGATATAGGTGCTTGGGCGGTGGCCACTGTGTTTGGCTTATTGCTCACCTGGGAACCTATTGGCTGCTTGGCTATGGGTGGAACAATTTTTTAGGGTTAGCACTGAAGTACCATGGGAGATGAAAGGTGTGTCTGTGATGAATCTGGAATGCAATAAAATGTTTGGCCAGTCTTACATCTGAGATTTAATGGCCATTTCCCCCAGGAATTATGAAAAGCCCCAACTGCTCATTCTTAATATACGAAAGATGAAGTAAATCAGACAGTAAATGCCTTGTTGTTTGACTTTTGGATTATTTCATACCCTTTTGCTCACTGCAGCTGTACATATATAGATGCCTTTCCTGCTGACATTCAAATAATATGCATAGCTGTCATGGGGCCAGGGGTGGAGGTATTGAAAAATGCACAATGTTGAGGAGAAGGCTAAGCAGCATTGCCTACCATGAATGTGGTTCTCTAGCTCTCTCTTCACATGCACACATGCACACTTATTATAGTTGTCTTCATACAGGTGTTGTTCCGTGTGTGTATGTATATATATATAGGGAGGGAAGGAGGAAGGTTAAAGATGTTATGCAGTTTCCTTCTTTTCACAAGTTTGGCTTTGGTTGTTTAATTTTTTTTTCCAAAAGCAGAACATCTATCACTTGAACATTTTTTTCTTTTGCACATAAATCTATCTTTTCCCTTTAGTTTTTGTTTTATTAGTTTTGAAAATTTGCAGGTTACCAATTGTGGTGCATATTCTGACGTCCCAGCAAATGACATCAGGCAACATTTCCCCATTACATTGTCCTACATAAGAAAACTCTGTGAATTCTCCAACAACAGCAACAAGCAGGCTGATGTTCTTAGGCACAAAGACCACATCCTTTAAGTGCCGGAGGGCCTGAATACAGGCTTCTATCTATTAACAAGAGGAAATTGACAAGAAACCCGCCCTCTTAGTCTGTTTCCTTTTCCAGCAGCAAGAAGCTTGAGATGGAGGGCTATGCTCAAACACCACCCCGTTTTCTCTCTAACCCCTGAGGCACGTCTTTACACACCAGTTGAGGAAAGGAAATGCACTGGGATTAGTCTATTTCCCTTTGAAGACAGCTGTGTATACACAAGGCAAAGAACTGGAGTATTATTTCAGTTGCTGCCAGCTGGCAGCAGGCTGAATTTGCAGTGTCATCTTAGACTGGCAGGAAAAGAGGGCCAACATAACAGAGGGCCAACCCAATAATGCAACAATAATACACAAAACGGTCTACCGCAGCATTTGCCCGAGGGCTGGAAGTTTTGTACTGCTGTTGTAGTTTCTGCTATTAAAGTTTGGCATGAAACTGTTAAATAGAGAAGCACCGGAATATCTTGCAATGGCACAGCTGCAGCTATTGAAGGGGTGTGGTGGGGTTACCGGTTATAGGACTGTAAGCATGACTGATATTTTCCTCCCTCCATGTTATGTTTCATTGTTTTGGGAATTAGGGCCAGACTAGACAAGACATCACAGATCTGTAATTTGATTCCTGTTCCGTCTCTTTTAATTGCTTTTAAAAGCAGGAGCAAGGAGGAAGAGCAGAAACCAGGGCCGTTTCTCTCCTGGCAGGTGTGTGGACTGGCTCCCAAGGGAGATCGGCAGTGGTGATTAACAGTGAAAGGAGCTGGTCTACTCGGAGAGAACGGCAGGCAGCATGCCTCTGACTGCACCAGTTGCTGTGAAACCTCAGTGGGAGAGAACTCTTGCCTCACTTGGAATGGGCTTCCCAGAGGTTAGGTGGTGAAGGAGCACTATGTTGGACTAGATAATCCTTTGGTCTGACTCAATATTCTTTCGTTCTGATATTCTTGAATGGAAAGCTAAGGTCTGGGGAAAGTTCCTGTGAAGATTCTGCAACTGCTGTTGCATGCAAAACGAGGTGGCCTCCAGGGCTGGTGCTACCATTATGTGATGCTGGGATGCTGAGGCCACAGATACTGGGAGGTCTGTGGCCTCAGCATCTGGGAGGTAGCATCTGGGAGGTAGCAGAAAAATGTTGGAGGAGAGAACTGTGGGCTCTATGGGCAGCCTTCTCCACACGGGCACGGTAAGACTTTAGTGTTGACTGAGTCACTGTCTCATCACATTGTTGAAGAAAGATGGAGCCAGCAATCCAGTCAATTTTTTACATGGAATGGAAGATGGCACAATTTTGGCCTTTGCATTAGACACCAAAATGCCTTGGGTGAGCCCCGAGGGTTTCATAACAGTATAAATAGAAAATACAAGTCTCAGTGGGTTGCGGGGGAATCTAAAATCCACTTGTAATTTACATGCACATCCCTTTCCTTTAAGGGTTAAGGGAAAACTTAAGTTTGGAGCTTTGCGTGTCCCGGATTCAGCCAAGTGCTACTGGAAATCTGGCAGTAATTTACAAGTCACAAGGAGCTATTCCAACTTCAGGCAAGTGGATTAGGCATGCGTGACTTCAGGAGGTGTTGGATGAGCGAATGAGAAATGCCAGTCAGGAGAACAGAGGGAAAATCAAAGCCAACTGACAACATTCAGGAATGGTGTGGATAATTCCACACTCCTCACTGGCCACTGAGGAAAGGGTCCTCTTTGTACCTAAAGCAGGGAGGCAAAAATTAGGCCACAGCATCACTGGAGCAGCCTGGCCTGTTCTCACCATGCTGCCGAGCAGCATTTGCTCCCTTTTTGGAGCGTTGCCTGGCAACGGAATGCTGACTGCCTGAGTAACTCCAGGAGCCCATTGAAAGAAAGAGAGGGCGCAGGGAAAAGAGAGGCAAAGAAAAGACTGGGGAGGGAGAAAAGAGGCTCGACAATTCAGACTGGGTTGGCTGGCACGACGTTGGGGGCGGGGAAGTGAACGAGGGCTGAATGAGAAGGGTAAATAATTAGCACTGCAGCTATGCAGACGGAGGCTTTTCTTCCCACAGATGTCATAGTAGATGTGCATGGCTGTCAGTTGGATGGCTGCCTTGTGTTTGGGAAGGCTGAGAAGTGGGCCTGCTTGTAGTCTCTAAGGAGACCTGGAGGAGGATTGCTGGATGGGGGAGGTCAGAAGCTGCTACAGCCCCTGAGGAGGTTGAGGGAGTGTGAGGAGAAATGGTCCTGCTGAGAAATGTGGCTCCTTCAAGAGACAGTTGGAGGGATGGGAAGGCTTGGGCATGTCTATGCAGCCTGTCTGAGTATGTGCTTTTGGTGCAGATTTAGGGGATGGGAGTTCCTCAAGGAAGAAAGGGAATTAGTAAAAGCAATAAAATGGTGGCATGCGTGGGGCTTGGGTTAAGGAGAGCTCATTTAGGAGTGTAGTAGATCACTAACTGTATGACTGTACACTGTCTTAATGTGAATTTTGTTTTGATTGTCACCTGCCCCGAGCTTTAGAAATCTAAACAAGCTGTCTAACTGGCAACTATGTAATTCTGGAAATATTGCATGCCTGTACAGAAGTGAATAAGCATAACCCCTCTGTATTAATTCAAGCAAATAGTGAGACCTTCATACTGCAAGCAGTTCCAGACCATCTAACAGACTGGGGCAGAACCATGTGGCCTACTCTGGGAATAAGTCCCATTGGAGTTAATGGGATACTTTTCCATCTAGTCATATACAAGATTGCATTGTAAAGCCACAGTAATGTAAGTCCCACTGCACGCAGCAGACTTATTATCAAGTGCATAGGACCGAACTGCTAGGTTGGAATTCTTTGTGTGATTCTTTAAACATGAGGCATTTCTTATGCACTCATGATTCCTTTCTCATGGTTGTTTAGACAGTTTGTGATCCTCTGGTTATACCTCTGTTTTTAAGAGCACTTTCCCAGGGTTTCTTTTTCTTTCTTTCTGTGAAGGTGGGGAAAAATGGAGTATTATTTCTGAAAATGAAAGAAAACATTTTTCTTCATCAGTATTTGCACAATTCTGCTAAAGCACAGCACCACCTAGAAGTTATGCATTGGAAACGCAGGAAAGCAAACATTCTTTGTGTAGAGCTTGGATTTAAAATCTGTGATTAAACCAAAAGTAGATACTGCTGATAACAGCCTTCTATAGAAAGCTCCATATTTCCCTGGGTGTAAATGCTACTAAACACCATGGGGTTAAGACTAACACACGTAGGATCATGATAGCAGTCCTCTATATTGCATAAGAATGTGAACAATTTAAATCTGGATCAGTTGAGGCAAATTCAGACAATCACAGAACCATACAAGCAATGTGAAATTACTACATGCATCATAACAGTAGGAGCAGTTTATGACTATGGCATATGGCATAGTTGGCAATTGCTAGCCTTTTATTTCATATCAATTCCATGGGAGGACCAGAGTAAGAATTCTTGGGCAAAATGAAACTGTCCAAAGAATGTAGTAGTCAAAGCTGCTGAGGAGCTTAAGAGAAGCAAGTCCTTTGTTTGTCTCAAATGACCCTACTAATGAATGACATATTATAGTTTAATTCAAATCTGGATTAAATTTTCCTTGCTTTTCATGGGTGGTTTCATCAGGCATATCATTTTGATTCTTTTGCAGTTCAGTGGTATGTGCAAACTGTAGCACCCCATTTCTTGCAGTGCCCAGTAAATGAGGCATGCAAATTGTCCATCAGATGAGAGCACACCTAAAGGTCAGCATTCTGTTTCTGTCTCTAGTTATAAAAATAATATTCAGGTTGATGGAATAAAAAACATCATTTTTAACAGACATTTAAAAAAAATAGAATCTGACCTATTAAATATTCCCAGAATATGAGGACCCACCAGACGTTCTTAACCCAGAGAAAATGCTTTTTGCTTTTAAATCTAGGCTTCAGAATCATAATGTTCTTATCAGTTTTACCAGGCATTCCATGCACAAAAACAATGGTGAAATTGCTGTAGCATTAATGCATGTATTCACAAAAGAAGGAAATTCTGAATTGAAGGTTTTCACTCATGCTTTCACTCAGTAGGGTGGGGTGCTACAGAAGACAGTGAATGTAGTCCCATAGTAAACACTTGGAAAGGAGTCCCACACAATTCAATAAGGCTTCATCTCAAGCAAGTGTGGGCTGATACTTAAATTTCTTCTCAAAGTGTTCTGATTTTTTATGTGGGCGAGACTTGCATTGCAATGTAATATGTATTTACTTAGAAGTAAGCCCTATTAAGTTTAATGGACTTTCTCCCAGTTAAGTTGGTATAAAACAGTTTCTGTGAATCATTGCTTGTATTATCTCAAGATGCAAGGTGGTTAAGCTGTAGTTTGCTATATTCGGTTCAGCGGGAATGGACAGATTTAAATACAAAAGCTATAACTAGCATTTTTACCGTGTTTTACTTGAAAACCAACACCAATGTTTTTTAAGATTCGGTACACTAATGAGCATATTCTGGGATGAATATGCTTTTTGGATATGATATTATCTTAAAGACAGTTGAGATAATTGCTTACTTAATTTAAAATGCAATCTTATGCATGTTTAGACAGAAAAAGGCCTGCGGTTCCCATTCTAGCTGAACAATGCTGGGAATTGCAGGACTTTTTTGTTTGGTCTGGAAACGTATAGCGTTATATAGTGTGAGAAGCCTGGGAGACTCATGCCGTGGCCAACATCATCTCTCCAGCAAATGGAGGAGGTTGGTCTGGGGACAAGCTGCAGAGTGGAAGTTCTCCTATGTGGCACAGGGCTTCTCATGTTGTGGTCAAGTTGTTCCGATGGCTCAGAAAGCAAGCACAGTTTGGTGGCTCCCATATTGTCTGGGAGGTTAACCTGAGAAAAAGACCTGAGATTTTTGGCAGAAAAGAGGAGTGAACAGAAATATGTGCCAAAAAAAAAAAAAAAAATCATGACTATGCACTACTTCACAAGGGCGTCATGACTATGCACTATTTTCCCTCTATGCTGTATATTCAGTACAGCTGAATCAGATGGAATGGGCTGAACTGGCTCTGGATTCTGATGCCTTTCAGTTTAGATCTAGGTAGATTTGCGGGTTTGGCCATTTTTAAATGGGGTGTAGATTTTGCTACATAATTTGCTATCACTACTTCTGGTTCATCATATTTTTGATATTTGAGCTTTATGAGGAGACCTTTTCCCTTCTGGTTTTTCTGCTAGATAACCTGCAGGAGGTGCTGTGCTATGTACAAATAACACAATTACACTGACTGGAGCTAGGTTTCTCCTTATTCATCTCAAATGTTCAAAACCACAGACACTCTATTTGCAAAATAGCTCTTTATTGTCAATTCCCAGCTGACAAGCTACAGCAACAGAAAGACTAGTTTCTGTGCATGAATAGAGTGGTTACTTGACCCCAAAGTAGAAACTACTTCTGCAATCCCTACTTTTCAGTAATGCAAGTCTCCACCCCTCTGGGTGGAGACCTCTTTACAGGGGTGAGCCTTGGAGATCTACGCAGGCCCTCTAAGTAGGTAGCCCTTCTTTTCTATTCACATCATAGGCAACATAGACTCGTCCTCCACCTCTGCTTTGTCCCATTCCTTCCAAGCCCTGCCTGCTCCCATGAACTGGCTGAGAATCTGGGGGCTGCAGCCTTGAGACCATCTCACTATCCTCTGGCCTTTCAAATCCCACCCACATCTTCCAGTCTCTGCCATCCTTACCTGATGAGTTGGTGCCACCTTGTCCTTGGAAGGCATGCCATGAGTAACTAACTCTCTCATCCATTCCCAACATAATAAAGTATGTTTTCTTTGCTTACAGAAATATTAATCCATTTAAAAACACCCAGGAAAGTGCCCTTAGGAAACAGATACTGGAGCATCTCAGCATTGTCCAAGACTAAGGAATATCAAGTTTCTGCATGAAGCACAACACATGCTTCACGTAAAAAGCTCTTTTTTACAGGGTCAACACTGATATTGCTTTAGTGTAGGGGTGTTTAACTTTTTTCAGCCAAAAGGCTGAATTTGATTTTGGAGAAGGTCTCTGGGGCTGCATTCGAGTGGTGGGCAGGAGAAGCCCCAAGGGATGGATGACAACCCCAGGCAAACCAGAATTAATGTCATGCTCCTGGTTCAGTCTGTTTTGGTTGATCCTTATTTTTACTGACATAATTTCATTTTGATGCTGAATGGTTTTAATACCGCTTTGAGAGCTTCTCATAGCATTCAGTATCTGACATATTTCAAATGAGTAATGGCGATTGTAACAATGTTCATGACTTCCCTGTGTATTTTATTATAATATTTAGTCTCCTGCTTTTGCTGTCCAACTTGTAAATCCATGTCACTCTGGATAATCTGTTGTGTTAATGAGTTCTTGTGCCTCATAAGATGTCATTTTAAACAACCCCCCTCTCCCTGCTTACATAGAAAGTTACTGCCAACAGAGACATGCAATACCTGGCTAGAGTGATTAAGAGGAAGTAATGAATAGGCATGCATGAGAAAGAGATTAGCATTTAGATAATTCCTGCTTTCCTTAATTTGCGCAAACAGCTATGTCAAATGAAGAGGTCTCTAGCCTGAAGTTCTGTGGTCAGGGAATCTTAGGGCACAGCAGGAGGGGTGACCAGTGTAGAATAGCCAGAACCTGTGCTAGCAGTCCAACACATTTGAAGCCATTAAGACCGGTCCTTTCTTTCGTGTCTCCAGTGCTCATCAGCCTCCAACTCAGGAGCCTATGAGTGTCTGAGCACACTGGGAGCACCAGCAGAGGCAAGCTCCACCTCCCTGCTCCTCCTACTCTGCACCTCTGCTTGATGGATGATTTGGCCATCTAGTTGTGGCTCTCTCAAGTGGAAGGAAGGAAGGAGACTGGAGGTGTGTCAGGATACCTTGTGTCCTGGTAGCCTCCCTTTCCTCTCTTCTCTGTTCCCCTCCTTGGCCCCCACTCCTTCTTCACTCCCTTTACCCTCTGTCCAAGGTTAATTTTTCTGACCTTGGACAGGCAGCTAGTGTGTGGGGAAGGGGATTGCAGGGTGGATCCTCAGCTCTGAGTTTGGAGCTCGGTTTCGGAGCTCAGATCTGGGAGCCCAAAATATCCGATGGGCACTTAGATGCTCTCTAGGGAAAGCAGAGAGTTGTAGGACTCTTTTTGGAGTTTTTTTTTTTTTTTGGCCTAAATGTGCATAGGATTATGCTCTGCATTGCACTGACTATTAAAAGCATAACTATTAATTTTATTTCAGAGAATAAACATAAGTAATGGTAGCACCAAAATCCATAATTGCTCATTTCAGATTTTGATATGCTTGTAATATAATATGTATCTATATTCTGAACCAGGCAACATTGCCCTATAGCAATTCTCAGCTCTAGGTGGTAATTTGAGCCAGAGAAGAGCTCCTCCTTCCACTTCAGCCTACATACTTACCCAACTCCAGCTGCTGTGGCAATGGCCAACAGGGCGGAGCATCTCTGTCTCACTCCTCTTCCATTCATGATGCCTGAGATTCTAGTAGATCCGCTTCCCAGGCAGCATGGGCCCTGGAAAATGTAATTTTCCATAGCCCCATATATTCATACAGAGTGTGTTGGGTACCCAGGAAAATCAGATGGGGTAAAAGGTTGTAGGTAAAGTAAACATGCAGGATAAATGGACAAGAATCCTTAGAAGAATGGGGTATTTAAAAACAAAAATGAAACTATGCCACTTCACCTTTTCCTTAAATTTGATTTTACTGATTCTTCACACGTAGCTGCTATTCCCCAATAAGATTTTTTAACTGTGTGGTCACTAAGCCAATAAAAACTAAAGTGAAAACCATTCAATGGCACCAATGGACATTCAGGGCTCTCAAGAATATGTCTAGAGCTCTGGAAAACAGATTTGGGACTAGAACCTTTTAATTTCATTCCTTTAAACAAATATGCAGTCTAGTTCTTGAGTGTATATACCAAGCCATGAGAAGGTAATTGCAAAGCTCAGCCCTGGTCATTTGTGGCCTTTTCCTTAATTTTTCCTTGTTTTATTGTTAGAATTTTACTTAGTTTCTCATTTACTCTGTGTTCCTTAGATTCATGTCAGTTCAGAACACAGTTAAAAGGAGAATGCTCTGTAAATGCCAGTTGATGAAAGCAAAGCATGCTTGCGTATTGGAGGTGGGGTGGGAGGCAATCTTTCCAAGTTTGTCAGACCATGTCAAATGGCAGCAAATCCTAAAGGGCTGCTCCTTGCTTGAGACCCCAAATTCTGTGGCCTATCAAAAGAGTAACATCAAAGCTGATTATTTTACCAAAAGGCACCACACAGGGCAACCCTTTGATTTTTTCCTTTACAGCTTGCACGGTCAGATAAAGCTAATTAAAATAAAAATTCTCAAAGAGTCCTCTTTATTTGGAGAGAAGGGGGAGCATTGGTCAGGCAGGGAGTTTGCAGGCTAATAAAAGGGACCGGCTGCACATTCTGATGGCCTGGGCTTTCAAAAGTGTTTTCCCCCTCCTGTGGGATGAATAGAAATGCTGCTTAAAAAAAGAAAAAGAAAAGAAAGACAAGCCACTAAGGAAAAGCCTGTCTTATACCACATCAGCAGCATTGTGTTGTGAATGATGCTATACCACAGCTGTTTATTCCTTTGATTCTTCTCCCTGACAAGAATTTTAAGATCGATTTGGACGAAGTGAAATCACCTTCCTGTTGTTTGCTCAGAGTTACACAAACAAAAACTTCAGTGATATTCGGAATGGCAGCTTTTAATCGAGAGTTGGAGGTTTTGTGGTGGAGTCAAGCAGATGGGTCTTCTGTTCTGACCCCAGCACTGGCTTAGACATGAAAGATGTGTACCAAGGAGAAGCAGTCTTGAAACAATGACAAAGCCATACGTTGTGACAGAGAAACACCTTTCAGGGGAGAGAAATATTTTATGTAATTCAAAGCCTAGTTGTCAAAGTTTCATCTGTGTTATCTCAAAACACCAGCCTGTGTGCATCATTTTCTATTTATTTATAGGTTTAGTTTATCCACTGCCTACCAGGATAATAAAGATATATAAAACTTCTCATGAAAACCAAACCTCATGCCTCCCAAGCAATACATTTTATAGTAGTAGTTAACACTGAGAGTCAAAAGCCATTATATAGAATTAAAAGCCCTCTGGAACAGCGCTGTCTATATTGCTCATCTAAAACACCAGATGAAAGCGGACAATCCTGTCTCCTTCAGGGGGAGGTTCTACAGCAGGCCTGTTGCTGCTACCAAAAAGCCCCTGCCTTGAATTCCCGTCCCGTCTAAGAGCTTTTCTGCACAAGGCTGTTAATTGCAGTATCTACTTTCGGCTATGTTACAGAACTGAGAACTTCAGTGCTATACACAGAACTTTTCTTTCATTTTCAGAAATAATACTCCATTTCCCTTCTTTGCAAGATTAAAAAAGCCCCTGCAGAATCACAATGTTGTCTTAAAAGACTGTAAACAAATGTAAGAAATCATGAGTGCACACATGCCTTGTGTAGAAAAGGATTTAATGTGGGGGATGCTATCACAGGGCCTCTGATGTTTATCACAAATTAAGGGCAGATTCCTATGGAATATATTTATTCCAGTTGATGTATTGAAAGGTAAATACATCTTTTTTAGATTTTGTCTTTAATAAACCTGTTTGCCTAGTTCATCTGCTTTTTTAACATATGAAAATATTTAGCAGAAGTAGGGGTGCCTTTTCAATCAGTGAACCAAAAGCTATGGGCATACAAATGGCCTAAGAGGGTGGAGAACCTACTGACACAAATTAAACCCTGTAATCAATGTCCTGGGTTTGCCCTTTGGAGTAGGGTGGTCCCACAAGGCCCTGATTCCTTTCTTTCTCTACAATACATGGGCACGGACATCATCCCAAAGGCAAGAAAAGGAATACACTTGGATTTTCTGATGCTGCAGCTGACTGATATGTGAGCCTCTATGTAGCATCCCCATTGATTAGAAAGCACAGCCCCTTCCCTCCACCCTGAGATAACTCAGCAAAGCGAAAAAGGGATGCCAGGGAGCAATAGTGAATGGTGCTGGCTCTTTGTTTTCAGAGCTGGTCAAGACAATAGACTTTTTACTGTCTGGAAGAGTGAAGCATGCCTCTGATTTCAGTTCCCCAAACTTCCCACATGTGCTCAAGTCTGGAAATAGTCTTCTTCAAGACTATTAAAGTTTACATTTAAGTTTACATTTCAGCAAACATGCCCAAAGTCACCAATATTTAGCAATTTGGTACAACTTCATGCACAATGACAACTCACTAATAAAAGAGTTGAACAACAGGAATTAGAAGCAGACAGAGCAGTGATGGGCAACTTGTGACCTTCCAGATGTTGTTGGACTGCAGCACCATCATCCATCACCACTGACTATGCTGGTTAGGGTTGATAGGAGTTGCAGTTCCACAGCATTTGGGGGGCTACAGGTTGCCCTCCACAAATGCCTTTTCTTTTCATTACACTTCAATACT
This sequence comes from Varanus komodoensis, assembly GCF_004798865.1. Lineage (NCBI taxonomy): Eukaryota > Metazoa > Chordata > Lepidosauria > Squamata > Varanidae > Varanus > Varanus komodoensis. Next base: position 17,256,190 of record NW_025335798.1, read on the forward strand.
GCTTGTGACCAAACATCAAGGCATATGCCTGTGCCCTGAGCCAACCAAAGGGGAAGGCATGCAACACCATTCACAATACCCGCCAGGTCATTTTTCCTGTTGAGACTCGACTTGAACAGGGACCTGGTAGACACAATGCTTGCCTTCTGTGGCCATGCACTCAATGGGAATCGTTGGAGTTAAAAGGACACAGTAGCACAGGTTCATACGGACAGTGAACCCTCCTGTCATCGCTGCCATTGTGAAGAGAGTGGGGTATGTTTTTAATATTTATTCCCCACCACTCTTCCAGGAGGAACTCCATATATACATGCATGCCTTCTATATACAGAAAAAGAATCCTGTTAGCTGAGAGACCTTGCTAGTAAGAATGGGAAATTACAACTAGGCCATTCTTATATGTCATGAGACAATTCCAACATGTCTCAGCATGGAACAACTTGTCAATGCAATGATGAACAGTGCACGTGAATAAATTTCCTCCATGTTGTTTTGAGAATAAATTTAGCCACTGCTTGCTCTACATATGTACAATCTCTGACATAAACAAAGTAGTGAAGAGGGAGTGCAAAAGCATATATTCTAAGCATGACTGGTTCTATGGCTCACTGGCAGAGCTCACGCTTTGCATGTAAAAAGATCCAGGTTGCATTCCTGGCTTCTCCAACTGGGGTTAGGAGAGGATCTTACCTGAAAACTTGCAGAGCCACTGCTAGTCAGTGAGATGGCTTGCATGATCAAACAGCCTATTATGGCTTGTTTAAGCCACTATGGGCTGTGATGTGTGGTGTCAGCCAGTATGAATATTCATTGCCCAGCCACAGCATATCACATGGACCCAGGAGATGAACATTGTGTGAGGGTTAGACAACTCTTGCATAACACAACAACAGTGTAAGGAACTGAATCCAGAATGCCTTACACAATATTAAGTTCTTCTGGGAGGGTTTATCCTAAAAGGTGGCTTATAAATCTTTTAAATGAAACCAAGAAAGAAATGCCCACATGGTACGGGAGTGATGCCATACAAGGCTCTTCCGGGCACTGTGTGCGCTTCCCAGACAAGGCCTTCACCAGCACCAGATACATTTGCAGCAGGGAGAAAAGGTGGGTAGGCAAATGGGCCAAACTGCCAGTAGCAGTGAGACCTGCGGGGTGGGGGGTTGGTTCTGAGACCTTCCAATGCCTGCCTTCCTATGTCTAAGGGATGACACAGGAAGCTGCCTTACCCCAGTAGTATTGACCATGACTCACAGTGGGTCTCCAGGATTTCAGGCAGGAGTTTTCCTTGACCTGGCTGGATATGCAGAGGATTGAACCTGGAACCTTTTGCTGGCAAAACATGGGCTTTATCACTTAGCTTCTTCATGAAGAAGCCCTGATGCAACCACAAAGTGCCTTTCTAGGATCACTGAACTTGCAAATGCTATTCAACCCTCCACTTGCCTCTGGCAACAGGGCCAGTTTTAGTACATTATGACCTGATTCTTCCTCTCCTGCAAATCTCTTGAGGTTTTTATTCCTAATTTTCAGTGCCAGTCAATGGAAAATTTAACAGATTTGTTATGAGGAAGGATCATGTTGTTGCTGCTTCTCCTTCTCCTTTTAGGAAAGATGACTGATTGCTTCTATAGCACATCCAATCTCTTTGAATTGAGTTTCATTTATGTATGCTCCAGAATGGAGCTTTTGTAGTCCGTAGTTGCTAACTCTCCTTTAATTACTTCTTTTTAATATTTGCATTCAAAGCTGCTCTCTTAGCTCTGCTTTGCTTCAGTGTTTTTTCAAGTTTGTTTTGTTTTCTTGATAAGAGACTTGGGGGCCTTTGGAGAGAGAGGGAGTTTGCATGGCATTGCCGCTAATCAAGTGACAACAGATAGCTGGCTTCATTTGAACCTGAATCCCAGCTGCAGACTCACTGAAGATGAATCACATTAACTATAACAGATGCAGTTGCTCATCTTGTGTTTGCTACTGCTTCACCTAACCAGCAAAACAAGAACTCACTTTAAAAAAACAAACTTTTATATGCTGTCCTCTATGTGTGGCATCTCAGGACGGCTTACAAACTTTGCCTGTTCCATTTACATCTTTGTGCCACATGTTCTGATTTGGCGATGTTAGAGGAAGGAAAATGATCAGCTTCTTTTGGAGATGCCATAATCCGATCCTTTCTAGAAGATGTTGGACAACATTCATTCCCTCTCTTTCCTTAGCAATTTGTTTGAAATATTACATTTCAGATAATGTATTACAAGGTAATGTATTATTTGTGTGGAAATTCAGAAGAAGATTTCAGTGTATTCCATGCCAGTTAGTATGCATTCTCTTTGTTATTGTTGGTGACAATTTCCTTTTAAATGGGAGTTTAGATAGAAAAAAGTGTATCACAATGAGGAAATGTATGTGCAATTCATTTCAGTTCATTTTTTTTAAACTAGGATTTTACTAAATGTGCATCTTCAGGAGTGAACATGGCCTCAGATACAATCTGTGGTCTAAACCTTTGCATTTGAGTCTACAGTGTGATTTGCAGAGCCCTGTTCCCCACCCGCACCTGACATTTCAAAAATGAGTATGATTCAAAAAGAGTACATTGCAAAAGTGAGTTCATTTCGAAAAGAAGTCTTTTTCCAAAATATGCACCTGAGCACATTTCAGTATATTTACAAAATGTGTCAACTGATGGGCACATTTGGAAAAATATGCATGAAAATAAGGACAGATTTTCATGCAGAAAAGCAAACAAACAACAATATCTCATACAAACTTGATATGGAACAAAATTCAGAGAACTTTGGCAAGTCTTGCTGATTTGCACATTCCTAATCATAATTTCTCTGCTCCTATTTCATTTCTAGGACAATAAAATAATCTATAGAGGCGTATGTTAAGTGCTTTCTTCATTTAACTTGAATAATAATTCATTACTATGAAAAGGAAAAAAAAGTTTCCCAGGCCATTAAAAATTATGCTAGAAATAATGAAGTGGTGGTGGTGGTTATATTCTTTTTATGGTGCTAAAACTCCCTTTTATTGTTTACTGTTTATTGTTCATCATATATTTATTTATCTATATATCTGCATTTAATTGGATTTGGATATGGAGTGGTGTCTTATGACCAATACCATATTTATATATATTATGTTGTATAGTTCTTATGGTTTTTTGGGGGTTTTTTTGGCTTTTACTATAAACCATTCAGAGAGCCTTTTGACTATTATGGATGGTATAGGCAAGTTTAAATTAATTAATTAATATAATTTATCAATATTTAAACAGTGCAATAGTCCCTTCCCGTCTACATGGCCTAAAAATAAGTCCCATTGAGTTGAACAGGGATTAGTCACAGATACATGTATAGGAATGCAATTTCAGTCAATAAAATACTTCTGTTGATTCAGCTGAAGCTATGAGGCTTTTACAACAGTGTCTTATACATCAGTATGGAGATCAGGTAAGTGGGTATAGAATGACAGCTGAAGGTTATGCCTGTTTACCTAAGAGTAAGCCCAAGTGAATTCACTGGGGTTTGCTTCTGAGTTGGCCTGCACAGGACTGTACATTTTATTCTCATTCTGTAAAAATTCCCATCCTTATGTGGTATATGCCACCAATTTAATCCCTCTCCCGATGCAAAAATGGTTATCCCATGCAACTCTCAATTTGAGGTGGGGGGTGGGGCTAGGACAGCATGCAGTGTTCTGATGCTTAAATATTTTGTAATTTTTCTTTTTAAGTTGGTCTACACTTAATTAATCAATTAATTAATCTATATGGTGCTGAAGTACGTGAAAACATAAACACCTTTATTGGTTAAGGGATTTATGTCTGGGGAGGTATTCAGTAAGAAATTCCATGGATTAGCCACCCTTCCAATGAAGAATAGTGGCATTTGGAAACAAGAAAAAGTTAACAAAGCTGCATTTTTTTCATCCTATAACTCTTGAAAATAGTTGAGTATAATCTAAGAAGTGAATGTATTCTCCCTATGAAACTTCTGAACTCTGGCTTCTGACAACTTATTTCTCTGATCTCATTTGTACTAGCAAAAGACACTGACTGAGCTTTTATATTCTAAACAGTTAATTATGGAGCATGCTTTCCCCTTCTCCATTTGCATCCTGAGATTCAATTTTCAATTTAAGAAATGAAAATGATTGCCTTCACCACTTTCATCACACACTTCAAACAACACCTAATCCCCATAAACATGTTGGCAGGAAAAGTGTAAAAATTGGTGCTCGAAAATGTTTGTGTTGCCAGGGAAATAATAATAATGATAATGAATTAAATTCTTTAAAACCCTTGGGCACGTAATGGAGCATATTTATTCGTTACATTGGTAACAGATGCTTCCTTCTAGATAATGATTCTTCCTTATTTCAGTTCCTTAGTCCTGTTGAAAAGCATCTTGTGCCGGTTGGAGGTTCTTGCAGGATCCTGTATGCCATTCAAACAGGCCATGTTGCCTCCACTGTGCTTCAGTCCTTTACTTAACGTGCCCCAAATCAGGGCTGCCCAAGATGTTTGGCTGCCTGAGATGAAGGACATGAGGGTGCCCCCTCTCATTCCATGCATGAGCGCCAACTGGGCTGGCAGCCGATTCTCTCTTCAACACTGGCAACTGGACAGCCTCCTCCATTGCACCGAAAGGCACCAGTCTAATCTAGGGGATCAGGGTCAGCTGGGTGGCACAGCACCCCTGCCACCTCCCTGTATCTGCTGCCTGGGTTTGCTCAATGGTAGGGCTGGCCCTACTCAAAGTGTACTAGGGTGGCCAGGAAGTATCATCATGAAAAGAGGACTAAAAAGGATCCCAGTTTGCATTACTTTTGCATATGCTAATATATATGGAATTAGAGGTGAAAATTTAGGAGCAATGACCTATAATTAAAATAGCAATGCAATAGCTCTCACCATAAGCCACCCTAAAGTATTCTACCGTCTTGGGTAAATATTCCCTGTTGCCTCCATTGCTCCTGGGCTGCTGCCTCTGCTGCTGGGGTCACCTGGCTATGTTGCTTGTAGTGTTCAGGCGCATACTGGGGGCCTCACTGTCCATCCTAGTCTTTCTCGGTTAGGCATTGCCTACTGATTCTTCCCTGCAAGCCCCTCCCCCTCCTGCTCCACATTCACATTTGCCCCCATTTGGGCATTCTAACCTGCTTGCAATGAGAAATGCATGAGAACACGCGTGCTGACACCATCTCCTCCAATGCCATTCCCAGTGCGATTAGGATTTCTGGCTGGGTGAAGAACCTGGACGGAGAGAAGCCCCCTTGGCACCTTTAGGCTGTGTGTGTGGAGGTTTGTGAGAGCAGAACCAGCACACACCACTTTGCAGCATGCCTTCTCTTCCACAGGTTCAGTGAACTTGTGGAGGAAAACTAGGAAGCTGGCTAATGCATACAGTACAGGCAGGAGTGAACACCGTTATTACACCTCCTTTAAACTGCTTTAAAATTATTTTCATTTTCAGCCATACCAGGGAAGCTGGATTTCCCCTTTTTAAATCATGTATTCTTTATCAGAATGTCAGAGTTCCACAAAACACACAAAGATTGGATGTCTCTATTTTAGAACACTCCAATTTGAGGCTGCTCCCTTCTCGGTGAACTAAAAGGTACAACAGTGGGGTGGAAGGATTTGTTCAAGCCCTTCTCCTCTGCTAATTCTTCCTTACAAATGACCTTCGTCCCCAGATCATTCCTCCTACTGGGCTTACTTTTTATTTCTGACCCTGGTGGAAGAAAAAATAGTTCAAAGGTCTTTGTTTGATCCCAAATGAGTTGCAAGGGAAGCTGATGCCTGCAACTAGCCTAAGGGCGCAACTAGATGTGCTGAGCAAAACGGGGCATTGCAACTGCCTGTCTCCTACCTAAGGCAAATGTGGAGGCAGGAGGGGCACTTGCAGAATAGAATGGGCTGCGGTTGTGCACCAAGGGCCTGTGTGCTTAACCCATCCAGCGCTTCCTGATGCTTTCCTGTAAATGCCCCGTTGATGATCGTGAGCCACTTTTTTCTTCTGCTAGGATCACAGACGGAAAACGTGTCCAACCGGGAGGAATGATCTGGGGAAAGAGGTTGTTTGCCTACTAGGCCTGATAGTGGAATAAAGGCTGAGCCTTTATTTGAGCCTTCTGCACCACCGCTGCCCATTCAGTGCATGATTTCACCAAGTGTGGCTTTGGGAATATGTCTCGTAAGTGCTGGCTCCTTAAGAGTGCAAAGAATCCTTTCTCTTTGGATTCTTCACTGAAATCTGATGGATCTGGAGCTATACCTGTTTGAGAGTAAGCAAGACCGTCCCTCCATGTATTCCAGATCTTTTTGCTGAGTATATCATCTCTCTTCCCCCTCCCCTCCCTCCTCTCTCTCCAAACATACCTATGTATAGGAAAGGCACAATCCACGCTATAGATCATGGGGCATCAAACTACGGCCTGCGGGCCGGATGCGGCCCACTAGACCCATTTATCCGGCCTGCCGTGCCCATTTGGACCTGCCGTGCATGCGCCTGCGTGGACGCCCGCGCCCACACATGCGCCTGCCGCTGCCCACCTCATCTGGTATGCAGGGAGGTAGTGGTTTGCTCTCTCGGAGAAACGACCTCCAAGCGAGCGAGCCGCTGCCTTGTGAGCCCACCTTGCGGCACGTGCCCACAGCCGCCTCGCCTTGCCTCAGCGCTCGCACCCACACGTGCCGCCCCCACCCCCTCGCCAGCCTGTGTGCACCACTGGCACCACACTGGCAACTTTCAACTGGCCCCCTGGTGGAAAAGTTTGAGGACCCCTGCTATATACTATAGAGAGCATGCATATGGATAGCCCTGGAACCAGCAAGAGATTGTCTTAAGTCCTTTCATTTATAGAAATATAAGGCAAAAACTGCACAGACCCAGTAATGTTCCACTTAGGAAGACGTAACTGCTTTTACTTCCCTGGGGAAGCAAACATATCATTTGCAAACATGCCATTTGTATTGCTATACTACACTGATTTATGAGGCCTAGCCTAGGGGTATCCTTAGTCCCCTTCCCGCCATAATGTTTCAGACAATGGCCATGAATGGATTATATCTAAAAATGTATGACTATAATGCTACTATTGCCGTTTGGGAAGTGAGGCATATACTCCCATGGAAGCCTTGAAGGGAAAACAAAAAACAAAAATGAGTGAAACAGAGAATGCTGATGCTGGACTCGTGGTTCAGGGGAAGATGCCTAACTGATTCAGTCCTCCCGACCAGACATCATGTGATGATCAAGTTTATAATTTGCTTCTACTCCTAGACAGACAAACAGTGTGTCATCAAGATGGAACTGGGATGAAGATCAAATGTTGCTTCTCAAAAGGACCTTGGAGGTCTCTTGTATTTTTTTAAAGAAAAAATGCACTTCCTCCATGAAGAAAGGCTATAGCCTAAGGACAAAAGAAGTACCCTGTGGAATCAGACCAGCATTTTATCTTGTTTGGCATTATGTTCCCATATTAGGCAACCAGATACCTGCAGGAAGCCCCGAAAAAGATAGGTGTGCACTAGGACCCTCCCACTTGTGTCCCCCAGCAACTGGCATGCAGAAGCATCGTCTTTGGTATTAGCGTTAATATATGGCCATCAGGATAAGTAACCTTTTCCTCCATGAAGCTGCTTTTGAAGCCATCCAAGTCGGTAGCCATCACACAAAGAGTGGTAGCAAATTCCACAGTTGAAGTACGCCCATAATGCACTTTCTCTGTACCATGCATACATGCATATAGCTAGTTAACTTTTTCCTAAGCAAAAAAGCCCTAGTCTTGCAACTTTCCTTATGAGGGAGTTGTTTTGTAGCCCCTTGATCATTTTGCTTGCCTTTTTCTGTGCATCCATCCCTGGGCCACAATATCTTTTGCGGGGACCTTGACTAGAACATTGGAGTTCTTTGAGAGTGTCAATAAGCTTGTAGACAGGGGCGATCCAGTAGATGTTGTTTCCTTGGATTTTTAAAAGGCTATTCATAAATTATCTGGAATTGGGAGTAAGAAGTGAAGTGGCCAAGTTTACTGATGACACCAAATTATTAGGGTGGTTAAAACCAGAAGAGTTTGTGAGGAGCTTCAGAGTGATTTCCCTGAGCTTTGATAATGGGCATCAAAAGAGCAAATGAGGTTTGGTGTAAGCCAGTGTAAAGTAATGCATGTTTGGGTGAAAAATCCCAGCTTCAAGTATGGGCTGATGGGACCTGAGCTAGCAGTGACTGAGCAAAGCGTTCTTGGGGTGGCGGTAGACAGCTGGAGGAACATGTTGGCCCAGTATGCAGCTGCTGTGAAGAAGGCAAACTCCATGCTAGGCATAGTTAGGAACCGAATAGAGAACAGAACTTTCAAAATCTTACTTCGAGTCCAGTATTGTATACAGTTGTGGTTGCCTTATATGGAAAAGATTATTATTGGAAAAAATACAGGGAAGATCAGGAGGCTGGAGCAGCTCCCTATACAATGGATAGAACAAGTGGGGCTGTTCAGCTTAGAAAAAAGATGACTAAGGAGAGACAGACGAGAGGTGTTTAAAATAATGCATGGTGTAGAGAAAGGGGAGAGGGAGGCATTTTTCTTCCTCTCCCCTAACACTTGAACTTGGGATCATCCCGTGAAGCTCATTGGTGAGAGGTTTAGGACAGATAAAAGGAACTACTTCGTCACACAGCGTGTAGTCAGACTATGGGATTTGCTACCATGGAAAGTGGTGATGGCTGCCAATCTGGACGGCTTCAAGAAGGGATTGGGCAGATTCATGCGGGAGGAGGCTGTCAGAGGCCACTAGCCCTGCTGGCTCTGTGGTACCTCCTTTACCAGCAGGGGCCTGCCTGCATATACCAGTCGCTGAGGAGCTTGGTCAGGTGGAGGTCTTGCACCCATCCTCCTTGAGGGATCCTGTGTGGCAGCTGTTTTGGCACGGTGTGTACGTAATGCTGGAATGGATGAACCTTTGAACTGGACTAGGTGGACCTTTTTGTGCTTCTTTCACTGCTGATTCCCAACATGGAACTTGGCTTTTTCACAGCAGCTACATAGTGAGTTCATGTGTCTTTTGCACTGACATGTGAAATAATGCACACATACGTGTGTACCTAATTTTAAAATCCGTATAGGTGATCAGATGTGGATATACAAACAGATGTAGCTATAGACAGAGATACAGATGCTTTGGACCACACTTAACGGCTATTCCCATATTGTTTAACCCAAGAACTGCTGATATATACCAGGAAGGTCTTCTTTATACCACCACTTTGAGCAAAGGGAAGAACTATTGCCAGGTAGACCAGACTGCGTAAGCCATACAACACGAGCCAGGCTAGAACCTCAGAATGAGTAACAAACCCTCATGGACAACATTTTCTGAGGAAATAAAATTAAGGAGAGGGCAGATTGCTGTGGAACACCAATCATTTTGCTCCTGGCTGATTTTTTAAATCCCCAATTGTCTCTACCCAACCTGCTGTTAACACCAGTGGGTTCTAAACTCAACACTGACACCTTATTATATAAGTTCAAGATCAGATCAGTTTTAGTAACTGAGGAACCCAGAATGGAGAACATGTGCACTTATTTGCCACAGAAATTCCACCACAAATGGTATCCCCACAGCTTGCCCCGGGGCAGTAATCTTTAGAAGTTTTTCCCCATGAGGTGTTGTCTTTGTGGGCCACCCCCTGCTACCCCCAGTGCAAATGGAATCACTAGGTACTACAAGTAGCAGCCACAAATATGGAATAGGGATAGTTGATGGCAATGCTTGCTATATATTGAGCAGGAGACCCCAAGAATGGCCTTGCTGGGGACCAAGGCCCATCTAGTCCACCATCTGTTCTGGGAGGCAGCTAACTAGAAGGCTTCTCTGGGCAGAAGTCTGGGCCATCATGACAACTTATGATAGCCTTTTCCAGCATTTACTATTTAGAGTAGTCTTCCCAACTTATACCACTACAGATATTTTGGGCTATAACTCACATTATGCCCAGCTAGCAAGGCATTTGAGAATTAGTCTGCTGAAGACCCTAGCACAGGGACAGGCAACCTGGTGCCCTTCAGATGTGCTAGACCATAACTCCTAGCAGGCCCAGCCAGAGAGGCCAATGGTCAGGTGTGATGGGTATTGTAATCCAACACAAATAGTGGGTGGTGGGTTGGGAAAGGCTGACTTAGAGCCAGAGATTGATTTGGATGTAGGGATGTGGATATATGGAATGTTGATTTTTCACAGGAGCGTTACTATGGTGAAGGCAATTTGTGCTCCCCACCTGATCTTGTGCAAAAGATCCCTCTTTGCCATTCAGTTGCTTAATTGTGTTCAGAAGTCTAACTTTGTTCAGGAGCTTAATCTTGACCACCAGCAGCTGTTGGCATTGCTGTACGATGCTTGTCCTTTTCTCCTTCTGACTGATGAGGTTCTTCTAGAAAACATTTACAAGGCATACTGGCCTATAGAATCTGTCCAGAAGAATGGAGGTAAGAATTGTTTGACTTGTAGGGAAAAGCTGGCTGGTTGTCTCCCATTTTTCATGTTTTGGAATGAGTTATGGCCAAAACAGAACAAATCTTTTTCTTTGATGCTGCAGCTAAAGCTGATACACACACCCAGCTGTGATCCTAAGCTCACTATGTCTCTTGTTCCATTGAAATCACAAAACATTCTCCTGGATTCCAAATGCATCTGTTCAGGATCATAATGTAAGATTTCCTTTTCCGCTTGGGGACCAGGTTGTCACATTGCTCTGTTGCCTTTTGATCTCATGCTTCAAAATCATTCCCTTGACAGTCATAAGAAGATTCATCATTTTAGGTATCAATGAGAAAGATAAAGAATGGTAATCAGCAGAATAAATGAATAATATTTTTCAAAGGGGTGCTGATTTATTTGTGCTTCTCATGTAAGTGAACAGAGAAAGGAATCTCAAATAAAAACAAGAATGCTTGACTTCCATCCTCTGCTTCCTTCACTGTGTTATGGGCGACCTTGCCACTAGCCTAGGGAGCTAACAGCAAGCCAGATTTTGCTTCCAGAGGAGGGGGGCACCCCACATCTGGGGCCTGCAGCTGGAGTGAGTAGAAGAGGGAACAGGAAACAGTGCAGGCTGTCATCAAGTGGTGCTGGGGCTGCCAAGTTAGCATGGCCATTACATACAGATGCCATTTTTTGCCCTTCAGTCAAATGGCTCCGCTACTGGCTAAAACAAAGATGAGCTTAGAAAGTCTGATCGGTGAATGAATATTGGCTTTTGTGATTAAAGGAAACTAGCCGGAGACGTGTCGGTTCTGAAGTTTCAGTGGCTGGCTAAGTAATATTTTAAATGTAAGCAATCACGTTCAAAAGCTTCTGTGCAGTAAAACAGACTCAGAGCGCTTATCAAAGTGGTTTGTTGAATATCTCACTGTTAAGGTTTCTCTTACCAGATCTTCAGATTTGTTCACTCTGCCAGTAAACCATATCTTCTGAAAAGGCCCAGTATGCTGAAATATAATGCAAATCAAAATCGATCAGTAGCTGTGCTGCATTAAGGAAAACTGCATGGATATTGGACTGGATATTTAAGAGGCTGACCCAAACCAGCAGGAAGCTTCCCATTGACTTGCTCATCTCATCTTGGAGATGAGATAATTGCTTCTCTTTGGTGCATCTATGCCTTCTTTGACGTAGAAGCAAAACAGACTAAAGCACAAAGGTACATTACATTTCACTTGGCTTCTAGTGAGAGCTGAAAACCAACCAACCCAGTGGCTATTCGAAGTTAGACACACTTAATACAATTGATTTTAGCAGGCTAGAGTCACTAACTTTTCGAACCTTAGAGGAGGGGCCTCTCTTTGGGCACTGGCAACATTGTTAGGCCTTGTGACCAGCTGGGAAATCACAAGTGTTTGATGCACATTTTGTTCTGTCAGGATCTCCTTGGGCTAAACTGCAGAGCATGAAAGAGTCCCCTTTACGAGGAAGTGAGAATCACTTATCAGAAGATATCTGCAAATGCTCAGAATGCTCTGAAAGGCTTTACTCTCAAGCAATAGGGGCTTTCAGGATGATCTGAAACAAGCAAGGTTTTCTGTGGTCCCACAGCCTGCATGTCACCATAGGCAGTCCCTGATGTGATTGGTTTGTGTGATTTCACCTCTGCTTTCTTACAGGTTTTCATTCACAAAAGCGTCCCCCCCTCCATGGGATTAAAATTCCTGCACTGCGTTGACCTCTAGGCTGATTTCTGTGTATGACTCTCCAACTGCCTGCATGCATGCATTGCAGGGACCCCTGGTTCTTGCACAGATTCCTCTAATAACAACACTTTGCATTTACATAATTCATTTTAAGTTGCCAGAATAGCCTCATTTACCTTAGTTCAGTAGTTCTTAAGCACATATTGGTTTGTAGGCAGGCTGTTATAAACATCTCTTCATTGCAGATGGGGTAAAGGCTAGATTCAAGCTTGGAGAAGGCTGTCTATTTAGCAAATCCATAGCAGAAATGATATTTCCACTAGAGGCTTATTGTCCTGGTTCGCACATAATACTAATCTGTGGTTTCCTTAACCTGTGGGTTGTTGAATTCTCACTTGTTATACTATGAAATCACAGCTGTGCTAACCATGTTTTTTTAACCATGAGCAGGCCAGCAGGAGAACCAGTGATGACCCAGTTCAGATGTAACAAATAATAATGGGTTTTGATTTAAAGTTAGTTGTGGCTCTCTGGCAGCAAATGGGGGTGTTACCTCCAGCATGCTCAGTGCTTCTTTCAATCAGCTCTAATGATCAGTCCAGCAATGTGGTTGTTATTGTGTGATCCAAAGCAAAACCCAGGGTTGTTTAGGGGCAAAACAACCCAGAGTTAATCCAATATTTACTTATGGTCACAAAGGTATTTGGAATATAGGGAGGAAGCAAGGGAGAAAGGAAAAAAGCAACATAGAGGTTGAGAGCACAAAATACATTTTGATTGTCTGCCAGACCAAGGCACTGCTTGCACAAAACTTAATTTACTAACAAAAGTGGTTGCATTGCATTGTACGCTCACAGGCACCATTTTTGCATAGTGCCTGTGAGCATTGGTCTTGCCTCAGCTGCTTGTTGTGTCATGCAAACCCAGGTGCCAGGAGGTTGAGGATTAAACAAGCCATGGGTCATTTGAGGGTTGTTTAACCCTCAAATACCCTCTGCTGCCTGGGTTTGCATGACACAGCAAGCCATAGCAAGGTGGGGTCCTCACGGGTGCCATGAGAAGTGTGGGTATACAACAGAATGCAACAACCCCATGAGTAAATTAAGCAGTGATGAACTGCTATGTCATGCAAACTAGGTCAAACCCTGGACAGGGCAACAAAGCGCAGGTTAACCACAGTTCAAATAAACCATGGAGTAGCATAATATATGAGCCAGGTCACAGACTAACTGCTATTACACTGATACATGCATTTTGCCCTGAGATAGCTATCCATAAAATATGTCACATATCAGAAACCTGTTACATTAACAGAATTCCACACTGAGAGTAACACAATTCTATACAACACTTTCAGCCACAATGGGTGTATTACATACAAGGATAAAAGAGTATGTTACCATCAGAAAATATTGTAGATTGAATAATGGAAAATATGATCTCTCAGGAACAGGCATGTTAGAGTGAAATGTTCCCTAGGTATTTTTTGAAGAATGCAGTAGAAAAACATGTATATGCATGAATAAGCACATAAATGAATAAGTCTGGATGACTCCTGCCATTCCAGACAAACTCTATGGGCAGTCTCTGTTCAAGATAAAGAATCCTGAACACAAGAGTATAAATTAAAAATATAGACCAAGGTAAAGCAAATCTGGTCCGGCTTCTGATGTGAAGAACCATGGTCCCAACCTGCAGGAAGATACAGACAGCAGAGGAAGACACAGCCAATCCTTGGATCCGGCCCAGGGGTCCCAGTCTGCCTCTGCGACAATCACCAGAAAGCCACGCTTCTTTCCTCTGCCTTTCCTCCAAGCACTGATCATGTGGTGTTTCCCCAACCTTTCTGCATTTCTTCTCTTCCTCTGATTGACTGAGGTGTGTCTCTTAAGGCTTAGTTATTGGCAGTATGCACTTTAAATGACAATATGCTATTATTTTTCTCTCTGCTCCTTTTCACCCCACCTGCTAGTGGAAGGTGGCGCCTGAGTGCCCCTCCAAAATAGGTTTTGGCTCTCAGGCTGAAAGAGACTCAGGACCCCTGCCCTCGACTGCCCTAGCTACCAGCCTGCTCAGCTTACAGGCCCCCAGCAGTCCAGGCCAAAGCCGTGACTGCCATGACTTCCTGTTTCTTGCAACAAATCATATCTCAAGCATGTCCAGTGCTTTTTTTGTCATAGAACGCACTGGAACAGAGTTCCGGCACCTTTTTTCGACAGATTTTCCAAGTTTTAAAAGTAACTTTTGAAAATTTGATGTTTGATCCACATGGATTTGAATCGGCCTGTCGAGTGTAGCAGGTCGGCAGTAAAATCATTAAAACGGTGCATGCAGGCTGCTTGTGTGTTGAATCCAATGCGCACTGGTTGTGATGGCATTGCTCGGCTTGTGGCGCTGCTTGGCTTGTGATTGGTTGTGTGGTCGTGCGCTGAGTGCTTACTGCGGGTGGCAACCATTATATTTCGTTACAGAACTGACGTGTGGGTGTGTGTACAGTGATTGACTACGTGCGAAAGGTAAATAATTTCATGAGTTCCGGCACCTTTTTTCTTACAAAAAAAAGCACTGATCATGTCTATGTAAAGGAAGTTCAGTATAGTTTGAGAGAGTCTTCACTTCTCACAGGGTATGTGTGGTTTCTTTGATTCCACTGTCACTCTGGTCAAAGATGATTTTGCAAAAAACCCCTGGGCTGCCAGAAGAGTTGGGATTTCACTACCTGTCAGAAAAAGAAGCGGCAGCAATTTTCACTCAGGGATGTTTCATTTGGATTCACCACCTAGGTGTCCAGTTGAAGTCTGACCTTGAGGAACTTTGTCTATATCCACAGGAATAAGTGAGCTGAGTAACAACTGCACCTTTTCTTTTTGGTGATGGTGGTATGGGGGAAGGTCCATGAAAGAAAAGCAAATGCAGTGTGGAAAAGGGCTAGTTTCTGATATGTCTTGTTATGAATATCCCTTTGTATTCAAACTATGGATGCATTATGGATGTTAGTGCAAGGCTTTTTGCTGTCTTAGATGGAGCATCAAATGTCTGCCACCCAAAGTCAAGGTTCATAATGATGACAGCCAGTCAAACTGTTCTGGAACCTATGCCAGAAAATCTCACAACAGCCCTTCCTTCATCATGGCATTAAAAATACAACAATAATCGACTAAATTTGCTGGCGATATGTTGCCATTTCACCGTGCTCCCCACAAGCTGTTGCATGATGCAACTGCCTAATAGTAGGACTTTCCCTGCTCTAGAAGACTAATTAGTTCAGCGTTCATTTTAGGTAATTCATTGCTACATCAGGAGCAACAGCTATTTTAGTTTCACACTGTGCAGCATTTACTCCATCTGAACACTTCTGGAGCCAAAGTAAATCTGAGAGACGGCTTTATTTGCAATCCTTCTTGTTCGACAGGTTGCTTAAGGGTCACCTTCATCTCATGTTCAGGTGGGCAGGCACTGACTCTTTGAAGACTTCTTTCAGCCGCTGTCATTTGAACATCCCTTGCTGCTTGTTGTTTGAAGACATCTGTTCAGTTTAAACTGAAACAGCCTCTGGGGAGTTTTGATCTGAGTGTTTCTTTCTTAGTACACACATTTTTTTTGTGTAATTTCAACAGTGAAATGAAATACTGTTTGTTTGTTTTAGATTTCCCCAATCTAATACCCTGCAGACACATTGGTTCTACATCTTCCACCATCCAGAGCCAGTTTTGGATTTGAAGGGCACAAGCCTGGGGAAGGTTTGTTTAATTGCTCACACAGAAAAATGAGTTTAAATGTTCCTTAGCGCTGGGTTGTTTTGTTTATCCAGCAATCCACCAACTCCTCCTGCCCCCCCACTATCAAGACGGTTTTAGTTTACTAGAATTAGTTTTTAATTCAGTTTTATTACATTGTAGTGGTTTTATTTTTGCTTTCTATTAATTTTATTCTGCACAGTTTGTATTTTGTACAAATATATCTGTACATTTTGTACTAATGTATCTTTGTACCCTGCCCAGAGACCTTGAGTATTCAGTGGTTTAAAAGAACAGTAAGTAAGTAAGTAAGTAAGTAAGTAAGTAAGTAAGTAAGTAAGTAAGTAAGAGAGCAATCTTATTGTCAGCAAGCCCCTTCCAAGGTTGGAGACAGCATTCTGATCTTGGAAGTAGGAGTCAGAAATCTACTTCTTGCCCCTTTGCAACTGCGCTAGCTGCCTCTCTAAGGTTGGAAAATTGATCTCAGAGAGGGGGAGAAAGGAGGTGTTTTGGCAATGGGTTGGGAGGGGAGGATACTGGAGAGGCCAAGATATGATTTATCTTGAACTTCCTCCAGCCTCCTTCCCTCCTCCTCCTCCAAAAGACCTCTGAAGGCTGGTGTCTCCTGTGTAATTGGGGCTCCTTACCCAACTTTTCTTCTGAGCTTTACAGAAGCTATCCAAGGTAGCTGGTGAGCTTATTTTGAAGATCGCTCCTATAAATGGGAGCCCCATGGACACATGAGTGACTAGCCTCCCCCAAAGGTCCATCCCTGTCCTCCAGGTGCCTGTATTTCAGCCTGTTGAGTTAAACATATAGGAGATCTGACAACAGGAATGTAAAGATCACTTCCCCTTCTTGCGCCACTGTGCCAGCTTCAGTCTGGGGAGGCGCAGGAATCTGGGAAGCCTCCAAGGGGTTCCAGGCAGCGAGGCCACCGTCTGTGAGACTGCACCCTAAGTAAATAAGTTTGAACTGTTGGTTCTGACTGAAATACGAAATTTACATGCACTTGCGAACTGGGCTGAATCAGGGATGCAGTCATTTAAACTTTGTGGTAGCTGTGGCCAAAAGAGCATCACATTGGTATGCACACTAGCATGATTCTTGCATCTATGCCTGCCATCTATGACATGCCATCACAGAATTTAGTTAGTGATTCCTTAATCTCAATCAATCAACAAAATGTAAGTTAGTGATAACTTACTATGCTAAGTATGACTAAACATTTTAATGTCTCTATCCAAGTATGTCTAAGTCTGGGACCAATCCATAATAAATATATAACCTACAATAGTCAATGAATCAGCAACTTCTATTCAGAAGTAAGTCCTGCTGGTTTAGGATTTTTAGCTTTATTTTTCTAATTCACTATTTTTAAAAACATTATACAGCAGCCAGAAGAAAATCCATCGCTGATTCTGTTGCACAAAGCATTTCCACTTTGCCCTTGCTTTATATTCTCAGCTTTCAGAGAATTCCCTTACATATGGAAGGGACCCATAATATATTGTACACATGGCAGCATGTAATAGCAAATGAAATACATCACAAGCCCTAACAGCCACTGCCAAGTACACTGGACTGAATGCACCTGCCTATTTTAAGTGATAAACCATTAACAGATCCTGTGCCATCCAACTGGGTAGGTTCTCTGAATATTTATTGGCAGCCATACCCTGAGACAAATAGGACCATTACATGTCGAAAGCAGCGCAGTTCAAATGAAATTAGCCTTTCCGATGAGAGCACTTGGAGAGCCTTATCCATGATTTAGTGATGTAATAATCAGCACTAATTTGATTTAAAGGGGACTTGTGGTTGCCTTCATACAACTGGGAGGCATTAGCCATGACATGACCTCCTAGGTAGGTATAGATGTTATGGCCAAACTAAGGTAGGGGGCCATTATTAATGTCTTGAGCTGACCGACCTTTGGTTAGATTAACTCCACTCTTTAGTAGATAATCTCATTTACAACAGCTGAGATGCCTTTTACAGACTTTGCTGATTCAGGACTACAATGTCACTGTAGTTGTACAACTTATTAACATCAACTGTCCATTGACTTTTGCCTTCATGGTGCCTTTTGGGGGAATGGCAAGAGGCGCTGTTCTTGGCGGATTGAGCCTGTGGGTTGCCGTCATGTGCCCTTGGAGGCCTTGTGCAGCTGTGCTAATTCGGAGGCACAGGAAGCCTTAGAAGGGCATCTTTAGACACATGTGTGTAAGCAGATAAACAAGACGGTTGTGGAAAAGTGTTGTTTTTCAATCTAGAAACCCTGGTAATTGATTCCATTCTCAATGAGAGCTAATGAGGAGAAAGGTTTTCCCTGGCTCTCCCGCCTTGTGAACCATTTGCAGTCATTTCAGCGGACTCTACTTTTAGATTTGCTACTTCCCTTTTTTGCAATTTTGCAGCTCCCCCATGATTTTAAAGCAGCCTGATTTACGGAGAAAAAAGAGAGGAACCTTCCAATGCGACTGGATTAGACCCAGGAAAAGCTTCCTATGCTAAATGTGTGCATGCCAAGCTGCTAATTGTGCAGGAACAGAGCCAGGCATGTGGCTGAAACAGGTGTCTAGCTCCCACTTCCTTAAGAACAGAAAACTGCATCAGCAGCCTAAATAAGGAGTTCACCCACCAGTGGAGCCCAAAATAGGCTTTGTGGTATCAAGGAAGACTGTCCCTGCATTTTTATGTGTTATGGAGTGTCCCAAAGTTTGAGGTATAGAGTGCATACTTCAGTTCCTCATTTACAGTGGCCGAGACTGAGTGAGGAACTGGGAACAGAAACCAATTCTGGCCTTCAGAACCATCCTAAAAGCAATTCTTGGTCCCAAGGGTGCAATCCATAGAACTGAGGCTCATATGTGCCTCAAGTGAGAGACTTCTGAGCATTAGGTGCAGAGCAGGTGGAGCCTCTTCAGACCTCCCACAGTGCATTTTCATTAAGATGGCCCTTCCCAGCCATTTCGAGGAGTTGCTCTGGAGAGGGAAGGAGGGAGGTTGGAATACCATCAGGATACATTGTATCTTGCTGGCCTCAGTCATCTCCCCTCCCACCTTGCCCACTGTCTGAGCTTGCATTCCCGACAGGGAGAGGCAGCCCACATAGGCTTTTCTTCATGTTGGCTATTGCAGTGGGAGGGAGAACAGAGTGCAGATCCTCAGCGCCAAGCTTGCAGCCCTGTGTCTGACCTTGTAAAAGGGAATGCCAGTTTTCCTACTGACATCCAGATGATGTCCAGGGGCCATAACTTCCCTCCTAAGCCTGTTCAACCATATCTTTCCTTTAACAAATATAAGTTTAGACTGGGGAGGCAATGTAGTGTCTACAAGGAAAAAAAAGTGCTCCTAGACATCTCCCTTGGTGCTCACCAACTCATCCTACTCCACCCAATTTTAATTTGAAAAAGTATTCTTATTTTTTCTTAGTAGTAACTGGAATGAATTCAAAATGAAGTGGTAGCCTCTTGTTGCTGCCCTCTTAAACGTCCATAAACGCCACTGATGGATTGTCTGTCTTTAGTGAAGTTCCATGCCCACTACTGGTAGCCATTTTAAGCTTGTGCCTGGGGCTGCTTCTCACATCCCTAAATGTGGCTAACGGACCCAAACCAAAAGGTTACCTGGCCTTGTTTTAGACCCTTGCCACTGGTTTGTCTGAGTTTCTGTTTGGCAAGTTCCTTTTAATAATTTGATTACTGAGCTTGGAAAGCTACACCTGAAATGCTGGAGTGCATTTTTCATGTTCACCATGTTTACTACATAATCTTCTAGTAAGATGGCTTTTGGCAAATGGAGGCTTATTGATATCTATCTATCTATCTATCTATCTATCTATCTATCAATCTATCTATCTATCTATCTATCTATCTATCTTGTACAATCAATTGTATGATCAGGAACAGGAAAGGATAGTCTATATTTTAAAAAACAAACAAACAATCTGTCTATAAGGAACACAAAATCTGGCTTTTATATATTTGAATGTTATATCTGACATTAAACAAAATTTATGAAATGACATTTGTCCACCCTCCCCCAGACACACACTTAGACTTTTTTCTTCTTCAGAATGTTGTAAAAATGAAAAGAGGCTAACAGAAACTGATTTACCGAAGAAACTGTCCAAAAGCCATATCACCATGATACTTTTATTAGGTCATTTCAAAGATCTAATACCCAAAGATCATCAAATGCTATGCAAGTTTTTCAGGCCTTTGGTGGACAAAGCGAGGGAGATGAGGGGGTCAGGCTGGCTGCTGTTCCGCCCGAAGGCTGAAACCTAGAATATGTGAGGAAGCTGTAGAGCCCAGTCGGTTTCAGCCAGACACAGTGATGCTCTCAGATGGTACTGGGAGCCTTTCCAAGGGTTGAAGTAACAAACATGCAATGGCTGATTCCTGATTTTGAAAATATGAAGAGTAGTTGTGACTCAAAAACTGTTACTCCAGAAAAGCACATAGGTTTCCTAGTAGATGTAAAAAACAAGCAGGGAGATCCTAAACAAATGTTTATATTACTTTCCTAGTTGGACGGGGATGTATCCTCAGAGAACAAGGTCTCAAGTTCAAGAGGTCTAAGCTTATCTTCATTTTTTCTCCATGGTAGGAGAATTTTTGTATTCTCCAGGTTATCCAGGAAGGGAAGGACTAAATGAAAATATCTCCACCATAACCAACCCAACCCAACTCAACTATTTTCTATTTCTTCGTTAGGCATTTGGGCTTTGCTGAATGATCTTTCATTTGACATAAGAAAGCAATTGCCTGTCTCAGGACACATGCCATTTAAATAGAATACTCAGACACATGGAAAACATTTGTCTCGCTTTAAAAAAATCAAATATAAGCAACGTTCTCCTTGCTGTCTCCTTGGTACTAAATCCACGTCTCTTTAATACAGAAATTATAGTAACAGAGAGTGCAGTTTGGCCTGGTATTACTGATTTCAACAAGAATTTATTTTGCGGAGGATTAATGGTGCCATGCATGCTGGAAGGAGTGTCTTTTCAGTAGGGAATTGACAGGAGTGATTTTTGGTGCTCTAGGAGAAGGAGAAGGAATCCCAGTGTAAAGAACAGCATGGAAGAGGATATGCAAAGGCAACCGTGGGAACAGTCTTCAAAGGCAGGGCGACGCCAGCAAGCGGCACAGGCAGAACAGCTTGTGAGCATGTCCTTGCCTGAGTTCTCTCCTTTTGTGTGCGCACTGCACATGTCCTGTACGCCACTGCTTAAAAATGGAAATTGTTGTCCCATTGCACTGCATTCCTCTCTCTCTCTCTCTCTCTCTCTCTCTCTCTCTCTCTCTCATTTTAGTTCTATGCTATACTATTGGCTCTTCAGTAAAAATGGACTTGTACAATCAAAGCAAAGTTACAAGTTGCTTCTTGAACTTTTTGAGAGGAGGACAGCACAATGAAGATGAACTGTTAGTACAATTATGCAGCTTTACTATTACTAATGCATTTATCAGTGGCCAGCTGGCTCCGATCCTAAGCACTATGGCCAGGGAGTAAGTCCTATTGAACCTAGTGAGATTTGCTCCTGAGCAGGCATGCTTGGAATGGTATGTCTCCTTTGTTCTTAATACTTTATTGAACTTTCTCATAGACAACAAAACTTACTTATGGACAATACAGTTCTATAAAACACAGACACAGTAAAATACCTATAAATTAAAATAAAAAGACCACCAATAATATCAACACAAATGATATTAAAAACTACGGGATCTAACAATGATATCACTGATTGACCTAACAATAACAGTTTTGGTTTTACTTAATCAGAGATGCTGAAGTTGGTTGGCTGCAGGTCAGAATATTTGTCACATGAAAGCTGATAGTAGTAATATTTTTTTTCAGATGTAGTAAGGATTATGAAATCTTCAATCCACCATACTATGGAAGGAGAGGACATATTTCTAGACTTGAAACATTAATCTAGGATTGCCTGGTTATGTTCAAAAGTATGTATGTTTCCTTCCTTCCTTCCTTCCTTCCTTCCTTCCTTCCTTCCTTCCTTCCTTCCAAGGCAGGGATGAGCAAGTACCAGGTGTTTCAAGTCCCCTCATCATGAAACCCACCGCAGACAAAACTGCTGTGCCTGTGGCAAAAAACACATGGACTTCACAAGGAGACATGCTGTGTGGGGAGCATGCACCTTCTTTGCAGGTAGGGTTGCTCTCCTTTGCAAAACTGCTGCAGTTTTTTGTTGCAGGAGCAGCAAATGAAGCGGTCCCGGAGGCACAGGGTGTGTACGCCCATCACTGTCCCGGCAGTGTTGGCCTGGCTGCAACAGGATGGCTTGCTGAGCCTACTGAGTTCATGGCAGCAGGAATGTTTCAGCTATTGTGTTGTCATAACTGTTGCGGCAATCATAATCATCGTCATCATCGCTGTCATCATCATCAGCAGCAGAACTAGATGATAAAGAGAACAGAGGCAAATTGACATTCGCTTTTGGTGCTGCCCTGATGTCACTGATGGAATGGGCTGACAGCGAAAGGCTCTCCTGAGGACTCACCCCTCATCTAGATCACAGGGGCAGACTGATTTTTGGGGTGTGGGAAAAGAGTTATGAAGCAGACGAGCCTGGACAGTGCCTGTGCCCCTTAGAAAAGATGGAAACTTTCCCACAACACGCATCGACCTGCTGCCTGTAAGCAAATATGTATGTGTGCAATACAGACGGTCCGTAAGAAGAATCGTGGAGTTGGGAGAGTCCTAAAAGGCCATGAGGTCAAACCCAGTACACCACACTAGGGAGACAGCTTTGTTTTCATCCCATTGTTACCTTGCTCATTCTTACATATTATGTTGTAATCCCACTTGAAGGTCTAAGTGTATTAAAGAAAAAGCTGGATACAATGAAAGGAAACCAGACTTGTGGGTGGGTAGGTTGCGGGGAAGGCTACAATCAAAATCCATACTAGAGATCTATCAATTGATCAA
Source organism: Varanus komodoensis (assembly GCF_004798865.1). Lineage (NCBI taxonomy): Eukaryota > Metazoa > Chordata > Lepidosauria > Squamata > Varanidae > Varanus > Varanus komodoensis. The sequence continues at coordinate 17,279,085 of NW_025335798.1, forward strand.
ACTGTTGGTCTAACAATCTATCCATGCATCAATCCCACACACACACACGTGCGCGCGCATGCAGAAGCACAGAGTGGACTCCACAGGAATGTTTCAGTGCGGAGTGATCTTTCTTGTCGATCAGTTATGCCCACTTCTAGGATACTCCATTCATTTCCTTTTCCACCTGGAAGCCAATGGCCACTAGTCTGTCTTCATTGGACTGCTTTTGTGGTCTCTTCCCAAATTAGGTTATTTTTCTCCAGAAATGTTGTAGTGAGCAGTGTCCCTCTTCAGGAGATTCTAATCCATTGCTTTCTTTCCGCCCCTCCTGCAACTTTTCACTTCTTCTCCCAACTGTCAAGACTTTTCTACATGAGGCATTTATCTTGTGCTTGTCATTCCCTACTTGTGGTTGTTTATGGGTTCCTTAGAGAACGATGTGGCCCTGCTGTTTTGCTACTGTGGCTGACCAGCACTTTCAGGTAGGGTTTTTTTTTTTGAGAAGAGAAAATACAGTATTCAATTATAAAAATGAAAGAAAGCATGATTTCCTCTTGTGTGTTTGCATTCTATACCACCTGGATGGTATACTACCTAGGTATTATATAGGGGTAAAGCAGCAAAGTAAACTCTCTTTGTGAGGTGCTTGGGTCTCAGTTCTTCAATATAATTGAAACTGCAGATTAACAGTGAACTGTCGGCTTCCTGTGCCCACTCAGCTCACATTGGGTGGGTTTGCAGGACACATCAAGCCATGGTGGTTTCTTGTGCAGAATGGTCTGTCATGTCATTTGAACTAGATTGTGGTAATTCAGTGTGGTACATTTGGTTTTTATAACCCATAGAAAAAACATCTGTTCTACGATGTTCACACTTCGGCGTGGTTTCTCTGATTGTCCAAATCCAGCATTGTGGGTTCCACTGTCCTATCACAGAAGCAAGAGTGGCAGCTGCTGCAAGAGCTGCTCCAGACACCCAGTGTGGGACTGAATTTTCAGCATGGTGGCTGATGGGAAACATGCCAACAGTAGGAGGCCTGAATGAAGAGAGTGGAAACCATGCTAGCCCGGAAACCACTTAATCATCTGGCAAGCACTTGCCAGGGAAAAGCTGTGCACCACAGTGACCCCACAAGATCGATGGTTCTGAGCTGTGAAAACAGCCGCAGTCTCCACTGATTGGTTTTCTGGGTTTTCTTCTTAGGTTCTCACTCAGATTTGTTTTTGTATTTCAGTTCCTCCAAGAAACGTTGTTTGTAGATGGTACAGTTTTAAGCACATAACAACCAGTGCTCTGAGAACTGAGATCACCATTTCAGAGGTGAGCAGAAGGCAGTTTGGACTAACTTTTTTTTGCACCTTTTGACTAACATCAAAGCTGATTAATAATTCTGGGAAACTTGAAAGCATGAATAATTATTTTTCACCATCTGGCTGACCCCAATAAAAGTGAATGATTTGATTTTGTTTTCTTTAATATGGACTGACATGATTATCTATGTTTTTGGTGGCTATAAAGAGTTTATTGTTCCTGAAGAAGATGGGAGGGACACAGTACTGAACATTACTGTAGCATAGCCCCAGTTGAGTGTACAAATTGGATGATTGTACCCATTATGGCAAGTCCACTGATTACTATCCATATTCTAATTAGGATCACCTCACATCCATTGATTCCCCAAATCAATGGAATAGCCAAACTGCTTGGATTGGATTGTAACTAGTTCTGACCCAGCCAATTTTACTCTTAAAGCAAGTGAGTTGAAGCTAAGAGCCATCAGATCCAGAGTTTAATTTAACACTTTTCATTTCTCATTAAAGCCAGGTGCCTCATTGTGCCTGTGGAAAAAATACTGCTGGTGGAACACGACTTCTGCATCTTCTCCTATCCCCTGAAACCTCTCATGTGTTTTCTAGATCTCCCCTGGAGTGTCCCCTGCACACCAGAGCAGACCTGGAAATCCATGGGAGGCTGCAGGGATCGGGAGAGGAAGTGGAGTTCTGCCAGCAGCAGTATTTGTTCCACAGATGGAACAAGGAAGCTGAGTCCAGTCCCACAGACTTTTTTGTGTTATTTTGGAATAAAGATCAAAACACCCCACACTCCTGAAAGGACACCTGCGCTTGAGAAGAGAATTGAGAAATGGTTAGGACAACAAGTCCACACTGAATAATGCGTGACTCACTCACTGATTCGTGGTTGTGCTGGCCTTTCTGCCTCAGCCCCAGATGCTGTCTCCCATCACAGGAATGCATCAAACCATGGGAGATGCAGTTCCCTATGCAGACAAACCCAGCACAGGTCCACACAATTCATTATGCATGAAGTCACGTCATGGCAGAGGTGTGCTTTCAAACAAAGCTGACTTTTCATCACAGCAAGTGCTGGGCAGCTGTACTGCTGTTTTTGTGCCAGTGAATGACCCACTGACTGCCTCGGACGTTGGGCATGAGGGAGTGGCATCCTTTACGCCGCTCCAGCTCAGACATTTCCTTCACGCTTGTTGGTTCCGTGAGAGAATGTGCTGTTGTTGTGATGCTGTAGCAATACATCTGGTTTGAGGAAATCCTTCCTTTCATCCTCATGGTACTTCCTTTCCCATACAATATTAAGCGACAAGCCTTTGTTTCATTGAGAAACTTCGCAGGCATTTGCCTTAACATACAATAATTCCCCTAAATTAATACTTTTTCAAATACAGAATTAATTCTGTCTGGCCAACTCCTGAAATAAAGCCAGAACTCTCATATGTTATTTCTCCTGCCCAATGAGAATTATATTTTGATTGTGTATTTTGTAAACTATGAAGTAGAGTTTGTTTTGCTTGGGGGCACAGCAGCTTTTCCCATCTATTTCTCTACTTCAAGTAAAAATACTCTTCTCACTGGCAGCGTAGAACTCATAATCAAATCCATAATCTTTTCATCTATGAAGCTCATTTTGCGACCTTGGTTAATTCCTTAACTTGATCTACCTCTCACAGTTGTAATTATGGGGGATGGGTGGGGAGCTAATTATGGACCCTTGACTTCTTGCAGGAAGAATTGGAATACAGATGCATTAAAGAAATATGTACACCTTAGTGGTGCGCAGACATTCTGCGGTATTCCTTCGTAATGGAGGAATGGAGAGTGGCAGCAGCACAAGGATCCAATTGTGCCTCTTCTTGCAGGCACCTTAACTCAGCGTATGGTTTGCATACAGGAAGTCTAACATTCAATCCTGGCCTCTCCAGGTAGTGTTTGGAAAGATAGCTGCCTGAAACCTTGGAGAGTCGGTGTTGGCAATACTGAGCTAGATGGACCAAGGGTCTGAGTCAATACGGAGAGACAGATGCTCTGGGCCCTTTTCAGTCTGAATTCAGGCCAGGTTTTGGTATGGAGACAGCATTGGTTGCCCAGGAAAGGCAGGTGGAGTTTGATCTTCTTTGTACTCCTGGACATCCCAGGAGCCTTTGAAACCATCAGTCACAGCATCCTTTTGGGGTGGCTGTCAGAGTTGAGAGGGCAATGCATTTCAATGGTTCTGCTCCTACTTGGACAGCCAGCTCCAGAAGGCGGTACCTGGGGGACACTGTTTAGCCCCCAGTCTGAACTTCTTTGGGGTTTGCTCTTGTCCCCCATACTATTAACATCTACATGAAAGTGTTGATCGGGGTCATCCAGAATTTTGTAGTGCGTTGTCTTCAGTATGTTGATGACACCCCACTCTATTTCTCCTTTTCATCTTCAGCAGGTTTGGCTGTGGATGCACAACACTGGTGCCTGTGTGTGCCAACGGAAGAGATGAGAGCTAACAAACTGCTTATGGGTGTTTATGCATAAGAATAATAATCAGGCAGTTGCTGCATAGGTTTACTGCATGCTCAAATGATCCACTGTGCTTTTGAATATGGGGCACAGGGGGCAAGAGGGCTGTCTGCCACAATGACGGTCACCGTCACACGTTCTGCTTGCACACATAGAGGAGAACTGCTGGGAAGATCTGCACAGGGCTCCAGTCTTCCATAGAGATGATTCTATGGGTTGGATGAGCTCTTTAAAAATAATGTTTATACTTACAGCTAATTCTGCACACACATACACCTTGGTTTAGTAGAATGCCTACTTTTTCAAGGCCGTGAAACTTCTTTCTGCCCAAGGGCTGAATTGAATTTTGGAGATGTTTTAGGCAATACATTCTAGTGGTAGGTGGGGCTGAAGGCCCCTAACAACAACAACAACAACAACAGTAATAATACCTTACTACTTTGCATTTATATCCTACCTTTTTTCCTTTTGTGACAACCCTTAAGAGGCTTATATCACTCGGCTTTATCTTTACAACAATAGCCCTGTGGGGTAGAATGGTTGAGAGTCTATGACTGTCCCAAAGTCATCCAAGCCAGAGAGCTTCATAGCTGAGTGCAGAGCAGACACCAGCTTTCTTGGGTGCCCAGTCCAAGACTCTAACCACCACACCACACTGGCCCAAAGCTCCTATTGCCAGTAAGCAAGCTGTAGGAGAGGTATCTCAGCCTGTCAGAACGTGGGGCAAATGCACAACAGCTGGGAAACTGCCAAACATCCAGGGAACAACGGGAGGCCTGCATGTGGACTCTGAGACTGAAGTTCTCCACCCTAGACTATGTTTCTTGCAAGCGTGGCACAATGCAGTTCCTAAGAGAGACTCAAAGAGGTATCTGTGCTGATCCCATCAGCAAATTGCACAAACTACGGAAAAGTACAAATAACTAGAAGCAAGGGGCTTTTGCTTTTGTTATTCTAATCTAATGGAACTATGAGCATGTTGTTTGCTGAGCTGTGGAATATATTACCATAAGGCTTATTAGAAATGGGCCCATGATTTAATTTGAGCTACTTGTATTAGACACTAGGCAGATGGAACCACAGTGCTGACCTTCTAAGGAAGCTTGTTTCAATAAAATGGTTTAAACATGAGTGCAGCAACAATACACTTTTTCAGTTCCAACACAGACAGGGTTTAGATTTTTCTCAGCATTGCTGCTCCTAATTTGAATTGGTTCTAAGAAATGAACAGCTCCATAAAGAAGGAGCCAAGCCTTTTCACGAAGCCAACAGCGAACTACCATTGTTTTCCTTTAAGGGTGGATGGGTGGGAAACGGGACCCTTAGAGTTCCTAAACGTATTTGTTTTAAGTTCTATTTTTAAAATTAGTTTACATGTCTCCTTCTGGCACACATTAGTTATTTTCCTTATTATTTATGTATCCTGTCCTTCTTTAAGAAGCTAAAAAACAAAACCAAACAAAACACCTCTGGTTTTTGGAACAATCCTGTGGGAGAGATTAGGGATCAGACCTGAGTGGCCCAATGTTACCTCATACAGAGTTATAGTGAAGCCCAGGATTTATGCTTGTTACACCCAAACATCTCTGAGGACAGTTTGGTGAAAAGTCTGCCACAGCACAAGAACAGCATTGCACAAGTCGTATACAAGTAAACATTATGTGCAAACATCTCAGCTTACACTCATCTGCACAACAGATGTTAGATATTAGATGGTTAGATATTGTTTCTGAGATGGTTGACTCAGGGTGACTCAGGTATTTGTTGACTAGAGAGATGCTAAAACTCCAGGCAGGAAAACAGTACACCCAGGAGATGCTACAGGAATTCCATGAGAAGCTGCCCTCTGTGTGTTATCCTAAGGAACAGAAGCAGAGAAAGCAGTATTCACTTTTTCAGACGGGTATTTGGGTTAGTCTGTTTCAGCTAAAACAACAAAAGGAATTATCACAACTAACAAATTTATTCCAGCATAAGCTTTTGTGGATGCTGTCCACTTGATTAGGTGCAGCTGACAATGTGGACAGTGCCCATGACAAGTTATGCTGGGATAAAAATGTTAATATTTTAAGGTGTCATATTACTGACTTCTGTGCCTTTTCTGAATGGTTGGTTTTCACAGGCAGATCTTGCCTGCAGGAGTGCGGGGAACTTCTGGTCCAGTTAGTGGATAGTTGCTTAAGGTGATGTAATGGAAAGTAGCACCAGTGGGGCAAGAAACCGTGGGATGGGGTGTGTTTGAATCCATCCTCCATGCATCTTGTCACATTTGGAAGACATGGAAAGCCACACTCTGTGTGGGCAATCAGTTAAATTGCACAGCCCATGCTTGGCGTACACAGGGGCAAGAAAAGGAAGCCACTTTTCCTGCTGATTATCTGATGTTTTATGCCATAAGCAGCATGAAATTTATCTCTTGCAATGCCTTCCTCCCTATGCTCCAGAATCGCATAGTAACTGTAAGCCCTCCAGTTACAGTGGGCTTTAGGAAGCAAGCTTTGTTCAGGAAGTCCCCCAGCTATGCTAGAAACTTCAAATTATCTATTTTCAACATGCCTGGTTTTTTGTTTGAACATGGACAGTATTCGAAGTATGTCCATGATGCCAGAGGTGCACTTGCTAGCTGTAGACACCCTCACCAGAGAAGAATTTCCACTGAACTTTTTGCCACTTCCATGTCATTCTTTTCGAGTGAGATGTTCCCACTCGTTACATTTCTGATCTCAGAAAGAAGCTGTGTATGGGCAGGGGGAGAGTGTGTGTCTCCGCAGATCTTCATCATCAAGCAACAATGTAAGAAGCTCATTTCCAAAACCAACTTATAAATAAACATATGCACTCTGTGGAAGCTTTTATTGGTGTAAAATGTGGTAGCGAGGCTGCTAAACCAGTGCACAGTATCAGCTCCGCATCACCCCAACGGTCAGTTGTTTCTAGGCTCCTGCAAGGTGTTGCTCTTCACCCTTAAAGCTCAACACAGCTTAATACTTGGCTGAGGGACTCCCTAGCTCCTTATAATGGGGCTTTCCTCTTGAGCTGTCATGTAGCGGTTTCCATCAATATTCTGTGGAACAACAAAGAGATTTCAGGAGGAACTTAATGAAACTTGTATTGTACATGCAGAGCTTATTTCCAGTTTCCTTCTTTATGCAAAGGGTTGATTTCATCTTACTTGGAGAACATGAAGACTCTGCTGGGGTGGATCAAAAGCATTTGGAGCCCAGCATTCAGTTTTCAACAGTACACAAATATCCCTAGGAGTTTCATAAGCAGGGCACGAAGACAGCGATTGTCGCCCACCCACACTGCCGTGTTTGCTCCCAACTGCCATGAACAGATGCATACCATCTCTGCACGTGGAGAGTTCCTTCTGTTATCATGCCCCGCGTTTATCTTTGTGGAAATGGCTCAGTTCTTTCAGACAGCCATCAAAAGCAATGACCCACAGTACGTAGCAGTGAAATCCCCAGGTGGATTATGCACATTGTGAAGCACTTCCTTGCACTTTAACCTGCAGAGTCTGCTTTCATAGGATGATGCAGGGTTTCAGAAATGTCTGTGTGAGAGATGTGGCTGAGTCCACATCTTGTATCGTCATGCAACGGCGAACTTTCCTTCCAGAAGCGCCCCATTTGCCAATCTCATTTGTCACACCCGACAATGAGTCAGCAGCACCTGCAAAAATGCTCAGTTGGGAACGTGCACTCACCCTAAGCCATTAAAGTCTCATCCCAAATAGACTATCACTGTGCAGGCCAAGGAGCTTAAAGAGATTTGGTTTTTTTCTTAACATGAGCTTATTACAAATACAGGCCACTTTCTACTCCATTTAGTTTCAGAGGGCTGAAAAAATGGTTTTAACTGAGGCAGGCAGAGAAAGTTGCTGTAAATGCTGGCCATGGTAAATACGAGTTCCTGTCTTAACACAAAGGGTACAACTAGCTACTCTCTTGCCAGGTGATGGAAGCGGCTTTTTCCGACCTCTGTAATGGCCTTAAAGGGAGTGAAATTCTATACATCTGAAATGGTACCACAGCATCTTCCTGACTCAGGCGGCTACCGTTGCGCTCTTTCTGGTCTAGTGCTCTTGCTACCAGAAATAAGGAACCTTGGTTAGGAAAAGGCAGCAGAGCACACAGACAGATGAGTAATGTAGGGGAAAGGGCAAGCAGGCAAAGGGTGAAATTGGTAGGGTTTTTGAAATTACTGTTGGAAGGCAGTGTGCACAATAAAGCAAGTCACCACCATGCTAGGAAAAAGACACACAGCAGTTTGAGCTTGGGGTCAACAGTCTGTCTCATTACTCAGGGCACAAAAATAGAGACTGACCTTGAGAAGAGCAGGGATTCTGCTGATTTCAAAGGCAAGGGTCATTTCATAATGCTGAGCGAGATAAATATCTGAATGGATCGAGCAGACATGCAGAAATGTTCTGAGAATCTGAACTTTGCTATTTTTGTTGATTTTTTAACCTAAGATCAAGACATAGGCAAATGTTTCAACGGTGGTTTCTTGGGGTTTTGTCAAGTGTTCTAAGTGTTCTATTCTGCCAGCCAGTGAATGAAGTCTACATCAAGACATAGTCTGAAAATGAAGTGCAAAGCTTATGAACTGTACCAGCTTTGGTGAAGGCTTGTTCTGGCACACCAAATCCATAGTAATATTGTGTGTCTTATACACCGATGCATAATGTTGCAAGGCTACCCCTCCTTACACAGGAATACACTCAGGCATATTCTCTTGGTGGGAATATGCAATGTTCTATACATTAGCAACCTGAGGTCGAAGAAAGGCAGAAGGAAGTGGCATTAAACTTCAAATGAACACACAATTCCAAGTGATTTTCTTTGTCCAATACCTTTATTTACAACTTTACAAGGGCAAAGTCTTGCAATCCAATTTGTTACCAAAAAGTACTTGACAGAAGATACTTTGGGTGTAAATGTCACTGGGTGCAATCCAGCAGCATTCAACTGTATGCATCTTGACCCTGCCTTTAGTAGCATGTGAATCGCACCCACTGTCTACATTGCAACTGAACTAGTGTAAACCAAAGCAGCTTATGCAGTCAGGCACAGAGTCCTAAATATCCACATAGATGATAATGCCGTTTTTCACCAGGTACACCGAAAATCCTTTTTTATATATACAAATAACTTGGGCACATCAGCCATGCTATCCTCTAAAAGTGTTTAGATCCAACATCTGTACAATTAGATAGCAAGAGATCAAGCTTCCTCAACTAGCCACATACACGCAGGTCCTGCCTAGACACTCTCTCATGAACAGGTAAAGGTTTTTATTTTATAAATAAGTCCATTAAATTCCACAAAAACTAAAAACAAATATAATATTCCAACTGGGAATAAACTTGTACATTATCTTGGAGGATTCCAACCCCCACCCCTCCAAAATCTTGTGGCAATAACACACACATGCACGCACACAAACATATATATATACACATATATATACTCTTTACATATACTGAAAACAAGATTTTGTTAGCTAGAATGGAAACCAGAAGACTCAGACTCTGTTGAAACAGAAGAATGACCTCCTCGTTTGCCTTTGGAAAGGATCTTAAGGCTTGATCCTCTGCTTACAGAGGTGAGAGTGTTTTGAGCTGATGTCTTGAACTTGGCTCCCAGAAAAGCATAAAGTATGGGATTCAGGCAGCAGTGGAAGAATGCTAGGGCTTCTGTAATGGAGATCCATTTGTGCACCACTGCCTCAAAGTTACAGCCATTCTTGATGAATCCAAGGAGGACAAAGGTGTCTATGCTGATGCCAATGTAGTATGGTAACCAGCAGGCAAAGAAGGCAACGATAAGGATGACAGTGGTCTTCAGAGCCTTACGTTTCTGATGGCCTTTTGAGTGTGACAGCTTAGAAATGATAATGCAATAGCAAGTTAGTATTATAAGACCAGGCAGGACTAGGCCTACCAATATATGCTGAAATCGGAAGGAAATCACCCAGTTGTGATCAGGGTAAAATCGCTGACACACGTATTTTCCACCAACTTCACTAGTCTCAGCAAAGATCATGTCAGGAACAGTCAAGAGTGCTGCTGGTAGCCAAACACCAAAGTAGACGATCCTTTCAGCCAACAGTTTCCTGGGTCTCTGGCTGTTGGTAGCATGCACAATTGCTAAGTACCGATCTAAGCTGATGAAGGCCAAGATCAGAACACTGCTGTACAGGTTGACAGTATAAATGATATGGACCATTTTGCACAAGACTCTTCCGAAGTACCAGCTTATCACAGCATCCACAGACCAGAAGGGCAAGGTGATGACAAACAGGAGATCAGCCACAGAGAGATGTAGCCTATATTTGTCAGTCATGCTCCTCAGCATCTTTTGGTAGCCCATGACCAGAATGACCAAGCCGTTGCCAATGATTCCCATCAAGAAAATGATGGAGAAGATTACAGGCAAGAAGATCCGGTTGAAATCAGCATTCTCCTCTTGCAAACACACTTCATGGTAGTTCCCATCATCACCAGAGCCTGTCTCGTCGGTAGTATTTTCGGACAGAAAAATAAAGAATCCAGAAGACAGCTGTAGTTGAACAATAAAAGAGAAGCGGTTAGAATATGGCAGTGAGCGGGGGCCCAAACCTAGAATATATTCACTGGCAGGTAAGAGTCAATGTTGTGTGGTGGATAGTGCACTGGATTTGGAAGACCTGGGTGCGTTCCATCTCTAAGAGCCCTCTGGTGACCCTAGGTCAGTAACGCTGTCTCCCTACTACTTTCCTTTAGAGAAATGTAAGTGCTGGAAATTATGCTCCGAGTGCATCTCTTGCATAATGGCCTTATGAGTCATAACAGAAATGAAGGGACCTCATACACTGTATGCTTTGTTATACCTTTAAATTATATCCAGGGAGGCTATGATTCTGCACTTAAAACCTCCAATTCTGCAACTATAACAATAATACAAAGGTGCACCTCCTTTTTGCAGAATGCCGTGTCTCTGTATTAAAAGTTCTAGGTCCTAATTTTAAAGATTAATGCTAAAGTTTTAACACTAGCAAGAAAACTTGGGATACACCAGATAGGGAGGCAGTGGGTGAAACAAATACATAAATAAAATTAGAACTTTTTGAAAAAATTGGTTTCAGAAATACTATCTCCACTTTCTAAAGGAGATTTAAAAATTAGGACTATACTTCATGGGTCTTTAGGAATAACATTCCAATGAGTGACATACATCTGCTTATCTTAGTGCATACATGATACGTATGCACTAGGGGAATCACTGCTTTCCCCTGTGTGTGCACGCAGGCTGTGGCAATGCCCTTGTGGTCTATAAGTGCTTCCTATATGAAAATGCTCTGTGTGTGTGTGTGTGTGGGGGAGCCATCATGTCTGAAGGACCAGAGCACAGGACCAAATGAGCAAAGGTTCTCTACCTCCACCTTGGTAACTCGAAGCTAAATTGCTATTATTCGGGATTTATAAAAGCTGTAAATGATGCCTTGTTTGTGGTATGGTAACAATCATGAAGACTCATCTGAATGTGACTGTAATCACACCTTGTTCATGGGCATTGGATTCCAACTCCAAAGATGCTACAGCTCCATAAGCAAACCATGAAACCATTCAGAGTACATTACTATACAGATTCTTGTAGCACTATGCTGTATATTTCTGCCCAACTCCGCTCATCCATTTATTGGGTTGAAAAGAAATTGCACCCAAAAATTGTGGGAATGGATGAGAATTTTGGAGAAAATTCTCGGGGTGCTGGGCTTCATGCTTCTTTAGTGTAAGGATGTGGTCAAGGGTTCCATGTGTGCTCTATTTCTATCCTTTTGTCCTCACTGGTTCTTCGGTCGTTTCAGCTCCTGAAGCGTCCTGCAGAAGACTTAGCCAGGTTGGCCTCCTTGGGACTTTCTAGTGCTGAGTGAAGATGTGAAATACAATCTGTTCTCTGTATTATTAAAAGTACTTTTAACAAGAACAACTCCACAAGGTGCTTCACTCAGCTTTCAGGAACTCAGCAGCACTGGAAAAACCCAAGGGAGAAAGTCCTAGCTGAGTCTTCTAGGAAGCTTCTCAGAAACTTCAGGCAGCCAGCGGGGCTTCAAGGACCACACTGGATAAAAAGGTCAAGTAACTGACACACTTCCTCCTCAGCCCACAACCATCCCCTTACAGTAAGTAAAACAATGAGGACCTGCACACCACCACCTCTCCCCAAATTTCGCAAAATCTCCACAGCAAAAGTAACAGAAAAACAACTGCCTCTTTCCCAGGGAAATTGCATGCGAAAGGACAGGTGTGGTTTCAGCGCAGGCCTAGTTTCATATTATACAGCCAGAAGGCGCCTATGAGAGTGGTTGTCAATAGTTTCTGGACAACACGGGGAAAGCCCCAAACTTCCCAAAGGGTTACAATGCACAAACAAGAACTGCAGAAAGCATAGATTTCAGCCCAGGAGAAGCTGGTGGCCAGAAAATGGGCTTCCTGAAGTGGGGAGCCCCCTCTTCTATGCCTAGCAGAGAAATGCAGTTCCTTGCTCCTCTCCTCCCCCAGCGGACTAATACTTTTTGGGGGGTGGCCTACCTCTTGTGGGTTGATTTGTAAGGCTGACATACAAGGTGGCATGTGGTCCACTAGGAGAAGAAATCCAAGAGTAGCAACAGGGTCCATAATACTTTTATTGGGAGCAACCAAAGCCCTAAGCAAGTTTTAGAGTTTATCAAAACACTTCATCAGGCTGGAAAGTAAACAAACAACAGCAACAACAGGAAGACATAAAAGACCACAATGTTGTTGGAGATTAAAAAGTCCAAGTCTGCAGAGTCTAACTGAAAGCAAAGACTTTCTCTTCCACAGGCAGGTGTTGCTTTGGTCTGTGTGTCAGAAGAAGGGAAGGAGATATTTCAACTATGCCCGCCAATAGAAATAGAAGAAAAAAGAGAAGCTGTATCTCAGGAAACCGCCAACCGTTTGGATGTTCAAACAACAGTGAAAAGCCTGGTGCAATAGGGTGTTGACATCTTCCTCACTTAAACTTTGCTTTCATTGTTAACTGAACTGGGAGCACTTGTACAGATGAGTTTGGAAGCCAATTCAAAATGGATAGCACTGATTTGGCCAAGAGTAGCCACTCCGGATCAAGCCAAAACTCTAGCATTGTCCAAAGGGAAACTCACAAGCAGGAGTCAGTCTGCAAGGTCTGTTCTCAATGGCAAGCAGCACCCTAGTCCGTATCTGCTTAAGTAGTTATATCTGCAACTTGCAGAAGTATGCTTGCAAAAACCAAGCGCATTCAGGAGATCTTGTTGGGGTTTGTAGAATCTTTGCTGGCCCTTGATCAAGTCCTAGCCACCTATTTGGAAAAAGTATCTATGTAGTACTCTGCTAGTAACTTTTTTTGACCCAACCTTTTAAGGTCCAACTGTAGATCCCATGGGATAGTGCATGTGTATGAATATTATTTCTTCTTTAAAAAGGGCTCCTTCCATTCTAGGAACAGGTAAAACTAGAAAGAACCCTTGCTGCATTATAATTACATTTCCCGTAAAGTTCTTCACTGTATGTTGCGTTTTCTATTAATGCAAGAAATGCAGGAGGAAAGGAAAGGCAAACTCACGAATGTCCAGTCTGATCTACTTCTTAGATCTGCCTCGACCCAAGGAACAAGGAAAAGTTCCGTGGTTTTGCTCGCGCTACTTAAAGTCTGCCAAATCCACTACAACATCACTCCATTAGCATTCCAGGAGGACTTTTTCGCACTAAAATGGATGTATGGGTTTCTTCGGCTCATCCCCAGCTCTCAAACCAAATCAAAGCGGCAACAGGTGTACAAGCACCCCAGTTATAGCGGCATTTATTTAAACTCACGCTGGTGTTTATTTACAAACCCTCCTTCCAAAACCTTCCCGGGGAGGTAAAACAAAAGACAAATACGGAGCGGGGGTGGGGGAAAGAGAAGCGGTCTACGAACAGGCGGTACTTTCTAGTAAACGCTTATGAGGCCCCGAGTAGCGTTTATTTCACTGCCACTGTCCCCCTGCCTCGGAAAGCTGCCTGGATTCCACGCTCGGCTCGCCTTGCACTTACAGCTTTTAAAAAGCTACTCGCAACCAAACTCTGCCGGCTTTTCTGCAAAGTTAAACCGCCTTCAAATGTGCGTGCAAGAGAAGAGGCTCCCGCTTACCAGGAGATACCCAAGATTTTTAAGGTGCAAACTGGATCTAGCGCTTTCGGGCGCGCGCGCTGCAATCGCTCAGCCAGCGCTGGAGCGAAACAGATTTGCTTGCAACGTGCCGGACGCCTCTTTTCCTCGCAGGAATGCCGCCTGGGCTATGAGCACGGCACGCACTTTCATTAGCTAAACAAACAAAAGCCACATGGCTGGGTGTGGGATTCTTCCCCAGGCTGGGATCTACAGGATCACGTTTAGTAGAGCAACTGCCGCCTGTAGAAACTTCCGAGCACACTGATGCATATGCACGCACGCACGCACGCACGCATTCATTCATTCGTCTGAAGCCCAGCGAGGCACTTACATCCATGCTCGAATCCATCGCTCCAGCACTCCCTCAGCTCCTGCCCGCTGCGGCCGCACGCAACAAAACCAAACAAAGTTTTCGCACCAACACGCCCCGCTCTCCTTTATAGACGCGCTCCCACCTTGGCGCTGTACCGCGACACCGCGGCGGCAGCGGCAGTGGGCGGCCCCGGCTCCTCCTCCTCTCATTCCCCTCCTAACCCTTCCCCCTCCCAAGTGGGGGGTGCCGGGGGTGGGTGGGTTTTCGGTTAAGGCTGGCTGGCTGCGTAACCGAGCGTGCGAAGGAGGCTGCTGGCGAGCACGCACCGAGAGCCACCCCGGAGGGTTCCGAGCGGCCAGCCGCGGGGCGGGACGTGGAGGAGCGGCCAAGCCCGAGGACGCGCAGGGGTGGAAGGAGGGGCAGTCGCCCCCGAGCACCAGCTCGCTTTGCTCGTGGAGCTCCAAGCTTCATGTGCGGGCAGGGTGCCGATTTCCTAAAATCCAGGGCCGCGGATGCCTGTGTGTGGTCATGCACAGGGTCGCAACACGTAACAGAGAGGGGAGCAAAACGGGATGAGACCCCAGGGGAAATAGTGGAGCAACGGAGAGGAGGAGGAAGCTGCTAAGCGTCGCTGTGCTGAGCTTTGGTCGGGTGCAGCTGGAACTCAGTGGGTCCGGCCTGTGCAGAAGCACCCCAGTCCAACTGCAGGCATTGCCAAATAGGGCCGACAAAGCTCCTGCTTGGAACCCTGGAGAGCAGTTGCTGCCGGTCAGTGTCAGCAACGTCAAGCTAAAGGGATTAATGGCCCGACTCAATAAAAAAGTAGCTTGCTTGTGTTGCTAAGGCCAGCTCCTTGTCTCCAAAGCTGGTAAGGCCAGCCGACATGTGCTGGAGGTAGTCCTAGGACCACTATACTTGGTTTCCATCACCTGGTCTTCAGAGATTGTGTTCAGACAACAGGATAGTGCATAATCAAGGGTTGCATGTGGGTTGTTGTTGGAACATGGGCTATTGTTTTATCAGAGCTAGTCATACTAACAAGGCATGACTTGCTAACCACTCACAATCTGTGAAGGGTACCCATATTTTGGTACTGGGTTGTGCACTGTAGGTTGTCCAGCACTGTAGGTTTGTTATCTTGGCTCGGTTCAGACAACATGAAAATGCATGTTTCAGTGACAACTTCATTCAATCCTGAGTGTGGGTTAACAAATTGAACTAAAAAAAGATGAGCTTTTAAATCGGTACATAAAATTCAAAGATAAATTGAGCAATTAGAAAAAAACTATTAGCAATTAGACAGTAAACTCAATCCCAGTAGTGAACATAAAATTCAGTGACTTCTTTGTTCCTTTATTCTCATTCATGATTTTGTTAAAACATGGAACTTCATGCTGGTTGCGCTCCGGAAGTCTGCCTGTGGATTCAGGTGTTCCCTAGATTTTTTCTTGATTCACAAAAGAGAACTGACTCCAAATGCAAACAAAATAATAAATAATTTTATTACTGGGATAATTTTTGGCAAAAAATGCCGAGACTCACCAGTTTTGACACAGGCTTCCTGTTTGTTGCACCCCCTGAAATGCCATCTTGCACTGCCAGACGGTCCCGGCACCCCATGTTGCCTTCATACTGTGTGCGTGTGCGTGCGTGCGCACCTGTGTGCGCAATTTCTGCTGTTTCCTCTCTTGCTGCAGTCAGTGCCATGCCTTGTGGCAAATGTCTGAAGAAGTGCTGCATTTAGCTCCTTTGGAGCCTGTTGCTGCTGACAGGTCAATGGATTTCTCTGGTTCTGATGCTATTTAATTAATTAGGCTATTTATATCTTGCTTTTGATCAAATTATCCTTAAGCCAACTTGCAGTACAGATGGTAATACATGCACAGATACGTGTTTTCAGAGAAAACAATCCACACTTTCCACTGTGGACCTAATTGGCTATTCATGGCTTCTGTTAAGGATCCCTTAGCTTAAACGACAGAATCTCAACCTTTTTATTCATCTGGAATCTGCTCTAGGTTCCTGATCTTTTAAGGGTACAATCCTATGCATGTTCATGCCTGAAAAGTACTACAACTCTCCCCGCATTTAGCTAGTGAATGCTAGGAATTGTAGGGGGATTTACTTGTTTGAATATGATAGGATTGTACCCTTAGTCTACAGCTCTTCTTGTAGCAGGATTATCTGCATAGCACCTTTGGGCATTCCTGCTCCATGAGTAGAAAGTGAACACTCATCAGGATCCACAAGTGGGAGGCAGTCTGCGCTCAGGTGGATCATACCGCATTTGATTATTCTTGGCTTGAAGAGAAGCAGAAAGAGAGGATCAGCGGTGTAGCAGAGCCAGGGCTTGCAAGGATGTGCTGTCTGTACTTTTTATTAGCAGGAAAGCTGACATCATTTGCTGCCTCCATCTGTACAGCCACCGCAGTGTCCCGTTCCCTCTGAGATTAGCTGGGTTGTATTCCTCAGCTGTGGAGAAGGAATGAATTTTCCCAGCAATAATATAGTATTGCCCCCTATTGTAGTACAAAGCATTTTGGGGAGGCTAGGTCATGAAATGGGAATTAAGATCCCTTCCGTTAATAAACGAGAACACCCAAATCCTAACGGATAAAAATTCCTAGACCTAGTTTGCTGATATGGATCATCACAACTTCCTTGGGAGTGTGGCTGTGGGGACTGCCATGGTGAAACCTTGCACCTCAAAATGTACCACTTCACTACTGGACAGGAGAGGGGTTGTTGAAGAGTGTCAGGGTCTGGGCTGCTTTGCTGGCAAGAACCAGAACAATTACCACCGTATTTGTAGGATCAGTCTGAAGCCCTCATTCTGATGAGCACCAGCTGGGAGTTGTGGGGGAAGAGCTATGTGAGAGCAAATGGGCCTCAGCAGCACAGGTCTTCCTGTAGTTGAAATGTCTGCACCTCGCCTGGCTGCCTCACACCTTGCCTTCTTCTCTCAGTAGCACAGGTCCTCCTGCTTGCTGCTGTGCCTTCATCCTACCTAACAGTTCCTCCTCTCAGTTCTTGTTCCTGGTTCCTGCTGTGCTCCTGCATCTTGTGTCTCCTGCCTTTCCATGTTGCCTGGCTGTTGTGCCTGACCTCTGTCATGCTTTGCCTGTTTATCCTGCTGTACCATGTTGGCTCAGTAATGCAGGGCTTCCTGCAAACCCTGGTTCAGGCCCTCCATCTTGCTTGACCCTTGCTGCATCTGGCTCTGACCATGTTCTGGTTCCTGCCTTACTGTCTCTTCTGCCCTGTTATCCTGTTCAAGGAATGTGCACCTCTGTTTGTGCTCCTGGTTCTTGACCTTGGCGTGTTCCTGACCATGTCCGTGTTCTGCCCTCATGCATACCGCTGATTCCTGACCTTGTGCTGTACCATGACTATGATTTGGACTTGCCATTAAACCCTCCTTTGGCCTCTGTTTTTCCTGAAGTTCTGTTGGCCCGATCCTGGTGCCTCTGTTGCTTTTGTCTTGCTTGGTCTCTAGCTGCCCACATCCAGAGTGCAGACCCTGACACGGAAAAGGAAAAGAGGAGAGAGCAAAGGCATGTCTTAGTTCCAGATTTATGCTGGTTCTTTCCCATGGAATGCTTTTTCCAAATGAAGCGGCAGCCCTGCTTGCTACTCAGGGAAGGTGGCATTCTAGGAGTAGAGTTTTGCTGTATGCTGCCTCCCTCGTTCTTTCCCCAGCCTGACTCTAAAACTGCTGATACTGCCGTACAGTAGGAATGTTTACCATCCATTTCGAACCTGTTTTGTGAACTTGGGCAATAACAGCACCTTTACTAGACTTCTAGGGGCCTGATAGAATAAGGCATGATTTCATGCATACATTTTCTGTTGTACAGACAGAATACCCTAATCAACATAGTTAAAATCATCATTCCTGTAAAGCCTGCAGCAGGTGGGGGGAATGTATACCCCTCCAAATGTTGGACTGTGTTTCAGCTAGCCAGTCAGAGGTGATGGATGATGGAAGCTGCATTCCAACAACATGAGCAAGCCACCTCTCCATGTTTATAACTGGGAATGGAAACTGGAGAACTGGAATGTGAGCTAAAAGGTGTTGGAGCATGATGTGGACATTGGCCTTTCAGCTTACCCTCTGGTCATTGGGCCATAAGCAGGCACTTCTCTAATCTGATCATTTGCATTCGCGTATTTACTTGGAAGGCCAGCATAATGTTTTGCGCAGCCACAGAAGTTAGAATCCTCCCCTTTAATCCAGTCCTTTGCAGGTTTAGCCAGTGTTTGGACGCAGAGGCAACTGCCCATTCAGCAGTATGAGAAGGTCAAAGGTGCCTTGATCCTCCCATGAAAAGTGCCTCAAGGCGAAAGTCTCCAACAAGAGCGTTTTCACATGGAAGTAAATGACTGTAAGCCCCATCCAAGGTGTATTTATTTTGAACCATGTCTTACTGCTTTTGAAGTGATATTGTTCTTTTCTTTTGCTGGCAAGAGATGCTCACATGCAGACTGCAGACATGACCATTCCACTCCGTGTACATGCATTAGAAATCGGTGGCAGTTTCTCAGCACACATCACAACATGATTTTCATGCTTTTTTTCTATGTGAGAAAAATGAGATTGATTAAGTAATGCGATTACTACTGCTATTTTGGTGTTAAATTGAATAGAATTTCTCCAGAGTTAGTGGCATGGGACTTACGGGGTTAGAACAAGACTTTTTGACAGCAAATCCTTAACATGATATGTATATTTGGTTGAAAGTATTTAGTCTACCTGGGTTTTTTGCCTTTGCTCTGTTACCAAACCATACCAAAGAAGGAAAACAGAATTAAGTAAGAAGCTTCTTCTGAAAAGGAGCAGAAGAGTTAATGATTTGCAAAGAATAAGAAGAGGCCATTCCAGCAAAAAGATTACCTTTAATGAATGTGCAACAAACCTTAAGGAAAAAACAGCAATTTTCAAGTTTCCAGATTGTATTAGATGCTTTACTGCCATGGAAATCAGAGTGAAGATTAGAATCCAGTCTACCCATTACACATTTCTGAAAATGTGTGGCATTTACAATGCGAAAACTGTAATACCTTTACAATATAACATCATGTAGCTGTGAATTATTAACATGCACTTGTTGAAGAATTACAAGATGTTTATTACCGTCATTGATGAACAAAGTGACATTTTAATGGAACTGCTGAGATAGAGAACTAGCTGCTGAACCCAGAAAAGAGAATAAAACTGAGCAGTCTTGCAAATGTCTACTCAGAAGTAAGTCCCATTGTGTTAAATGGGCCTTACATCCACGTGAGTTGTTAGAGGATTGCAGATTAAAGTGCCTCTCACCAGATTTTCTATCTGTTTATGAGGCAAGTTTCAAATTAATGTAAAAGCTATAAAATTCATTTTGGTTTGTGCTACTGCTAAATGTTATTACATAATGTAGGGATGATATTCAGGAAATTTGGAAAACATTTAATGGAAAACAAATGTTTATAGCCTGTGAGATAAAAATAGAGAAAGGTATTTGTTCACAACACTAAGATGAACTGTAATTATGCTAGTGATTGTCATCTTCACCATTACAATTAACATTTGGCTATTGCGTCTGCATCTGTGTACATCTGTTACTGTTTTTTTAAAAAATCTTATTTCTGGTGTTCTAATTGATACATTGCACTTGAAACTCCAGTATCAAAGGTTCTTTATGTGCATTTTGGAAAGGTGATGATAGTGTACCTAATTCTGCAAAGTTTTACATGCATGTATTCATTCTTCCAGACTGTTGTCAAAGTCTGGAACAAGTTAGTGTATGAATTTAACACATTGTGTTCAAGCCTTCAAGCTCTCCAGAAATCATCATCAGGCTAGATGATTAACCTTTTGTGAAGAATATATAATATTAGCTAAATCATCTTACATCTTATGTTTCTTGATAGTTTATGAGACAGGGTTTCCCTTGCAGAAATAAGGCTTACTTGTCCACAAGAAGCATTTTTCTTGTGCATGTTTAATGAATGCTAGATTTAATAATATTTCCCATTAATCTACATGGGACAGACAAGTTGACTGGCTTACAATTTCCTGTTTCTTTCTGGATCGCTTTAAAAAGCAATTGGTGTTACTTTTATTGCCTTCTAATCCTCTGTTAAAGAGTCAGTTTTTACTGATAGATTTCATAGTTTTTATTGAAAAATAAAATAGGTTCATATTTGAGCCATTCAGCTTAGGCTGAATGTCAGTACAAGGACGAACAGTCTGGTTAGATATCAATGTCAGATATATCTGTCATCTTTCCACACTCTACACAGAGAACTGCAGTTTCCATTCCTAAGAGCTGTGGCCTTAGAGGTTCTAGCAATAATATCCAATCACTGGCTTAGATTCCAAGTTCCCAAGAGCAGAGAGTTATTCATAGAGTAATTCTATGAAAAGGGCATAGGTGAGTTTTTCTGATTCTGCTTTCTCCCTGCAGTCAATTGAACATCTGCTCTAGAAGATTTGGAGATTCTCTAGAACATCCTCAGAGCTGACACTCCAGGGAAAGGTTTTTGTTGTTGCTGTAGATGGAAAAACCCAGTTCCTTTTCCCACTCCGCTTGTGCCAGTTCTGTTGAATTGGGATCCCATTTGTGAACTGATGGAGCCCTTCAGGACAATTCAGGATCCAAGCCATTGTTATTAGAAATAATGTAATAATGGAGTTTGCTATTCTGTGTTGAACTTTCAGCAGGCTGGGGCACTGTAATTTTTTAGTGTTTTCTCTTGCAATATGAGCATCTCCCTGCTTTTCAAATGGTCGCTATTAAAGAAAAAGGGGGAAGTTTATCCCTTGCTTCTGCCTATACAACAGAGGATCAATTATGCACAATTGTAGTGACAAGCTCTGGGTGAAGCTGAGAATAGAGTCCATTTTTTGTCCCAAATGTCTCCTGTGTTGTCTGTCAAGGAGCTGCTGGCCAGTCAAGCCCAGGCTCCATAGAATGACTTATGCAGACTTTAAAAACGTTTGCATAAGTCATTTTTTAAAGAAGAAGGGACTTAGGAAAAAGGTCTGATTCAAAGTCCTTTTATGATCTGCAAACTTAGACATTAGTCCAGTCCATAAAATCAGAGACAAAAGGCAGCTGGTTGACCAGCAATGTAAGGGGCTCTTCTGTCCCATCTCTGTTATAGAAATAAAAACAACAGTTGCCCAGCATCCAATGTTAAAATATAAACCAACTACTAAAACAAGTTAACAGTAAAAATACTGAGAGAATAAAAAGGTTTTCACCTGAAGCTGAAAGGAAGGAAGCGTTGGCGCCAGGCGAACCTCTCTGGGGAGTGTATTCCACAATCGGGACGCCACCGAAGAGAAGGCCCTCCTCTGGGTAGTCACCCTCTTGATCTCTTTCAAGGATGGATCCTGGAGGAGACCCCTGACTCAGATCTCAAGGCGCGGGAGGACATATAGGGGAGAAGGCGTTCCTTCAGGTATCCATAACCCAAGCCGTTTAGGGCTTTATAGGTCATCCCCAGCACCTTAAATTGGGGCTGGACTTCAATTGGTAGCCAGTGTAGACGATAGAGGACCGGCGTTATATGTGAACACTTGCTATTCCATCTCTGTCCCTCCTACATCCTTTTGAATGGTTGCTGGTAGATGTTAGTTGAAGGAGTGGAGGAGCCAAAGGGAGCTGGTTTCTCCACTGAGGCCACTGGGATGGATCTTGGAATAACTGTTATGAGTGGCAGCATATGAATGTCTTCATTTTTAGAGCATATGCTATCTCATTTCTCCCTTTGCTGCATCTAGATGGAGGTGAAAAGATTCCAACCGAGTCCCCGTACTGGGGAGATGCTTTCCCCACTACACTGTTGTCTGCAGTACTATATCTTCTTGAGCCATTTCTTCCTTTCTGCTCATCCAGGCATTGTCCTGTTACTGTGTCAGTAGCATCTGATGGTCTGTGCGCTGTAGCAGAAACAACTCAATATCTCTGTGGCTAGCTCCCTTGGTTGCCTCTAACAAAGCACTTAACCTACCTGCCTTCATGCATCCATTTGTAAAATGGGATAATGTTGGTTTAAGTGTCAGACAATGGCATCTTGTGAGCTGATTAGATATCTGGAAACCCCACTGAAGAGGACAGAGCTGTTTTTTCAAGTCCCAAATGTGACACTGACAGACTCAGAAGAACTCAAGAGGTGACTCTGGTCATCTTTCCTCTGGTTGGACAGTGTTTATGGATTAGGGTTTTTTTTTTTTTTGTGGGGGGGGCAGAGGGAGAAAGCTTACCAGCAAAATTGTAGAGAGTGAACTGACCCTGATGAGATGCATTTGAACAACTCAGTTAATCCTTCTAGCAAACATTTGTGCATCAAGACAAATGGACAGTTTTATCTCCGAGTCTTGCATAGTAGTACATTACAGGATGCCTTTCTAGAATCACCATTAGATCACATAAACATCCCACAAAGAAGTCCACAGAGATGAATTATGTCATCATCTTGAACAACAGGCTCCAAACTTTCATAACTCAAAGTGGCTTTTGTTTCATCCTGATGATCAAAAATCCCTCTTGGAGGTCAGTCAGTTTGAATGATGAGTAACAAGCTGGCTAGGCCTGTTCTAAAGCCTAATTTTTGGCATTATCTATGCTAAGTTAACACATTTTAATTCTGAGTGTATTGAAGAAGGTTCCGTTTTTTTTTTTTTTTTTAAAGAGGCTACTATAAGGGTAACTTTCCCACAAGTACCATAAGAATATAAGAAGAACCTCACCAGATCAGGCCAAGAGTTGGAGCCAATAATGTGATTCCACGGAAGGAAGTAGAATCAGAAGGGTAATTCTCTCTTCTCTCTCCTTCCAAGGCCTTGGCACATGTTCTAAAGTCTGCCCTGGATGGCTGAGCAAATATTTTTTGCGAGAGTGGAGAGTGAAGAGTGGAAATGGTTAGGAGAATGGAAGAAGGTTCCAACAAGCTAATGTCCCTCTGCATCAAGTACAAGTGTCAGAGATGATAAAATCTGTAGCCCAACATCTGAAGTCCCTCTTTTGTCCTCACCCACCAACTATGGTCTATTTACTGCTTCTGGGAAGTTCCCTAGCTGGTCATATACCATTGCTTCTTCTCAGCAAATTATATGCTATTCAGAAGCTTCTGCGTGTTGAGGGTTCCATTTAGCTTTCATGGTGAGCCTTTGTGAATTTGTCAGATTGTTAAGCCAGTGGACATCACTACAATTTGCAGCAGCAAACTGACCATGTTAACAATCTCTTGGGTGATGAGGTATATCTTTTTCCTGCCCTGGGTCTCCAACCCATCAACATCACTGATTGACCCCAATTTATAATATCGTGAGAAACAGAGAAACATTTCTGTATACCTAATTTCCAGTGCCTTTCCAGTTTTAGTTGAGATGGAATGATAACAAATGTACACAATATTTGAAATATGTCTGTATTGCAGAATTATTATGCTACTTGACCCTTTATTTTCACCTGTTGTTTGAGAAGCTTGCAGTATATTGAAGACCCAAAGAACATAGAAGTAGGTACATCTTTTATCTTGTTTACTGTAGAGCAAGTACAAGAGCCCCAGACTGAGACTCTAACTTGGGGTACTGGGCATCCCTAAACCTCTTTGTGCTCACAGTTTAGGTCAGGGATCCCATGTCTGCAGTTTCTGTTGCCAAAGAATGATCCTTTAAAGCAAATGGATCTCTGTTTGGCAAAATATATTGCAAGTGCAGGGTTCCAATCCAGCTCTGGATCACAACAAGGGGAAAGCCCCGGCACCACCCAAGCTAAGGTTCTGCCCCAAACAGTACAATGAAAGAAGAAAGAAGGAGAAAAGATGTAGTCGCTAGCGCCACTTTTGAAGTATGACCCCAAGTTACTTCTTGAGATGGTTTGTTCAGAACTAAACTCAAGGTTTGTAAAACTGTGTGATGTTGGTATGCTAAAAATACTGAGTACAGATTGAGTTCAGAACATTGTGTGCTATAATATTTAGTACTCTTTTTCAAAACAGGAAGAAATACCAGCACATCTGAGCCTGAGGATAAGGTTTACTACCTGTCTAATTTCTTCTAGAAAGATCCTCCAATGCTGCTTCATGCCATGTAACCACAACTACTCATCTGTAGCTCTGAGTTCCGGTGGGTAAGAATTGGCGCAACTCCCAGTATAGGTATTGGGTAATCATATATTCCGGATGTAATCTTTTCAATTTTTTTTTTGTGAAAGCCAAAGAACATGGCAGGGACAAATTTGTTGCAGATAATTATTATGCCATCAAAAGAATTTCCCCAGGGAAGGATTAACTGTGGCATGGCTTAAAATTGAAATCAAGCCAAGAGACCACATTTGTAGTATTGCACCATTACGAGGTGTTAACAGCTCAGCATATAAATTTCTGTTTGAAAACATGCGATATATTGCAGCTTAGGGAGTTCTGAAGAACTTAGATCTCCTTTGTTCTCAAAGCTAAACACCCATGGCAATTCTAGAGCTATAACAAAATGTATTTTAGTTTTGCTGTGAACACCTGCGCATGATGAAACAAATCTGTGTCTTACTAAAAGCTTGTGAAAACTGTAAACAATTATTGGTCCGCAGTTTGTTTCATTTGTATGCATTTATTGAGCTTTTGGCTCCAGGCTGTTCCAGGGAGGCCGCATGGGCATCTTTCTCAAACAGTATTGAGGGGGCTATCCTGATCCCCTTTGGGCAAGCGGCAGGGCTGTGCTCTGAATCTGGCCCTCCCCACATGGTCCAAGCAAAGCTTCATGTGTTGGTCATCAGGCAGCCACACTCCAACAGAATCATTTGGTCCTTGGATTGGGATGTCCCTGCCTGGCAGTTCTTCTCTGCTTATTGAGTGCAGCATCTTGTGTGGGTCCAGGTTGCTCTCACCCTCTCCGTGCCTTCGGTTTTCCTTCCGTCTCTAGTACCTGCACAGGCACTGTGTGCCAATCACATTGCTCTTTGCCTCTCGGCTCCTCCCTCACCACCGCGAAGGCCTCAACATAGCTCTTTTCCCCAAATGGCAGGTCTCCTGCATCCCCGTCTGCACAACCTCCATTGGGAGCCCAGATCACAGCTGCTGACCCACTGCAAAAGCAAGCAGCAAGGCAAAGCTGTAAAGCCCAATCTCACAAGCCACCTTCTCCAGGTTTGGGTGTCATGTGAATGTGAAAATTTGACTGGCAGGTGACCAGCATGAACAAGATGGTTAGCAAGGCATGGTGATTTGCTTGCTTTCTGTGCTCACAGATACCATACTGGTGAACGCATGAGAGAGGCAGAGGGATGCATTTGTGGTTGTTGGGAGTTTCCAGCCAGCTCAGTCAAGTGGTGCCTTCAACTGGCTCTTTCCTTACTCGGGAAGCAAACAAGCAAGCCTCTGTGCTTTAATGGTGGGGAAGATTACAGAACGGAGGCACAGTACCCAGAAAGCACTTAATGTTTCTTTTCCTTCTATAGCATCACCATTGATAGAACAATTGACTATATTTGTATTGTGCTTTCCAGTAGTTTGAGAGAGCACCCATGGGTTACCTCCATCCACCATTTTACTCTCATAACAGTCCTGAGGCTCAGCTTAGGCTAAGACACACATGCTTGGCATGGAAGGTGCAGCATCTGCTGTGCCACTGGGCCAGCCTCCAATACCACATGCTTCTGCTCCCTGACTGCAACACGTTGAGCAGGGACTCCTAAGCACAAAGACTCCTACAGATGTGGGAATCCTGCCACACGACATCAGGGTTGCTGTGGGATCCCATGGTGCATTAGCCACAAACAACTCATGGCTCACAACCAACAACAAGCTATGGGTTCTTTTCAGGGGTTGTTTGTTGGCACAGTTGCCTTTACACAACACAGTGTGCAGTCGAGAGCATGAGCAACAGGCAGCTGAGGTTGGAAGGCCGGGATCAGGGCACAGGCAAGCAGGGTCTTGCAGCATGTTCAGAGGGCCTGATGCAAAAGGCAGATTTGTTTAACTGCTCAGAGTCAAAGCCAGGGAGATGATAGATCCAAGCGAACACAGTCCAAGGCATCACAAGCCAAAGGCATGATCCAAGATAAGGTCAAGTTCCAGAAGGGCAAGAGCAAGGCGAGGTCAGGGATGATGGCTGCAGGTACCTGGGAATCAGGCGCAAGGAGACAAGCTTGGAGGCTGGGGCAGGACACAAAGGAGTCACCCAGATAGCTCACATCGCTGTGGCAAAGAGCCGCCGTGCAGGGAGGCCTCTCATGCTGGCCTCCAGGCCCTCCAGCCGCATTGCAAAGATGCTCCTCAGCTGTTCCCTGCAAGGTGTTCCTGGTTCCAAAGGCACTTGCAGGGTCTGTCAGGCCCTGATCCTGACACACAGCACAACAACCCATGATTCATTTAGCAATCCACACTCCATATGCTTTCCACCTGTACTCAGGCTTGTCATGTGTGAACCAGGTCAATTAGTGAGAGAGAAGCAAATGGCTGAGGGTCCTGGCAGCCAGTGGCTCCTGATGGATTCCTCCCAAGAGAACAGGGCCCATGGCAGAAAAATAGGCCCCTACCCCTTATCTGGCCCAGTATTGTCTACTCTGACTGGCCCTGGCAGTCCAGAGCCTCAGGTGGAGACCTTTGCCATTCTGTGAACGGGTATCCCTGGAGCCGAACTTGCCTTCTGGATGCAAAGCGTGTGGTTCACCACTTGCAGTATCCACATGGAGACTGCTTTGGGAAGCCATTTAAAATACCTCGCCTTACAGCGCTAGTATGAAATAAGCAGCCAAGGTTACTTCATTAGCCACTTGTAAATGCTAGTTGCACAAGCAAGGTGTCTCTGATTTGTGGGCCCTGTTTTCCCAAAAAGATACTTCAAGAAATAGGAAAGAGGAACTGCAAATTGAGACAAGATTGGGTCCCCCCCTTGGTTCTTGATGGAGCAGTCACCTTGAAGGAAAGAAAATTTCATGTGTGTCTTGAGGGGCTTTACTGAGTATGTAATAAGGCAAACCGAAGAAAGCAAAAAGAACAAGCACAGTCAAGGACAGCAGGGTGAATACTAAGCCAGGAAGAAGCAAATAATTGTTGGATAGAAAGACAAAAATTGAAGCTGCTGAGGGACAAGGAAAGTAAGGATTACACTGAGGATTAGGGACAGTACAATCTGCAAACAAGAAACAAAGGAAAAGTTCATGCAGTGGTGTGTGCAATCCATTCTAGTATATTTATTACTATTTTTCTGAAATTCCATTGTGCTAATACGTTGTTTTTAGTATTTTATGCTCTGGTTTGTGTGTTGATCTCTACAAGTCACAAGGTGAATCTCCCTCCTAAGCTTTCCATATCATAGCATGTGAAAACAGTTCCCAGAATGGTAAAACTACAAGATATCACACCCTGGAAGGAGGACAAAAAATTGCTATGTTCTTTACAACATGATAAAATGCAAGGGTGAAGGGTATGTTCACACAACCATTATACTAAGGGAATGTTCACATCAACCGACTCTTCTACCTCATAAACAGCAATGAGAATCAGTCCACCTTGAAGGGTAGTTAAAAATGACAAGCAAAGGGATGCTCAATGTGCTCAACAAAGAATTTTACCCTGTTTGCAGTGAGAAATGCCAAGTGTTCATATTGGAAAGGAAGAGACACTACAGATCACATAGCAAATACGTGTTGACAACTGGAGCACACCAAAGAGTTTCAGAAGTGTATCAGTTATGCTTCGTAGACTACAGGGAAGCCTTGGGTGGTTCATGAGAAGCTGTGGAAGGTCCTGAAAGAAATGGGGGTGCCTCAGCACTTGACTGTGTTCGTGCTCAACTTTTATTGTGAACAAGAAGCTATGGTTAGGACAGAGGCTCAAAAAACAGAATAGTTTCCTATAGGCAAAGGCATCAGACAAAAGCATCAGAAAAAGCGTGTGGTTCACCACCTGCAGTATCCATATGCAGTCTGCTTTGGGAAGCCATTTAAAATACCTCGCCTTCCAGCGCTAGTATGAAATTCCCTATCTCCCTATTCCCTATAGTTAAAAAATTCCCTATCAGTTCAACCTGTACACAGAACATATAATGAAGAAAAAAACTGGATTAGTATTAGAGGAAGAAAGAGTAAAAACTGGCAGAAGATACATCAGTATTCAAGATATGCAGAATATAGCATGTTATGGGGAGTAAACAGCCATTATTTGAAAGATACTCCTGATAAAAATGGAGCAGTATTGCGCAGTACTGAATCCGAACATTAAGAAAACGAATCAAGACTACAGAAAAATTGCACAACTTTAAGGTCAATGAGGAAGAAGTTGAAATTGTGAAAGATTTTAGATACCTTGGCTCAATCATCAAATCAAAAGAAGACTGCAACCAAGAAATTCGAAGGAGTCTAAGACTTGGAAGGGCAGCAATGAAAGTCCCAGAAAAGATCATGAAGTGTTCAAAAGTTTTATCAGATCAAGGCTAATATCATTGACACTATTACATTTCTTACCAGTGTGTGTGGGAGTGGAAGCTGGATCAGAAGAAAATTGATGCACTTGAAACATGGTGTTGGAGGAGAGCTTTGTGAATACCCTGGGCTGACAGAAGTGGGCCGTAGATCAAACAAGCCAGAACTTTCCCTGACTGATGAAGGTCAAGCTGTCATGCTTTGGGCACATCATGAAAAGGCTAGGGAGAGTCAAAGGCAAAAGAAGAATGTGCGTCTTGATGCAGGTGTGGCAAGGAGAACAAGCCAAAGCGAGTGCCCATTCCAATTTGTCCTTCTTTTTCCATGAACTTTCTGTTGCTACCAGGTGCATTTCTCCTCTACCCCTGTCCCAGCACTGCCTCTGTCACACAGCTTTAATAAATCTGTGTCTTGTAAACACTCTCAGATAGTATGGGTTTGGTTTCTAGATTGGCAACAAAAAAAGGAAGCACGCAGCATATAGAAAAATCTCAAGCTATGAGATGGAAGGAGGCCACAGCCTTGGGTTTACAAGACCTGGGCATCAGGGTCATGGCCTGAGTGACCCTGCTAGTGCCTGCAGAACCAGGAACGCCTTGGCAGGCACTTGCAAGCAACAGCTGAGGGGCAACTGTGCAGTGCAGCTGGGGCCCCCGGAGACCAGCACAGAAGCCCTCCCTGCACTGCTGCTCTTTGCCCCAGCAACACAAGTTGTCTCTGGGCCAATCCTGTGCTCTGGATCTCTGTGCCGGACCTTGAACCTTGCTCCTGTTTGATCCCGCAGGCTCCAGTCTGCCCCTGCCCTGCTCCTGTGTGCTCCTGCTCGCTTCAGATGGCCCTGCCTTGCTCCAGCCTGCTCTTGTCTGTCCCTGTGGCCTCGCTCCTCTATCTTGGCCCCCTTTATGTGACTGCTCCCCTGGAAAACCACCCCTGGACTGTTTCTGGACTGTTTTCTCTCTCCCTTGGACTGCACCTGTTGCCTCGTTTCTGACCTTGGACTGTTGAACACGCTGCCAGCCTTTGGCCCTACAGAGCCCTGCCTCAAACCAGTATCCTGGCCCCAGTTTTCTGCTTATCCCCGCCCATTACCCATGTCCCAGACCTGAGCCTGGGCAGGGCTGTGAAGGACAGGATATTTTGCAGGGCTTTCATTCATATGGCTGCCATAAGTCAGAGATGATGTGAGAGCACATAACAACAGCAACATTTGACTTCCACATATTTATATTTTCTTGGGTTAGTGGGCACATTTTGAATTTTGAGAATATGTTTTGGGTATCTCACCAACTGACTGCTATGGGGCTTGGCTGCCTAGGCATAAAATGACTTCCATGGTGCTCATCCCCAGCAACAAAACACCCATTCCAGAGTACAGATCAGTAAGATTAAAAGAAAGCTTGTCCAAAACTCCAGTATAAACTAAAGGCAGGGTCTGAGATCCAAAAAAATGAAACCACCCTCTTGAATCCAAATAAAGATAGTGCTAAAGCAAGACACTGAGCTTTACAGCATGTTGGCTTACCACTTAAAATAAAAATCCGGAGAGGCAGGGAAGCTGGCAGGCATGGAGAGAGGTGTCCGTGGGCACTGGGATCTTTGGAAGAAGGGCCCCTGCAGGTTGCAGATAAGCCTGAAGAGGATCAGCCAGCGGCCTGCCTAGTTTTGCTATTGTCAGCTGCCCTTACAAGCCAGTCAGGACATTCCAGGCCCTTTCATCCTTACAGTCATGCCAGCTCATTAGCCTATGTGATGGATCCATATGCAACAGCAGGTCCCTGGTATCTCGCCTTGCCACCCAATCCCAGCCTGTCCAACCAAATCTGCTACCTCTGTTCCAAGCCTTGCTGAGTGGAGCGGCACTGTGCTTCAGCACATTTTGGAGCTAAGCTGAAGCCTGGCAGAGTCCAGTTACCTCGCTGGAAAAACCCTTTAAAGCCCTGTCCCCCAAATTCACCACAGAGCTAGCCAGAACTCAGGAATACTTGAGTTATTATCTCAAGAATGGTGATTTATTACGCTGGATGGAGAACCTTCAGGTCTCGGTGCTCTTCTTTTTCTCTGCCTGCCAAGAGCTGCAGAAACAGGGGGGCTTGCTGTTATCACCATGGTGGGCAGAGCCAAAGGCAAAAGCCATGGGATCGCGTTATTTTTAAAAACGCCAACATCTTTTACCTTAAAACTCTTATTAATAACTAACCCACAGGAGGCATATTTTAATCTTAGAATTGGGGGAGGAGGGCAAACCATGCAAAAGTCAAGAAATGACTAAAGAACCTGTGGTCAGGGAAAGAAGTGGGATCCCGGGAAAGCCCCCAGGCTGATAAATACCTAAGTAAAGGCAATACAGGAATATTTTGGACAGACTGTTAAACTTGTAACCAAGCCATAGTCTCCCACTCCAGTCATTCTGCTGTCAGGTATTCTTCACTTTAGTTTTGACAGTTCTGATTGAAAAATGCCTGACGAACTCATCAGCATCCTAGCCTGGTCCAGACCCTCATAAAACTATCTTGTCAGAGGAAAAGAGCCATTTAGTATCCATGAAACATAAGTCCTTTGTGAGACTGCCAATTATGATCAAGTGGGAGGTATAGGAAATGGACAACTGTCTGGCAGGAATTGGAATGAAGCCACCAATTCATTTCATGTGAAGTATGAAACAGCTGTCAGTATGCTAATCGTGTTCGGCACCAAATGACTTTTGGACCGTTTGAACCAATGACCTAAAACTGAATAGCTTTGTATGCTTCCCGCTAGGCTCTTTGAAAAACGAATAATGTGAAAATATTTAGCTTCGTAGAGGGGAGATGACGCGACTGGGGGTGCTTGCAGAGAGAGAGCTCTTCGCACTACTAATTAGGAGGCATTGTGCAATCACTCCATAATGACTTTTCTGCAATAACATAAAAGGGGGAAGAAATTGTGGGAAAATGTGGGACTGTTACAAGAGGACGAGGACATTGACTAATTCCTGAACTGTGGCAGGGCAATGGCACAGTGAAAACCTCATCTGAGAGCATTCTGAATTGTGTGTGTGTGTGTGTGTGGTGTTTAGGAGCTCACTGGATCTTACCTCACTTTTGTGCGGCTTGTATCATCAGCAGCAAAAAGGATGGCTTGACAACGCTTAGAAGGTTGGATTCCTCTGACAGTTAAAAGTAGGTAAGATACAGTGTTCTGTGGTCACTGAAAGCTTGCCTACTCATTTTGTGACCTTGCCTAAAAATGATATTTTTTTGCCTAATATGGGCGATGCACTTCAAAACGTGCAATTAATGCACTGATCCTTAATGCCTCTTTTACTCTAGAAATCGGATCCCCTTCCCCTGCTTTGTGCATGACTGGGCCAGAGCCAAGTTAAATAAATAGTCCTGCAGGTGCCACCTGTCTCACCTTCCCTGAATCTTAACCAAAGTGTGATCAGCTAGTCATTTCCCTCACAGTCTTCCCAATTTAACCCCCACTTTTTGGTGATCTGTAGCAAAGAGCCTTGCAAAGCTCACTGATTAACTCAGTAAAAATGTATAGAGCCCCAAAACAAAAACTTTCTCTCCTTCGTATAACAATGTACTATGGGGGACTTGCAGGAATATCACATAAAGACATATATGGATAAAGCCTGCAGTTTTTAACTGTTAAAGTAAAATGCAGTCCTGACATTTAAAGGGACATTTATCAATAAGCCTGAAATTCCAGAAAGGGAATATGAGGGATATGAGATTATCTACCATCCTCCTCCTCATTATCTATCTATCTATCTATCTATCTATCTATCTTCTGACAAAGACAGGGCTGTGATCAAGCAGTGAAGAGGTTGGATTTGTCAGCCAAGGCTACAGGAGTTGAGTGCTAGTTTTTGATATCACAAGGTTGCAACTTTAGGCAAGTAATTTAACCATGCTTCCCATTAGTGTATCCATCTAAAAGAAGAAGACAATGATATCTATCTCAGAAAGGTGCTACAGGACTTAATTTTGGAATGTAATATCAGGCATTTAAAACTCTGAAATGAAATATGAACCCCCTTCAAAAAAAAAGTTCTAGTTTCCCTTAATCTTAGCCTTGTTCTTTTCAACCAAGGAAGTGCCATGTATAATTCAAAGACATCATTCACTATTCCCAAAACAAGAAATTATGCAGTAGAATGACAACACAAGTGTAGGAAAGCAAAGTATAATGTTAAAAGGAATAAATCAAATGTTGCAGATAAAACTTTAAAACAAGGAAGTGTAAATGTAGTGTTGTGCAGGGGTTTTCCCCAACTAGAATTGTGCAACGCTTTGTGTTATTTTGAATTTAATTGATGGCGTAATGGTGAATTGGATACAAGGACATAAGAAGACCTGTACTGGACCAAAATGAGAGCCAGCTGATCTAGCTTTCTCTGCTTGCAACGGCCAACTAGCTGTCCACAGGATCCCACAAGCAGGACAAGATTGCAGCAGCATTCTCCCACCCATGCTCCCCAGCAACTGGCATATACATAGGCATACTGCCTCAGATACTAGAGCTGGCATGTAGCCATCAGGATGGTGGTAACTGAAACTTCAATTCTGGAGCAGGATCTGGGTGGGAAGAGGACAAAGAATTGGGAGTGACTCCTTGGGTTGCGCTTGGATCAGCGTTTACATTTTTCAGATTCCATTTGGATGCAAAGGTTGCTGTTTTTAGGTGTGTGTGAGACAGCTCCTGGAAAGCAAGACAAGACAAAACAACCACCACTTTCCCTTTTTGCATTCTTTTTATCACAGCAGCAAATTAATTGTAACTGAAGAAGAGCTACTGCTTTCGGACGATCTGGGATGGGGTACAGATTCATTGACTAGTATAACTTATTGTAGGAGCTTTTTTTGGATGAGAAATTAGTTGACTGTATTTGTCATCTGTGGAATTTAAATGAATCCTAGTAATTACTTCTAAATTTGCTTATATGGTTAGTACAGTGTGTATACTCTCCATAGTGTAAATTAGTATGTGCAAATGTTATGCAAATTGTGTCTTATCGGCCTGGTCTCCAAATTGGTTAAGTTCCTGGCAACACCTGTTAAGTGCTTCATACACTATACACTCCACCAGTGCTTCTCAACTTATGGGTCAGGACCTTGGCTGAATTTTGGCCGGTCTCAGCACAGCAGGCTTCCCAGGGCCTCTTTGCTGTGCTGTGGCTTCATTTGCTCATTAACAGCATGGCTGCCTCAGTAGTTAGTCCCAAAGCAATCCATTCCCAGGAAGTAAACTGTGGAGTAGGAAGCAATAGAGACATAGAATAGAGTAATGGAAAAGAGCGCTCTTGGTTTCCAGTGTGGTAATCTCCAAGTTGCAGAAAGAATACAAAAATCTTAACAGATGAAATTAAAATCAGAAAGGCAGGGAGCCAGGAGGGAGCTGAGCAAAGTCGCTGTGGGTGCATTTCTTCCTGTGGGCACCACTTTGGAAAGCCAGGCTTCCATTCTTCCAGGAAGGGGGAGGCGGCCTAATATTGGCTTTTCTTGCAAACCACCTTGGAAAGGCTTTGCCTGGGAAGGAAGCAATAGATATTCTAGATACATTTGTACAGTTAGTATTTGAATGTAGTCTTGATTTGTGCCTGCATAGCAGGAGGCTGGCTGGCAATCACACACACAACTTTGTAAACATCATAATTCCGGAACCTCGCTTGCTTGCCTCATATGAAACCGGCCCTTCTTCATGACTCATTTCCTATTTGGGCAAGCTGGTTATTAGAGCAAGGAACATGCAGACTTGTGGTTACAACTGCCCTTAGATTGAGGCAATCATCTGGACTGCCTGCCCCCTTCCTTAATCTTAGTACTTTCCTTGTCCTCTCCAAAGGCTGCTTGGATACCAGGAGCCCTGAATTGTCTCTCTGGGTGGGTCACTGTAGAGATATTGTGAAAGCCTTTGAGGTTTGCGGTCTGAGGCGAGCCCCATGGCCTTAACTAAACCAGCACATGAACATGGAGCTGATTTAGCCTAGCAGCTCACACCGACCTCCCCCGACACATAATGGGTCTTGTCTCTTGACCATGTTGGCCCCATCTCCTGCTGCTGCCATGTTCAGCTATTGGTTAAAAATAGCTCAGCCACTCCTTTGATTCATTCACAGGATACTTATCAAGTGAGCAACTGAGATATAAATTGTGCTAAGTGTTACTTAAGAAGATTAGGCACTGGTACCATCTATATTTGGTTGTATCTCTAATAGTTTGAGTCATTTGAGGGAAGCATTTCTGTGAGTGAAAGTGTTGTTGCGTGCCTTCAAGTTGTCTCTGATGTATGGTGACTCAATGAGTGAAAGCCCTTCAAAATGTCCTCTCTGTGACAGCCCAGTTCAGCTCTTATACATGCAAGACTGTGGCTTCCTTTATGGAATCAATCCATCTCATGTTTGGTTTTCTGCAATAGCAGGGGGTTGGACCTGATGGCCTTCTGGCCCCTTCCAACTCTTCTGTGATTCTTTTTCTTCTTCTGTCTTTCATTTTCCCTAGACTGATTGTTTTCTCCAGGGAATCTTGTCTTCTTATGATGTGCCCAAAGTGTGACAGCCTCAGTTGCATCATTTTTCATTTAAGGAAAACTCTCCTCCAGCACCATGTTTCAAATGCATTGATTTCGGTCCTGTCAGCTTTCTTCACTGTCCAGCTTTCACATCCATCTATAGTGACAGAAAAATTGGGTGGTGCTGATTTCCCCTTCCACACAGCCTCCACTGTGCATACAATACCTGCTTTGTAGGGCTTGGCCAATCCCCTGAAGTAGACTTGCAGGTGATCCAGAGGGCTGCAGTGGGAGGCGAGAGCAGAAAGGCCCATGATGTTTTCTGCTAGTGGGGATGTGTGTTTAAGCTAATGTATCTTCTCTGAATGTTGGGCCATAATGAACCTAAGAGCACAAAGTTTTAAAGAACAACCAGTTGCAACTTTTTTTGCTTCTAGATATGGGGGTTGGGGATGGCCTTGTGCTCCTTCAGATGTTACTGACTATAATTCTCACAATCCAGACTTGTGGGTCATGCTGACTGGGCTGATGGAAGTTGGAGTCAAACAATAACTCAAAATTCCCCTTGATTTGTTACTTCGTATTCATCTTTTGTCTTGGTCCATCTATCTCCCTTGTGCTCTTTGAGCCATCACTCTTGCAATTTCCATATCCTGAAGTTGTTGTTATCTTTTCTCTTCAAATTCTTTCTCTTTCCCCCTTTCTCATTAATCTTTGTTCTCAACATAACTGGAAAGGAACAGTTTTCTATAATTTTTTGTTTTGAGAACCATAGTGTAATGGAAGAAGTATTTATCAGCCATGTCGTAATTTGTTCACCTGCAATATATCCATTCAGGATGGGTAGAAGATAGATCTGGAACTACTGGCAGATCTCCAGGGTTTCTGAGTCCTTGTTATTTAACAATAATACCAGCAAGATCACTCCCCCCCCCATCTCCACCTAAATTATGCTGCTTAAATGAAGATAGCTTGGGGTAACCAGGTGCAGAAAAACACATGGTGATCTCTGTTCATTTCTACTGCTACCAAATCCCTGGGCTCCAAATGCTGAATCAAGACTCTGATTGGTAGATCTTGAGAATGAAAATTTAAAAAAGCTTCTAGATTCATAGTTAAAGCAATGTGTGTTTTGGCCCCAATTCACTTTCAAAAGTTGCAATTCACAGAGCAGGTGTGGGTAGGTTCAGATATGCGGATATAGAAAACTGTGTCACAGAGTGTTTCTCCCAAAATACATCATGAGGTGGATAATTCAGATTCTGAATCTGAACTAGAAGAAGAGTGAGGGCCTCTGAATGGTTATGGCTCTGCTTAGCTGGATTGCTACCATCAATGAGGGAAATGGCTGATGAAAAGCAGAATATTCTGGTTTAGGGGAAGACACTGTGCACTGGGGGATGGGGATGGGGAGGGATGCCAATGATCCCAGTGGTTCAATAGCAGATCAGATGAATGGACCACTTAAGTGACATCCAGTGTTCCTGCTGCCTGACCTAGAAGTGGTATGAACCTCCCTAAGGGTGGAGCCAACTCCATTTGGTGGGGAAGGGAGGAGGCGAATTCAGTTTGGAATTAGTTCTCTGAAATGAGCAGAACAAACTGCACAATTAGCTGGATCATTAACTTGATGGATAGTTCTTGATAATGACCTTTATATTACTCATTCTGTATCACAAAGCCAACTCTGGTTGGCAAACTTAACTTAATCAATGACTGCAGCTAGACATCTCTTCTTGATCTGCAGAGAGGGGAAAGGAGAGAGGTGGAGTGGGCTAAGAGACCAACTCAGGAGACATTGCAGTTCAGATACCATTGATATACATCTTGATGCATAATGTTTCTCAGTGGAAGCAGCTGTCAAGATCAACTGTGAACAATTGGATGATGAGATACTGACCCGGCTTACAGAAATAAGCAAGCAGTGGGTTGTTCAGGAGCAAGAAGGAGCAAGTAAGCATGCTTGGACTCAGCTCTTCACATGCACTGTGTGTGAAACAGCCCAGGAACTTTTTGTTCCTGAGTTGTTCTCTATGCGGTGTGAACCCAGATCTCTTGACTGAGAAACAACCCACAGTTATAACCCAAGCACAAAACATGGGTTCTAACTTTGGGGTGTTTTTCCTTGATAATCCAGGGTGCTGAATGTTAACATCATACAGATCAGTGCAAGTGTTCAGACAGCTTGGTAAATCATAGTTCACCCTTGGTGTGGTTTATCAGCTGAATCCAGCCTGGTGAAGTATTCCTGGGTGGTTTAAAGCCCTAGAAGTTGTTGAGCAGTTGGAAGCCAGCATGCTAGCTGCCTCTTGCTTGCTCCAAAACAACCCATAGTTAACAAACTGTGGGATATTTAATTATGCAAACTGGGTCACTGAGTTGTCAACATACCTATGTATATCAGCACTTAGTAACCAATGCTTAGTGGCTATTAAATGCTCAATTTACTTGGAAGTGATACAGATTCAGTGTAAAATGCCTTGACTTGCACAGAAATATGTGAATCATTAATTGGGTAACTCTTAAATGCAGAAAATTAAGAGACCTCAAAACAATATTCTCAATGATCTTTTTGTACTGTTACTCTTGGACGGTTCTCTTTGCTGCGTTGCTTAACAATGAGCTTCACACAAAGGACCCGCAAGGCAGGGAAGAGAGGCAGGATGCAGGCTTTGAAGGTTTGCTGTCCTAATCAAGATTTGTATAGCCCCAAGCCTCTGAAACGAGTTAATTTGGAAGACCGTGTAACTATTAAAAATACACCCCACAGTACAATTCCTATGCCTTTCAGCTAAAGTCATTATCAGTTACCAGCTGGAATGGTCATCACACTTTTCTTGAAATGTCTCAAAAGCTGTTGCCCACTGCTAGGATGCTCTATTAATGGTTATGTGATGAAATGAGAAAATGGAGGCCTGGCTTTGGAATGGTTCCTCTGACTGGTGCTTTGATTTTTAATGTCTCTTTCCAAACTGGTATAGACAGAAGCTACTGATAGTCCCTGCTGAAACAAACACAACACTCATCCCAGAATAAGTTCCCACCCAAATGGTTTAATTGGAAATTAGACCAACTTGCCCTTTTCCCTCTAATATGTCCAAATGATTCAAGAAATGTGAGTATTAGGATAGCCTTATGGTTTTGGTGTGGCAATATTCTAATATTGGTTTTTCGGTGCGGGTTTGAAAACAAAATAAAACAAAACAAAAACCATATCCTTGCTTCTTTTTAAAACCTTCCACCATAGTAAAACACAACATAGGCAACTGCTTTATATATAAATGCACAATATATAATCTACAATGTATTTTGATGGTGATGATGATGATTAGACTGAATTAAAATAATGCTATTGGGATTCTTTGCAGCTCTAAATGTGTTTGGCCTTTGGAAAACTTTGAAGTCTTAGGGTTAAAATGTTAGCGGAAATGCAAAAACTGTTTGAGTGTTGCTGTTGTTGTTGTTGTAAGGTTGCCTGAGAATGTTGTTATAATACTTGCCTGGAAGAAAATATGTCTGATGTTAACTAAGCAGTTGACCTTGAGCTATTAAATGGCAAGTAAATAATTGCAGGTATTTATTTGCACGGAACTGTTTTAGCATTTAGAGAAGCTGCAATAAAAATATGGAGAAATAACACACACGTAAAAATAATAAAGAGTTAGAAAAAGTAGCACCTGGAGGTTTTAATTGGGTTTAAACCTAGAAGGTTCTAACCATTAACAAGCTGCACATTATTCTCAAAGGTGTGTTCCTATTGAGGATCTATCACAGCATCTGAGCTGCCATATCATGGAAGACCTCTTTGCAGATTCTGTGTAAACCCATTAACCAAATGAAGAGGCTTACACATGTTTGTGAATCTTATATATTCTGTATCGATTCCCCCTTCACTCACATACTCCATC
The DNA here is from genome assembly GCF_004798865.1 of Varanus komodoensis. Classification (NCBI taxonomy): domain Eukaryota; kingdom Metazoa; phylum Chordata; class Lepidosauria; order Squamata; family Varanidae; genus Varanus; species Varanus komodoensis. The sequence goes on from NW_025335798.1 coordinate 17,318,208, forward strand.
ATCCATATATGCAAACAAGCATTTATAACCCTTGCATGCTAGACCCTCCCACATGTGTGGTATTTGCATTCACACTCCAGAGTCAGACAAGCATAGTAAACACTTTGCCAGCACTTGATACTGTTGCCTGCCTGTTTTTTCTCCATCACCTCTGTCTACCCCAACAGCTTAAAGTTGCCTCAGTCCTTGCTCAGTTGCCTAGAAATGCCTCCATTTGATCAACTGCACTCAGGCTGAGAAAAGAATAGCTTGCTGACGGCTGCCTACTGAGGAGTGACTGCATCTTCCTGGCTTGAATTCATACCTGAATGTATACTTCTGTGCTGCATGGCAATGCTATGCCTGTTTACTCAGAAATAAGTCCCGCTGTGATCAGTAGGACTTACCACCAAATAAACGTGTGTGGGACTGATACAGTGTTGCTTGGCATGCATATGTAGCTTGAAGGCCGTGGTCCTAGCCAAGGAGCCCGCCCAAGGCTTCCCCACGGCCCACTCAGTCAGACAGTCTTGCCATGAAAGGATACATAGAAGCTGTCCGTTCAGGGGAAAATGTAGAGAAAAGCTCTCCTGAGATGGGAATGGGGGAGACTTGGCAGTCCTGACGTTGTAATGCATATGTGGAAACATGGCACATTTTCCAAATTATTGTTCTTTATGAAGGACTTACCCCAGTCTTTATGTACATTATTATTAAACAAGCTGCTAGTTCTCCAACAACAGCATGGCTAATGAGACTCATGCCGACTTTTCATTTTCATGTTGTAAGGCATGCATTTTAGCAGGCCATTCAGCGAATGAGGAAAACCCAAACAGAAAATCTTCACAGGGACATCCCACAACCGTGCTTTGAGCTAAAGTTGGTCTGTGAGACCTCTGGGTGAGGTCTCAGAGGGAGTTTCCAAGCGCTCCCCAAGCAAATCCAGTACAAAGGCCCACTGTTTCCTCGTGGCTTTAAATCTCTGTTCTGTCTTATTGTGCCTGATATTGTGCCAATCATGTCGTGATCTTCTTGAACTGGATGAAATAAGGGAAGGGGAAGGACAAACACGCGTGCCCTTGTATAGCAAAGAGGCATCCACATTCCTTTCCTTCTCCCATGGGGATATATATTCCTTGACTTATTCGAAGTTGAAGCTTGGCCTTAGAATGAATGAAGTACTTTGCAATTAAAAATGGTTTTTAATTTTGTGTCACCAGGCTGATGCTGTGAACTGCCTGGAAGATATTGTTAATTGGCCAATATGCAAACAATATCAATGAAGTAAAATAAATAAAAGAGAGGTCACTTCAGGTTGCTGGATAATGCAGTGAGCTGGCTGACATGACACAACAGCCCCAACATTTTTTGTCAGGTGAACCCAGCCGGCATGGGTCATTTGAGAGTTAAACAATCCCTGCTTAATTCACAGTCTGTTGAATGCTTATGTGTGATGTTGTTTAGTCCTCAAATAACCCCCACTGACCAGCCTTCCACAACACAAAGCAACAAATGTGGGTGTATTTATTTATTTAATGGATTTATATACCACTACAATAGCCATGTCTGGGCTCTCTGCATGGCTCACAATATCAAGCATAATATCCTAAAATCAATCGCATTAAATCAACATATTCAAAACATTAACATTATAATCCAAATATAAAATATATCAAATTAAAATATTATATAAACATTAAAAACAAATTAAACTAAAATCAACTGAAACCAACATGGGGTCAATTTTAAAACCGGATAGCCATTAAAATCCCTTGTTACAATAACTGGAAAAAGGTGAGTCTTTGCTGGATGATGAGATGCTAACGTTGGTACCAGGCACATCTCTCTAAGGAGCCTCTGCCAAGAAGGGTCTTCTTCTAGCCAGCGTTCTCTTCACCTTCCTGGGAGGTGGCTGCCTAAGAAGGACCTTCCTAATTAACCCACAACTGGATCTTGTGTCGTGCAAGCCGGCTCACATTTTTTGCCCTTGACACCAGACGATTCCGATCTTAGCTTGGGGATACTTTCCCCTGTAGAACCTCAAGCCTCAGAACACTTATGTTGTGGCTGCTTTCTTAGGAACAGAAGCCTGCCAATGTATTCCACAGTGCATTTGCCTACCAGGATATGGCACCACCAAAGTTCCTCTTTCTTCTGTGCTTTTATATTTTTGACTGATCTGACATTTTTTCCTGACAGCCGTATTTACAGTGCTCCTTAACATTTAAAGAAGGGGTGAGGTGGATCAGACAGGCGAGATTTCTACTCCATTTCCAACCTTCAAGAACCATTTTCTTCTGTTGTCATTCGTTGTTCATGCTCTCCTGTGAGAAATCCAGTTATTGGTCATGCAGTCAATTACAGAAAGATGAGGCACTCCCTACAAGGCAAAACCCTCGGGTAGGTGGTAGCTGTCAAAAATTCCCTAATGCCATATTGGCATCATGTGAAGTCATGTTCATTGTCTGTATGCTCTTGGTTAGCCTTGTGCTGTCAACACCTTCACATGATTTCATATGGAAAGGATAGTTCAATTTCCTGGCATGCATTTTTATGCAGTAATTTACTCCTAAGTATGGTTTCTGGAAGAAAACACCACCCACAAGGAGCAGCAAAATGACATAACAGGGCTCACCTAGACATGTCAGTCCAGTAATCAGATTTCTGAATTTTTATATGTCTATGTTACGTGCCAAAGAGATGATCAGAATATTGCTTCTTTAAAAAATTTTAATTATTATTATTGTGAGCTGACATCTCTCACTCTCTCTCTCTCCTTCCCTCTCTCTTTCACACCCTCACTCACACACACACCCAGCCTCACTCCTTTTTTCTTCTCATCAGATCCATAACAGAGGCTTCTAACTATAGTTCATGTGTTAAATCTGACAAGCCAGGACTGGCTTTGTGATACAAACTGGGTAATCTAAAGAAGCTTAGCAAGAGGCTGCTATCAAAATTAATGAGCTTTCTAACTGTGATTTTTATTCTGTCTAAACGAGAAGGTGATTCCAAACTGAATTGCCTTCCTCCTTCCCCACCAAATGGTTCTATCTTCCAGGAGGTTTGTGTTGTTTGTGGACCAGGCAGAGGGGATGCTAGAAGCTACTTAGCTGGTCTGTTCATTTGAGCTGGCATGAAACCACTGAGCTGTTTAAGTTAAATGCTTCCCCCTCTGACCCTTCCTGTTCTGCAGTGTCTCCTATCAAACCAGAGGCAGTCTGTTCCCACTGGCCACTTAGTTTATCTCCGAACTTGTTGACCTTGATAATTCACCTAAACATTTTGACCCAGACTCTTCCTACAGTTCAGATTCAGAGTCTGAGATATCCATCTTGTCATGCTATATTTTGGGATAAGCAGGCCCACTTCCTACAATTATTGCATCTATATCCCACATTATTCCCCATTGTAAGGTACATAGAGTTAATTACATGATAGTCTTCCTCCCAACTTCCTCCCAGTAATCAGGTGAGGAAGGTTAGGCTGCCGCTCAGTGACTGGCCCAAAGTAACCCTGTGAGCTCCATAGCCAGGTGGACACTTGAGCCTGCTGCTCAAGACCTAGTCTGACACGCTTAACCATCACACTGACTCACAATGAGTTTAACTTAGCAGTGCTAACACAACTACAGATTTTAGTTTTGAGATGTTCCAGGCCAAATTAGGCATGATGGTGGTGATTCCTTGAGTTTAGACTGCTGACCAGGGCTGGCTACCGGGAGCATACAACTCCTTTCTTGAAACAGCCTCACTGGCTCCCAGTTTGTTTCCAGGCACAATTTGAGGTGCTGGTTATGATCTTAAAGTCCTGTATGGTTCAGCTTCCGGCTATGTGAAAACCCATATTCTCCCTTACGGCCCTGCCTGTGCTCTAAGATCTTCCCAGAGAGACTCTTTCCTTGGTCCCACTGCACTCCAAGGCATGCATGGTTGGCCTGCAGGAGAGGCCTTTCCCAGTGGCTGCCCCCTGGCTCGGGCCTTCCTGCTCACAGATGCTTGGTGGCTCCTCCCTGTTAAGTCCCCAAAGGCAGGCAAAGCACTTTTTGTCTGGGAGGCATTTGGGAATGATCCAGGCCTGTGAGTTTGTGGTAGTCTATTTCTACCGTTGTACCTTGTTTTTATTTGGGTATCTGTATAATTTTAATACCCAATTCATTTAAAAATGTTTCTATGAATGTTTTAATTGTATGCATTTTTAATGTTGTAGTCTGTCTTGATCCCAGTAATTGCAAATAGGCAAGATATAAATGTAATAATAATAATAATAATTTAATTATAGAAGAGCCCCTTTATATAGAGGAAGAGGAATTTGAGGAATGCTTGTCTAGTTAAATTTTAAAATACAAATACAGAAATGGAATAAGATATTTAATGTTTCAAACACATTGACAAAACTCTTTGATGTGGAGACATTGTCTGCGCATTGGTGCACACAATAAAAAAGTAAATCAGACTAAAAAGTAGACCAGTCCTCAATGTATAAAGTACCTCTACAGAAAAGTATTGATTTTGAAGTTGTATGAAAGTTTTCTGTGGGGTCTTAAGAAAATAATTTTTTGCAAATGTACTGGCTGCTTCATTCATGCAACATATTACTCGATGCAGCACTGATTAAGCAATAAACATGCATGTATAAATTTAACTTTGCTTAATTGTAATTTCTTTTAAAAAGCATGTCTAGTCAGCTTGTGCAGTACAAAGTATGGATTTTGAAGAGGTTTTTAAAAATTACCATGGATAAACTATTTCCAGAAAACAAACAAAGAAGGTAGCTGTGTTATTAGGCCTACACAAAGTTGACAAAGCTTTGGGGTTTTCCAAAATTCTTCATCAGGTTAGTGGCAAACAAAGTAGAAAAATTGGAGACAGGTGAGAAAAAATTGCCCCCACCCCTGGCTTGCTTCATTGTCAGCCACTTTTCCAGATGGACGACTACCATCTGTTTGTTTACTACCCAGCCTGATGAGTTTTGTTGTTTTGCAAAACTGCAATTTTAGATAATATGAAGGAATATTTTGACATTTCATTTAGGGTTAAAGTATAATAGAATTCAGAAATGTTCAGCCTGTTATTTACTGGGATTAAGATAGGACAACAAGATAACACTGGACAGGAATAAAAGCAGCTTAGAGAAGTCCTGGGCTTCCTGCCACAGACATTCTTTAAAGTAATGAGTGCTACTGAAGAAAAGCCAACAATTGATGAAAACACCTCTCCAGAAGACACTGCGTCGATAGGGAAAAAAATCACCATGTGATTTTGGGAAAATTAAGTCGAGGAGAATGTTGGCAGATCAAGCCTTCGTTTATCATCCTAGTACGAAAGGCTCAACAAATCAGGAGCACAGAAAAATAGGAGGACCAGGATGGTGGCTGGGCTCCTCCAAGGAAGGATGCGATCATATATGACCACAGGGGTAGGCATCTTGGAGCTGTCCAGAGGTTTTCTACTGCAACCCCTATCAGCCCCAAGTAGCATGGCCAATGGTCAGGCTTCCTGGAAGTTGTGGTCCAAAGCATCTGGAGGGCACCACATTGCCTTCCCCTACTTTATTATAATGCATCAGTAGAGCCTCCAGCAACCTGCAGTTTCTATCAGTGCAAACAGCGCAATACAACTGGAAGTATCCATTGGGAAATCTCCATGAGGGTTTCTATGGAGCTTTTCCTAAGTGCTTGAAGCACTTCAGTGGCATTATTAGCCTTGCTGTCATTGATGACCCTTGGATTGTTGCTGAACTCAGAGCTTCCCTAGCAGGCAATACAGGATCATTCCAATTAAAACATGATCTAATGGGAGTCACTTCCATAATGGGATCATTGTATGGCAGCAGCTCTTAATGTGAATCCTTGCTGATTCCAGATGCTGCACAACCAAATGCCAACAGTGTGTGTCTAGATGTTTATTGTGCATGTGCACTGTGTGTGTGCGTGTGCGTGTGTGTATCTGTGTCCTGTATTTGCTGCACTCTGTGGAGGAGGGACCATGTGCATTTTATACTGCAGTTTTCTTTGCCAGGGTCCACAAAACCCGGAGGCGATCTTGTATATTTTCCTCTTGAATGAGTTATTGAGATATTAATGAACATGGGTTCCTGCTTTTTTTTTTTAATCATAGAAGCAAAAGCCATTTTAAAATGTCATCATCATATTACCATGGAGGAGATGTAGGGAAAAATCCATTCTCTCTCACATACATTAACCTTCTTAATGATAAGAAGTTAATTAGTGCTTATTCTTTTCAGATACTTCCCCACTCTGTTTCCAATTAACACCCCATTGTCAATACTATTATCCTCTGGTATCTTTAGCTGTCATCAAACATGCTCCTCTTGCAGTTACAACACCCTTTTACTGAAAGACGGAAAACACCGGAAGAGATTACTTTTATCTTAGATACAAACATTACATGGACATTGTTTGCTAGTATAATTTCTAAATAACCAATAAATTAAACCCAATAGTAAAATATTTAGGACTGAAGAAGGAAAACACAGCCTCCTTTATTCTCAGAGAGCTGGAAGTTAGGAGGGGGCTCGGAACGGGGAATTTTCAGCAGTAAAGCCCAGACTTTGGAACTCACTCCCCAGGGACACAGGGCTGGTTCTTTCTTTTAGATGCCAGGAGAAAACATTTTCATTCAAATAAGCTTTTGATTAATTTATCTAATTCATATTTTTATATTTTGTTATGCTTATTTAATTTTTGGTTGTTAATTTATTGGTTGTATCTATCATGTCGTGCATGGTTTACATTTCATCACAAGAGGGTTTTAATATATTATTTAACCATTTTATCTCTTTTATCTGCTTTATTAATTGTTTTATCAATTGTATGGTATGCTGTTTTCAGCATTTGTAAGCTGTCCAGAGAACCTTTGGGTTATGGGGCAGCATAGAAGTAGAATGAAATAAATACATGGATAAATATGTTCCTACAGAACAATGAATGTTGGCAGACTCACTGACCTGGTGTACATATAATAAGAAGCTTCTGTGGGTGGATTTTCCTGTGGAGTGTCTTGTTGAGGTGCTGGGCACCATTTTGAATATGGTAGGGCTTTGCTTTAGCTTCTTGTTGTGTGAGAACCTGGCAAGAGTGGATGGATTGCTGGGCAGAAGCAAGTCTAGAACAGCCCATTGGTTCTGGGTGGCTTGTCAAACACTCTGACATACCACCCTCCTTGGGTTCACAAATAACAATAAACTCCATTACGTCCCTGCTGTGACTCAATATTTAAAATGGCGGCAGGGGCAACAAAATTGCCCTTGGGAAATTCACCCATGGTGGGGCCTCACTACATGAAAACTGGATAACTCAAGTTCAACTTGCTCTTTCCCTCAGCTACCTCACAGGGTAGCTATGATGATAAAATGAGCAGCACACACCAATGATGAGATTACAAAGACTATATTAATCTTCCTCTGCTCTCTTAATATTAAACTTTATTTTTTCATTTATTTTCAGAGGCCCCAAGATGACTTAAAGGCACATTGGCATGTGTCCCCCCGCAATGACCGAGGATAAATTTTCTCATTTCAGAATAGTCAATTATTCTCAATGAGGTTGCCTCCCTCCTGTCCCCTTGAAGACACTCATGTTGCTATGAACTGTAGCTCAAACATATCCCAAAAGCAGACCTTTCATTATCACTTATGGCTTGCTTCAGGTGTAATGCCAAATGAGCATTCTGCACTTAAGCCCAATTGAGCCTTGGACTAATCCATTTTTTCTCCCCTCTTCTCCTTCAGATGTATATCGGGGCAATAAAAACCTGCTTTGTCTTTGTGATTTCCAAACTAGAGGATCATAGTATAATTAATTTTTAATTATTTTTTTTGCTATGTGCCATCAAGTTGTCTCTGACTCATGGTGACCCTGTGAATGGCTCCCTTCCAAAATGTCCTTGATGGAACATAAAACAACCAAGTTGGACTTGACCAGGGGCCCATCCAGTCCAGCACTCTGTTCACATGATGGCAAACCAGCTGCCCACAGGATCCCTTAAGCAGGATGCATGCCAGAGATCCACCTGACCATACTCTTAGCAGCCCATGTAAGCAGGCATATTGCCTCTGATAATAGAGGCAGCACACAGCCTGAAAGGCTAGTAGCAACTGATAGCCTTCTCCTCCATGAATTAGTCCAATTAGTCCAAGCCCCTTCACTGCATGGAATTCACTGCCATTCCTATGGTGGTGAATTCCATGCATCCCTGCTTAGCTCTGTGGCTTCCTTTATGGAATGGATCCATCTCATCACTGCTGACAGTTTAATTCTAATTTAATTTTAATCTGAGGTTATCTTAATTGATGAATTTTAATATTTTAATTGTTATTTATAAGAAGCTGTCCAGTCTGTTAGTGCATGATGTCAACACGGTTGGTGCTCCTGCTGTTGGAATGGATGTTTTATTGGTACTGATGCTTTATTATTGAATTTGTTAATAAGTTGATTTTTATATTTGGTTGATAGTTTTTAACTGTGTAAACCATGTTTAACCTTGTAAACCATGTAGCTATTGTGACAGTCTATAAAAATGTCAATAATTTTGTTTAAAAGTTGGTCTTTTACTTCTGCTGCTTTGACTTACCCTAGCATGATTGTCTTCTCCAAAGAGTGTTGCCTTCTCATGATGTACCCTGTATGACAGCCTCAGTTTTGTCATTTTTGCTTCCAGGGCAAATTTAGGCTTGATTTAATATAATTAAGGTTTGTTAAAAACCTAGACCTACCTATTTATCTATCTATCTTGGTTTGTTAACTAGTCATAATTAAAACAAGCCATAATTCACTGAGCCAGCTCATTAACTTCATGCTGGCAGTCATCCAAAGGTCCAGTGCATGAAATGGAACTCATGTGATACTCCTGCTGGTGGAATGGAGGAGAAGCAAGTGCCATAGATTCTGTCTCCGTCTCTAGTCTGCTGTTCAAGTACCTGTGAAAATCTGTTCCAGGTAATGGAGCTGCAGCAAGAAAGTGGGGTGGGGTGGAGGAGGGAGGGAGAGAGAGAGAGAGAACTGTCAATTGCCTTTCTCTTTCCACTGAGGAGAGTTGCAACTAGGTCAAAAGCCCATCTATGCATGGAAAGGACACTGAAGTTCCAAGCCACTGGAATTCATGACTACTTGCAATTATTTGAAGGAACAAAAGCTATGCCAGAGAAGAGGTTGTCACCACACTCCCATCTTGTATGTAGCTGCTTCTTTGGGTGTCAGTTCTTTGAACAGGTATCAGCTAGTAATCCACTGACCGCAGTAAGTCTTGATCTGAGTTAATGTCTCCAGTGTTGTTCTGCAGGCATTTCAAGCAGAGAAAATGAGTGAGGAAACTGTGATCATCGCATATCTAACTGACTGTTCAGGGTTCAGAAATATTGTGCAGCTATTCTGACCTCTCCTTTAATGGATTTTCTGTGATAAGAAAAAAAACACATGGAGTGTTGAGAAAACATAGGCAGGTTACAGAAGGAAGATGACATCATCCCAACTCTCACTACGTTCCGTTAATCAGGCAGAACGATGGCACAGTGAAAGCACCCAAGCTTTCTCATGCCTTGTGGTGCTGTCTTTCTGGCTGGAAATGATAGCTTGTATAAGATCTCCTCTTGAAAAATATGTGCTAATTGGGAAAGTTTATGCACTTTTCAGTTACCTCTTTCTGATGTTAGAATCAGAAGATGGAGAGCAGGCATGCCTCTAACAGCCCTTGCAGTTGCAAAGAGACACACTTCATACTTGGAAAGATCAACACCTGCCAATGGTGGTCTGAAGATTTTGCTGCTCTTGCTGCATTTGAACATATATTCGACAGTCATCAATTGCATGCTTATTTAGCTATATGGACCACTTATATTATTGGAGTGGACTCCGGGGGATGGTGGAGGACAGGAAGGCCTGGAGGAATGTTGTCCATGGGTTCGCGATGGGTCGGACACGACTTCACGACTAACAACAACAACAACATGTTGGAGTTAAAACGTTTATTTCTCTTTTAGTTTTATTCTTTTTATAATGCAATTCTGAGTTGATATAGAAGGTTGTTAGGGGGCTTGGGGTATATTATTTCCCCCTACTTTTTGTTCAATTGCTGTTTTAGCTTTCCTCCTTTTCCTTCGGTTTTGTTATATTTGCAAAAAAAAAATTTTTTTTTTGAAACGCCTTCTATTTCTCACTCTCGTTTTGTTGTGTGTGATTTGTGCAAGTCTATGGCCATTAGCATGCTATGGTTTGCTAGATGACAACACCCTTAACCACATCACAGCAATTCTTTCCTGTAGAGTGGACTTGTGCACCTTCCCCATCCTGTGTTTTTGAAAACAATAATACAGAGAGCCTCAGCCCACTCATTCATACCAAGCCAAGAGAAGAACAGAGATCTTATCAAGATTTGCAAAAATAAGTCCACCCAGTCCTGATACGGGCTGTGATTACAACACAGCAACTTCTTATCTTGTATTCTTCAATGGACACCCAATTCCGTGCCTATGCATAATTCATCCTGAACGAAGGGGTGCATGTGTAAAATCCAGTCCCTTTAAAGTACGCAGAAGCAATGGTTCAATCCTTTCTCCTTAGGTACTTCTGGACATTTTCAAAGGACCTACACCTAATTATGCACTTGCCCGTGATGATGAAAAGGACTACATTGCATAAACATCCTGCCTGCTTTCCTGTGCTGAGGAGCCCAAGTCAGCTTACAGAGCTCCATTTTATTCTCACAACAACCACAGCCCTGGGAGGTAGGCCAGGCTGAGAGTGAGTGACTAGCCCATAGCTGAGTTGGGGCTAGAACTAGGATCTTCCAGGGCTAACACTTGAACCACCACACTGCAGTGGCTCTCCAGAAGTGTATATTGTATACCGAATACCAAAAGTAAAGAGATGATCATTGTCTACCATTTGGAAACCAAGTCCATGAGAAATACTTAGCACACGGTTTCTAGATATTTATATTTCTTGCCCTTCACCAAGGCCCAGTGATTTGGCAATATAATTTTCTTATCTCATTCATACACATGGGGACTCTGCAGTGTAGGCCTCTCTTCTGCAGTACTAGTTCTTACTTTGGTATTGAAGATAAGCTTTTTATAGCATCTCCAGTGCTGAACATATCAGTCACATTTCTTTTTTATTCTGAGCCCATTTCTGGCTGTGCAGTTTTATATTCACTCATGGCCTATAGAAGCCTTCCCCAAACCGGTGCCCTCCAGATGTGATAGGCTACAACTCTTTATCAGCTTGGGATGATGGAAGCTGCAGTCCAGCACATCCGGACAGTCCAGGTCGGGCAAGCTTGTCCTGTATGCTGCACATACGTGCATGTTGCACGCGCTCACTTACCCTCTCGCTTCTGGCATTGAAAGCTGTTCCTACTGAGCAACTCTGCGAGGCAACGCCGCTGAATTGTCTCCAGTATCCCCAGTGCTGATGCTGCCTGGCCAACTCTTCTGCAGGCCTTCTCTTATGTGCCAACAGGTCCCACCAGTTGGGAATTATTGCCCTAGAAAATTACCTGTCCGTGTGATAGGCACTCTAATATTCTGCATTTTTAATTGTCCTGCACTCTGAACTGCTATTTTATAGGACATCTTGAATTTGGAATTCTTTCCACATAAGTAAGCAGAATGATGAGTCTGCTACTGTTAATCTGTTTAAAGCCTCAGTTCCTGAAAATAATTATAAATGCTCAAGGGCTAACAACCTCTAGGTTCCATTCATTCCAAAACCATTCTCCGGATCAATATGGATCACTATCCCATTTTATTACTCTCTGAGCTAGCCCTTGGTTTGGTATTTCATCATTTCATACTTTGGCTATGGTTGTCCACTTTTGTAATTATTTTTGTATAAAATTCCTTGCATATTTCATTCTATTCAATAAAAATGCCCAGAAAAGGGGTTTTCTCTGGGTAATCAATAGTGAGCTGGTGCCTGATGAGCTGAGGGTGGGAAGTCGAATGAAACTGATAAATGAGTAATCCTTTTAGTCTAGTGTGCTTAATTAAATTATTGAAATCTTGTTACCAAGGCCTGCGTTCTTGCATTTTAATGAAACTCTCAAAGTTTGAAAATAGCTTCTGCTGTTAGATCCAGTTTCTTAGGGGGGTGTGTGTGTGTTTGCGTGTTGTCGTCGTTGTTGTTGCTTTTGAAGGTGGCATTATTTAAACACGTAATCTCCTATGAACTAATGATCTTTGTTTGGGGACCACTGTCCCTGTCATATTTCAGGGCCCACAATTCAAAATGTGTGAAAAACAACGCCTAGAGAAATAGCCAGGCTTCGATGTAGGAACAGCAGCATATCAGCTTCTGGCAGCGAAGCAGGTTCTGTGAATACTACCAGCTCTGTGTCCAACAGAATTTCCTCTGACAATTGTTACATTCTTTGAACATTTATTTAACATTGTTTAGGGTCACCAGGTGGCCTCTTTTGACACAGGACGGCCCTATGTTTGAAGACATCGTTTGTTTCGAGGGTTGTCCTGGCTGACTCTGGTTTAAAGATATGGAACTGTTAGAAGGAAAACGAGGTGTCCTGAATTTTTCCAGCAGCATTTAGTGTCTAGACAGTAGACTGAAGAGGCAGATGGGTTACCTGCTTCCTTGCTAAGGTGAAGTGTTTTGTATCTGCGGGATGTTATCCTGTTACTGCCTGGCTTGCACAACTGACAAAGTCCTGGAGAATTAGCCTCTGGTGCTTTGCTTGTTGCATAAACTGCCTGTAAGCAAAGCAAAAGCAAAAGATCATCACATTCACAAAAACAAAATTTAACCTATTATTATTTATGAATAATGAATCCATTAATATTCAAAATAACTTTCATAAATATGAATACAAATGATACTGAAATCATGAATTCATTAATGACTGGGCAGCCCTCTGAGAGGCTTGGAGGCCTGCCCTGAGCAGGCAGGTGGACCCTCTGGCCCTCTAGCCCCTTCCCACTCTACTACTCTTTTATTCTATGAATTATTATTATTGAACATGATGACAGTGGTGATGACAATGAAAATTTTGAATAACGGCATGAATTATTATAATACCTGCAAAGTAGATTTCACCGTTCTTTCTTCCTCATGGCAACCTAGATTCAGCCCTAAACCAACCCAATATTTCACCTTGGATATCTAAATAGCAAAGATCTATACAATATAAAATAGAATAGAAAGCAACAGAACCTTCCCAAGGCCTCAGAAATGGAGGAACTTCCCCTTCCATTGGCTAACTGTGTTTCCCCTGTAAAGGCGTCTCAGTCACCTGTAGACTGTCTATGGAGATTCTTTTATTACTCCTCCGCTTGCTATTTTCAAAACACAAACAGCAGAAGTGACATCAAAACAAACTGCATTTCATTCCATAGTGTCGCTAGCTCAAAAGTAACATCTCACCAGTGTGACGGCTGTCTTTCGAACATCTTTGTCTTTGTTGTCTCCTTTCCTGGCTCCTTTGGTTTATCTGACACCTTTGCAAGATGTGTGGGATCCTGTTACTCAGTGTAAAACATTTGTCCCTCATGAAGAGATTCTTCTTCCTGTGATGCCTGATTCGTGAGAAGAAGTGAGAGCTGCCAGACACATTTGGGAATCTTCTGCCCTCATTAGGGGCTTGTGTCTTTGGGTTCAGCAAGCCATGGAAGTGCTACTCCAGTGTCAAAACTCCTCCCGCTGTTTGTCTCACAGCAAAAGTGTATTCACACACACATGCTACTCTGCTTTGGGTTCTCTTTTTACCTACCCAGTTTGTCCACTTTCACACTAAGTGCATGTGGAAATTCAAAAGCAGTTGTGAAGTGTGCTTTGAGCCCTAAACATGCCAAGCGGCACCACATGTGCTCAAACGTTGCCATAAACCAGCCTCCTCCAACCTCTGGATGTGTTGAATTACAACCTGGTCATCCCAGGCCATGCCGGCTGGGGATGAAGGGAGCTGCAGTGTAACACACCAGGGATGGAGTGGGTGGCAACAGCTTGGGAAAAGCTGCCAGAAACAGTCACAGAGGCAAGAAAATGCATCTTTGCACAGTAACCCACAAGAGTTACCCTGAAGTAGGTTAGGCTGACGGTGACCAGTCGAAGGCCGCTATAGCTGAGTAGTGGTTTGAGCCTTTGCCTCTTCACTCCCAATCTGACACTATCCATAGTTCTATCTGGGGCATGGCTGAGGGACTATGAATGCACAAAAGTGGTTGTTTGGATGTACACCCAAGTAGATGTGCAGCTGCATAGGGCAATGGGTGTGTGCAGGCACAATTCCTTGGTCCCGTATCTGGGGTTCCTAAATCCAAAATCACATTGATTCAGGAGAGCAAGAGGAGAATAGTTGAAGTCTCTCCTCCTCACTAATGGGATGCTTTAGCTTGTTAAAAGGCCTTCTGCAGGTATCACCCTAGATGCCGCATGCTCTATCAGGCTGGAGTGTGGTGTTTTAAGGTACAGTATCTAAATATGGAACAGCCCTGCTTTCGTGTTCTTTCCTTTTACGTAAAATGGGTGCTGAATGAAAAGGTACTTGATTGCTGTACCTTTCATTTGTTCATTTGATTGATTGCTGTATTAATCAACACAAGCACTAGACTGAAAGTTGTGGCAAATTTACTTAATTTGCACAACTTTTAACATGAAGGGTGAACAGTAAAGCAGCATGTCTTTAATTTTGGAGACTATTTTGGTTCTGGTCTGCTTCTGTCATATTGAATGGAGAAAACTATTCAAGATGGACTTTTCTCTTAACAAAGAAAAGTAGTTTATTGGTTTATTGCATTGCATGTTTTTCCACATTTCTGTCAATATCTCTAAAAGATGCCTATAGTGAGCTTTCAGTAATCAACACATTGATTGAAACTAAATGATTTATCAACTAAAAGTTCTGTAAGTGGGTGGAAATCCCAATTTTTCTATTTGTTTGCCTAAGGCAAGAACTACAGTTTTCCACTTTCCTTTTCTCTCTGCGTAAGAGCCATGTGTACAAGAATTCCTGCAGGGCAGGTCAACTATTTGTCAAAGTGACACTACTTTGACATATATATTGCTGTAGGCCTACATGATAGCTGCATATGAATGTTCATTCAACAGAATGAAATATAATTCTTGTCTGATTTCTACTTGCTATTGACTCAGAAATACTGATACTGTAATAAAAAACTTTGTAATTAGATATTGATGTATCATTTAGTTCCAGAAAGCTGTGTATTTATCAGGCTCCTTTGTAAACACCCCCAAATAATACTTACAAGAATCATAAAAAAGAGGTGGATTCAAGGCAAAATCCAGCACGAAAGCTTCATCATGTTGAGCTTAACTGAGGCTTAAATCCAGCTAAAAGCAATGGGACTTTGTGAACTTTTCTACATGATGCACCGATTGCGTGCTCAGGATTCATTACCTGGGTTGTTTATGGAATCCTCACAGGATGTTCCTCCAGTGAGCTACTTTTTAAAAGAGAACTTTCCATTTTTGTTTGTTTGTTTGATTGATTTTTTTAGAGCAGGGAAAATGGTCTATTATTTCTGAGACTGAAAGCAAAGATACTTTTCTTTTCTCAGCTGATGGAAAAAAGACTAAAGGCACAGTCCCTTACATGCTCTGATAGAATAAAATCCTACAACTCTCAGCATTCCCCAGCCAGATGCTTGGAGTTGTAGGACATTTTCTTTCCAAATATGCTTGGGATTGTACTTTAAATATAATTGGATATGATGCAGAATCATTAAAATATTCTTCAAGCTCCCAGTGGATTCCATCCATACATTTACTATATTTGAAATGGGAGAAAATATGTTAAATGGACTATTCTCTGGCAATAATGGATTTGTAACTAGATGTAATTTTCTTTTTTCTTTGTTTTCCTTTTTGTTTGAGAAGTTGATGACAAAAAATGAAAGGGACTGTCAGTGGGCCCATGAGGGAGGGGTCCATCTCTTCTTACCCCTCTGCAATTTTATTTGTGCAAGGACTTCGAATAGCACCTTTAGGTAGACTGTGGCCAGTGTCAAATGTGCTTAAGCCAAATGATTTCGTGTTGTCATAGTGGCAACATATTGGCCTAATGATGCTTTGGATCCAGTCTCCTAATGCCCTGTCCAGCTTGGTGCCCTTCAGAGGAGTTGGAACGCAACTCCCATAATTCCCAGCCAGTGCCATCTCCATGTTTTTGAGGGCCATTGGCAATACACCCTCAATGGTCTCCCCACTCAGTGAGCTGAGCTTCTCAACATTATTGTCACAGTGGCTATTGTACCTCACCTGCTTTCCCATTGTTGTTACCACCACCTTGTTTGCCAGGTAGAGAACCAGTAAGCAAACCAGCAGTGGCATTTGATAAGGACATTATGTTCTTCTCTTTTTAATCCGCTCCATCATAATTCCATGTGGTGCACCACTTACGGATCTGGGGGACTGGGAGATCTGGATTCTTGTCCCACTTGGACATAAAACTCACTGGGTGACTTGGGGTGATAAGGGTTTGTCTTTTTTTACCGCAGCCACATATGCACTGGCCATAATAGAAAACAGAACATTGAATTGGGCTGTGCCTTAGACTTGTCCTGCAAAGCGCTCCTTATGTTTTTATGAAGGCAAACATGTTGACTTATTC
Source organism: Varanus komodoensis (assembly GCF_004798865.1). Lineage (NCBI taxonomy): Eukaryota > Metazoa > Chordata > Lepidosauria > Squamata > Varanidae > Varanus > Varanus komodoensis. The sequence continues at coordinate 17,334,785 of NW_025335798.1, forward strand.
TAAGGTAAGTTAGGATTAAATGAACTTGCCCAGATGAGGTTCCATTGACCTCAGTTGGGCTTGCTTCTCATAGATAGATATAGACTGTGCTGTTTAGGAAGTTTATGGAGGAGCATTTACATTCCCAAAGCTGCATCAGAGGGTCAGAGAACAATGTTGGGGCCAGTTTCTGCTGGGAGAGAGGAGAATCAACCCAAACCAGATGGTTTTGGGGTGGTGGTTCTTATTTCAGCAGTTTACATTGCTCAGGAAATGGCTCCAACATGGAGAGACATTTTTTGGCAGGGGTGTGCAAATGGTTGCAGACCGAATATCGTAAGATCCATGTAAATATATGGTACAAAGGCATTTTACTTTATACAGTAGATTTCTAAAATAAATAATCCTTGTATTTCTTAGTCTAAAATAGCAATAGTAATAGAATATTAAAAAGTGATGTCATTTTATCAGAATGCAATATTAAGAATATCCTGTGCAGCACAGAAAAGCATTTCAGTTTTCCTTAGCCAGACTTTCTAATCTGTTCTTTTTTCAATCTCTGTAAAGAAGAGAGCTGTGTAACAGTCTCTTTTCAGTCATATTATGCAAAGCACTCTGACAAGCGTATTTGAGACATTTCGCAACAGCCTCTTCAGTATGAAATAGGAAAAGGTTTCAGATGAAAGGGAGCAAGGAAAGAATGAACCAATTAAAATGGCAATGTTAGGAAATAGCATTTCTGCCAGAATGTTGCGAGTATGGAAGGAAACGGGAGCCGTGTCACCATGTGGGCTGCAAAATGCAATGAAAAGTTTGAGAAAGTGAATGGAGGAGCGAAAAAATAAGATTAGGGACCATGCATCTGTTTGTGAATCTCATTTACTTTCAGATTTAAATGTTGGCCGTGGCATGATGAAATGGAATTCAAGGAACTGAGAAAATGGCTGGCAATCTGCAAGAAAACCATGAAGCTGGAAGTGTTGTAATTCTATTGGTTCAGAGGGGAACTTCCCGTTTTTAGTTGTTTTTAATAAGATGATGGTTTGGGGCTGGGGGAAGGGAGGCCTTCCAGACTGGCTGACTTGCTCTGAAAGTTAAAGGAAAAGTTTCTGGGATAAGGCTTGATAGGCAGTTGCCTATGTAGTCCCCTGCATGGAGGATTATGGAGAGTTTGTTTATATACTGTACATATAGTGATGTAAAGAAATCTGATATTACAGAATATATTAGTCTTTAAGGCATTGCAAGACTCTGTTTTTAGCAGTAATGGACCAACACATCTACCCGCCCCCCTCCCCCCCGCTGCCAACCCAGAAACCAAAGAGGAAGCACTTCAAGAAAGAGGTGCCAACTATGTGGCGTCTGGTAGGGTTGTGTCCCTTTGATCCTGATAATGCCTTTGACTAAGCACTGGCCAGCCTGGGGATCTGCCCAGTGTCCCTGCAGATTTCACACCTGATCTGGTGAGCTCCTGGTCTGGAGACTGTTGAAACTGGCAGCTGACTCTGCTTTTGCATGGCTCAGGTGATGCCACTGTGGAACAAGCCGCTGCATCCCAAATCACATGTCCCCAAATCGGTCTTCTCCCTTTGCTACGCTGTATCATATTTCTATTTAAATTAGCATTATTTCCCCCCTAAATTTGCACCAGTATGTGAATGCAGACGGATGTCCTCTTTTTTGGCTGCTCTCCTGTGGCCACCCTATTCTGAGTAGCTAGCTGCAGGACTGCGCGATGAGAAGGCATAGTCTGACATTTTAGTTGATTCTAATGCTCCTTTGACGGATTTAGATTTTTTGAGGGCAGGGACTAATACAACTCTCTATTATCCAGTATGTTTTATAGAATGCCAAGAAGAAGACCTTATACAGCATCTTCTACTATTTAAGAAGGTGGGTTACATGTCCTCCTCCGACTCCAACCACTATACTGCGCTATCCAAGTTGGTTTCAGTTTACTTAGTGCACCATCTAATATTAGTATTCAGCTTTGCTAATAGAAGAACTGTTTTGGTTCCTTGCCTTGCAAGGGTTCCAGGTGTGTTCCAATTAGTGCTGGAGACAGTTCTTGGTAACTGCTGGATTTTATATTTGTAAACAAAATAGGAGAATAGCTACAGTTGTTTCCTTGTCCTATTAGCCACTGGGGGAAGCTGAAAGCTGTCTGGGGTATGCAGAAGGTAGATCTGGCTCTCCCAGTGGTTCTCTGAGTGATTTCAAGGGTTCCTGACTCCCCATTATTTAACAAAAGCACCAGCAGACTGTCCAAGGTTCACACTATCACTGGGGAAAAGAATAGAAGAAAAAAGAAGCTGTGCAACCTGCCTCCAAACCCTACAGCAAGCCATGGGTCCCCGGGATGGTTACAAAGCTACCTGAGGTGTACCCCCTGTTGGGCTAGGCCGACACAGCAGAGCGTGTGCCACAAGGGCAATTTGGCAAAGGGAGAGCTGTGTGACTGGAACATGCGGAAGGAGGAGGAAAAAGAGCCACTGCAGCACCAAAACCTTTTCTTTAGTGGTTGTGTAGATCCGGTCAATGACTCCTCCTATCCACCCTAAAGTACAACGAAGAAAACATGAAAGACCTGGGGAAGCAGAAGGAGATTTTGTGTGGAAGGGCTCTGAGCTCCATTCAGGTCTAGCTCCCAAAGCAAATGCATTCAGGATGTTTAATCCATTCTGAATCTTGTCTTCTGCTGCAGGCTGCAGTTGGTGGAGTTGTGGTTAGCAGCAAAGTAGACCCACAAGCCTGAAGTCTGCTCGGCCCTCGAGGATCAAGGACGCACCTGCACTCTCATGGCTGCTACGGCGGCAAACTGAGGGGCTTGCGCATCAGGCCTGCCCTTCCAGAGGCGGAGCGAGGCAGCAGGTGCTCAGCAGTGTGGAGCGGGCAGGGGGCAGCCCCCTGGCTGATAGTCCTGCTGCAGGACAGGGGTGCGTGTGTGCCTGCCCAGTGCCCCTCTTGGTTGGCATGCTGCCCTGGCAGGATTTGGAGGGTGCTGCTTAAGGCAGCTGCTTGGGATGCTCCAAACGAAAAGACACGTAGGACCAAAAATGAGGAAAGAGAGTGATTTGCATAAACAAGTGCATACATAGGTTTGAGTTGAGAAATAATTGGTATAATTTAGATATAAATGCAGTGCACTTCACCAAGGGCGGAAGACTGTGACTTATAGACCTTGCTTGGTGTGTTTTCTAGATGCTGTTGATGGGCTGTCCAGCTGCTGTCAAAATATCAAGGTCCTGCTCTTTCTTCTGATGGGCCCCATTGGTGGGGGGTTCAAGGATAGGCTAGACACGCACATGGTAGGCATGTTGTGAGCAGACCCAGCTGGAGCTGGGGGTCAGACTAGATGGCCCGGGAGACCCCTTCTGACTCACTCTGTTTCTTTGTTACTATGACTTGGGAATGGACAGACCTTTGAATAAAGGACAGCTTCAAAACATAGACAGTCCTGTAGCAGTCATTGAAATAGAGGAGTGTCCCCTTTAAAAGAGGTCACACGGCCACTCCATGCTGCACTTCTACAGGTGGAATGGGAACCATCCTGTCTTTTGCCTCAGCCCTGCTTCAACACATGCCTGGTCCTTTGGCTTAATTTTTAGCCTGAAAAAGCATTCTGGAGAATCGAATAGGTTGCTTGCTAATTCACAGGATTTCATTTAATCCTAATAAAGATATTATACTATTGAGAGTTCTTTTTCTTCTTCTTCTCCTCCGACACCAGCACAACCTATGGGTTTTCCACAAAAATTGGAGAACCACTGAAAATGCAAGGTGGATCCCCATGGCGAGCGAGTACTTTAGAAAGCAGAGAAAATGAACGAGGGGAAGAAGGGCTTGGGAAGGGAACTCTGGAAACATTCTGTGGGAAACAACAGCCTTCTATGCAGTGAAAGAGATGCACCAGATCGCCCACTGTACCCTGCCAACAGTTGATTGGGAAAGTCTGCCAAACATCTTCCTGCTTGCAGAGCTGCGCTTGACTGATTTTTCTGATGGGCAGTTGGTACTACTTACTCTGCTACCCAGCCATTCTACGGGTTTGTAACACAAGAGCAGCTGTTAAGGAAGATGCAAGCAAGACAAACTGCGTGTGGTCGCCGGTGTGACGGGTGTAGTGTCACTGCATGAATCAGGGCAACGGTTCATGAAATCGACACTGGTCTGAATCCTCTTTTCTTTGCTCTCCACTTAGCCCAAGAAGTTGCTGCTGCTGTTGTCACATTACTTTGAGTGCTGTGTATTTTCACAGCAGATTGTTGGGATGATATAACTACATTTTTCATAATACCATTAGATTTCTACTACTAGAAATCTGCTAGCAGTAGAGTTTTCCTGCTAAAGGCATGGTCCTATATAAGTCAGGCAGAAAGAAGACCTATAACTCCCAGTATGTCCCAGCAAGCTATGCTGACAGGGACATGCTGAGAGTTGTTGGCCTTTTATTTTATTCCATTTCTATGCTGCCCAATAGCCAACGCTATTGTTTTCTGTCTAAATGTGCATAGGATTTTGACTGAAATCTGCTACTTTACTAATTAACTCTTAGATTACTTTCTGAATGTTAACTTAATCATATGCTAGACTAATATTGATATTACTGGTTTCCTTTGTATTACATAATTTCAGCCTTACAAGCATTATGGAGCTCCAAATTGAAGGTGAAGTCAGATGTTGCTTTGGAATCCTTATATGCTAGCTTTCTATTGCTGTGATGTTTTTAAATGGGTAAGAGTATTTAAAAGTAATCTCCCATTCATGCACCCTCCATTCTACTTTATATCTATCACATCCTGTTGTATACATGGACCCAGCCCAAATATGGGAAAGCAGTAACAACAACAGGTGATGTATGTACATGACTACACCGAGCAAGAGAAAGAATGTGCAAATTTATAAAATTTATGCCAGTTGAAATGCAATGCTTTTCCATGGATGCAATTTATATAGGCAGCCAAGACATTACACAGAACTGGAAATGTGATGGTTAAAATCCTTATTTGGGAGGACCTCCAATGCCAAGAGATATCTGACAGCCTGCAAACATTTTCCTCGAGGAAAGCATTGAAGTATTGGGGTCATTCATCAGACAACAGACCTTTACAGACAAGTCGACTCCGCATTGCAGCTTCTACTGCTAGGTGACTGAAGAGAATGGTGGATTACTGGTTGTATCCTTTAAAAGCTCTCTGTAAATGCCTGAGTGCTGGTTTTTGTGATGCTGCAAAGCAACTTTTGTGGTGCAATGAGGCTACCAGTTCTTTTGGCTGACTGGCTGCTTGAATTCCCCCTCAGACGGTCTCTTTTCTTCCACTTCCTTTGGGGATCAGAACTTTCCATTGAGCATGGCTTAGTATGCAACATGTAGCTTTCCTTCAGTGGTGCCGATGAAATTTCACTACCTACGTGTTCAAAAACAGTGGTTTTCAGTACTGATATTACAGGCAGTTTTTTCTCCAGGCCAGCTGAACGGAACTTCAGGGAACAATCTGTGGTTAATTAAGCAGAATTGTAAAGATCATCTTGTAACACGCATTGTCTATGCTAAGTGAGGCAGCAGACTGGGGCTACTGTCCTTAGAGGCAGAAGAGGCAATGGGAATGGTGCCGGCTTTCTGCTCTGAGGTTTCCAGCACTTCCACGATGCACAGATGTGGATGCTGTTTCCCAAGAATGAGGCAAATGGTTTTTGTTTGAAAAAAATCAGGCTGAACAAGCTGAGTGCCCATTTGTGACACAGGCATGTTATCTTTGTACAGCCGGGACATTGGCCTTTGTCATGGTGGCTTTCCTGGGGGTTGCTGATCCTGGTGAGGTCGCTTCCTCTCTATGTGCTATCCTGTATGGTTATGAGAGTGCGCACTGCCATGGTGCCGTGAGGTCCAGCTGCATTGAAGCAAGAACACATTACGGAGATCATGGGCACAGAACACCTTTGGGCTGTGTTTGGCTGCATCATTATGCAGGGTGCAGCTGACGTTGCATGAGTGGAAACCAAGCTCTGAACTATGCCAAGCGGAGAATCCGACTAAAGTTCAGTGTGCACAACTAGTTGTGCAACCGCGTGCAAATTTTAGGTTTATCAAATGATCTGGCAGGGTTTGCTCATGGGAGATGGCAGCACAGTTTTGCTAGCACACACATATTCTGCTAATGGATTTAGGCCATTATGCTCTTTCCCAGCAATGCCCTTCAGGAAGCCTATACCATTTAAAGATGACATGATAATTCCTTAAAATTCATCAAGACCATTCAAGTGATGATTATTATCATCCTATGCAATCCAGAACTATTTATGAAATCATAAGGTCTTTTACATGTCCACTTAACTGTCAATTAACCAATAGCAAGGGAAAAGCCTATGTGAAGAATGTGATTTTTCACTATCTTGCTAAGGGAAGGCAATGAACTGGCCTATTAGATTCTCCGGGAAAAGCACTCCAGAAGAGCAGTGCCACCACCAGGAAGGCCCTGGTCACATGATGAACGCCCTCCATTTCTCTTAGGGCACTGATATGAACAAGAAGTCCATGCTGCTGTTTTTGCTATTTCCCTTCTCATTTCCTATTTGCCATGGCCCTTCCAGGGGACATTGCCCTGTTCCTTGCTAGCTTCCAGCTCATGCCAGAGTAGTAGAAACACATCCAGATTATGTATGAAGGGACAGAAAGTGGTGCTTCTGCTGCCCCCTCCCCTGTCTTGGTATCACACAAACCTGTTCACCTAAACTGGTTTTGTTTAAATCTTTTTAAAAATTTACAGAAAACCTAGCCCCAGTTTTGAATTGTGATTAGCATATTGTCAGAAGCTGTATGATCGCCTTGGTACCATGAGCTCAGATCTTTTACAGTGTGCCCTTCAGTGACCTTTGACATGGGCAAGTGTGTCACATGGACAAACACTGTGACCACTGCTTGTTTGCGTCTTGAGCACAAACACTGGTTTCCTGTCTCTCTGTTCGGTTGTCTGTGGCTGTCTGGGTCATTTGATGCAACAGCTGGAGCTTCCTGTTTTGAATCTGTTACCAGTCAAACATGAAATGTGAGGGTCAGAAATGATGCATATTTCCACTCACTTATAAACCTGAAAGAGTCTGGGCAGAGTCGCACTAGAGTGTGTTATAAGAGAACAGATTTCTGCAGAGTGTGCCTGAAGATTTGATTAACTTACGGAAGGCTGCTAGGTGTCTTATCAGCCTTGGGCACCCCATGCATTGAGCATTTCTTTATATACAGGTTGGCTTGTTGCCATGCCTAGCTATCAGTGGAGCAGAGACTATTTAAAAAGAATCTTCTTCCAATATTCTAACATAAAAACAGAATAATATATGACTAGCTGGAGTTGTAGAGAGCAGAAATTCTAAAGGTTTCTCACAAGAACCCTTTCTCCCATGTATGTGTGTGTCATGGGGAAATGAAACATGTGAGGATTGACTACAAAAATAACACTGCAATCCTATATTTATGCCAGCGAAGGGGCCATAGGATTGGGTGGTATCCCTTCTTGGCTGGCAGAGTGTGAAATGGAAGTAGGGAAGATAAACAGTCTTGCCACCAGTATGGAAGAGTGAACAGAAGTATATCTGTTCTGCCAGAAAAGGTGTGCTGGCAGAATAGCTAAAATAGGCTCAAGTTTGTTGGGAAGGGGACTAGCAGAGGCACATGGAACAGAACCTACTTTGGAGCATGTAATTCCAATATTATATTGACTGCACAGTTTTGCTTCCAAGCAGCATTCAAATTGCTGGTGTTGGTCTTTAAAGTTCTACCATTCTGTGGTCACCAGAAATTTTCCCAGGAAGCTTATAACTTCTGATGGTAGCCAGGAAGAAAAAACAAAAACAGCACCTTGGATAGTTCCAAGTGGTCCTGCTGGCTTGCACTCCTACTGCGACAACAGAATGATGTTCTCTCAGAAGGCAGCTAAAGCCTGCTGAAGATTTATGGAGGCTGACAAAGGCTGTGGTCAGCTTTGCCCTTCCTGGAGGAACTGACTGGATTACTCAAGGCCCTTCCCTGATACTGTGGCCTGTGACTTCTAGGAGAAAGAGAAGATGGAGGTTTGCTGGGTAGCGAGCTGTGTCCTCTGCCCAGGAGGCCACTGAGGATCCTGTTCCTGAGAAAGCATTCTGTGCCTTGCTCTTAACAGAATCCTCTGCCTCATCCTGGAAGGTCTGAAGGATGGAAGTCAAGATATTAAATACGTAGCTTGGAACCAGGTTACTTGATGGACAGCTTGTATTCATTTGAGACTGCTGGATCTTGAGTTCAGCCTTGGAAGCCCTGCTTGTAGATCCAAGGGTTTCTGGGAGTTTAAGTCCTAGAAAGATGTCTATCCTTCACAAGATACATTAAGGTTTCCCCCTATTTTCCTTTAGGCATGTCCTGAAATATCTTTATTTCAACCCATCTGTGGAAAGGAAGGAGGATTATTTTAAATCATATTGCTCAAGCTGAATTATTTTTAATTTTTGAGGGTGATCATTCTTGTGCTTCTGGACATTATGGTATTCTTGCTGCAATTTTAGTTTTTAGGATTAAAAATAATTATCTAGGGTTTCAGTAATTGGAAACAATTACTATGCTGTTTAATTATTATTATTTGTTTAATACTATGCTTGTATACTGCTTTGGAAATATTTTGAGTTTTGGAAAAAGGCATATAAGGCTTTAAAATAAACAAACCTTACAATACTGTTGGCATTGGGTTTTATTCTGCATTGCCAGTATGTTTTATTGTTTTTACAGTTCATAACCAAACACATGTTTACTATATTGTAAATCACAGTTGAGCCAGCTATAGAAGAAACAAATTACTTGAAAACCAATCATATTTTCTTTAACCAAGAGAAGTGTTGCTGATTTCACATAAGAACATATTTCCTCTTTTATATTTACAGGATTTGTAAAACAGGATTTTGGCCTTCCCAGAACAGCTAAAAGTGAAATGACTTATCTGTCTCACAAATGGGGATTTTCATGATTGTTTATAGACAGTGCTGGTTGGGTTTCACGATCATGAGACTGTGATTACTAGAAAAATAAACTCAGCTTTTCCTTTTTAGGGTATTTAGGGTTCTGCTCTTAATCAAGCATGGAGAACTTCTTGGCCCTATGAGTAATGCTGGCTTGGGTGTTGGGGGATAAATGCTCACACAGTGCAGTGATTCTGATGTAAAGCCCCTTATCTTGTTCCTCGCAGCCCCACCATCATGGAAAGGGTGGCCTGCATCCCAATTGCTTGGGGAAGGCACGGAGACTTTTGGTACTGTGAAGAACGAGCAATCTCTTCAGGATCACTGGGCAGTGGGTAGGGAAGAGGCTCTTCACTCACTCCCCAGAGCTGCTACCACAGACTGCTATTTCTTCACTGGCAAATAAAAGCCATATCCCTAGACGCCATGGTACAGCAACCAGGAAACTGGTGCATGTGTGAATTCAGCATTTGATTCCCCAATCAGGGCACCAAGAGGTCACAATTAAGGCCTTTGTTGGCCATAGATTGTTTGCTCCTGCTTTAAATGGTTCCGGTTACTTTGTGTATCTTTGATTTTAAAATAAATCATGTAGCAATCCATTTAAAATGAATTTCTTAACCACTAAAGAGTTATGAATTCACTGGTGTTCAGCTGGTAGGTTGTGGCCAACAACTGGAAGTGCCCAGTGTTGCATCAGTAACACCTGCACTTCTTCTTTGTTTTCACTTCTTTGTCTTGCCTGGTGTTTAGGGAAGGCCCTTCTTGTGCCCCAGACTAGCAGGGGAGCTCTTTTCTCAAGGTTCAGTCCCATGAAAGTCCAGTTAGATGTGAATACTGCAGCCAGATGAGCAGAGTTGAAGTATTCCCCAGTGGATGGTCACCTCACTGGGATGGAGAGCAACCACTGGATGTCAAAGGGGACCCGAGGCCTGATCGTCATCGGGCATGGCCGAATACATTTTGTGCTTCAAGTGGAGGATGGGATTTTGAGTGATCCCAATGTTGCAGAAGGTTTGGAGGCCACACTGATCAGAAACTGAGACAAGGATTTGTTCTCTTTGAAACTAGAACAGAACAGGACATTCCCTACTCCATCCAGATACAGTTAGAGCCAGTTGCCCCTTAGCGACTTAAATGCAGAACAACAGTCTCCACAGGCCTGGGGAAATACTTCTTGGTCAGCAGAACAAGGGAAAAGGTCCTTGCTTAGGTCTTGCCAGCTGTGCTGAATTTCTGTTTATAGAGTTTTTATCATAGGGAGGGTCATGTCTCTGAGTTCTCTGAAATTCTCTGAATCTGCTCCCTGAAATGGTCCAGTCTGTTGCACCACCATTTGATTCTGCCTTGCCTACAGATCAAGCCTAGGATTATTTTAAAGCAGCACACAAGGAGACAAAGGAAAAAGTGGGCACACGAGGAAAGGTGGAAAACATGCGCACAGAAACGGAGAGGGAAAGCAAAATGAAGACAGAAAGGCAAAAGAAAAGGTTGACATACAGCCAAATGATCAAAAGTGGCCGCAGGTTTTGGGTAAAAGGCAGATCCCATTTCCAAGTCTCAAAGCACTAAGCGAGTTAGAAAATAATTAGTGTCTAATTGTGACTGGGTGACACGGCCTGCATTTGACTTTTACATAGCATCCCTTTCCCCTTCCAAATAACAATGTGTCTTAGGTTGCAATGCAGATTTTGACAAATTCAGGCTGTCAAGGAAAATGCTCTTCTTGAAATGAGTATGATACTAGTGGAAATTACTGGACTATAGGTGACCTTCAGGCAAATCAGTATGAAGTGGAGTTATCAAGCTTAGGGAAACAAGTGAAAATTGTGTGGTGACCACAGTAATGGGCAAGAAGTATTGCTTATCTGCCTGCTTTGAGTAACAAAGACGTTCTCAGAATGCAGAGGAGTGCTATTGACTTGCAGCTTATTTCATGTTTCTACTGGACTTGACTCCCACACTAGCCCTTCAGTGCTGCTAAGGTATTGCTTGCCTACAATCAGTTGGAAGTAGAATTAACATGTGAATGAAAATGGAGCCTGTGCAATTCTTCCACAGTTTGCTTTAAAAGCAACAAAAGTAACAAATACAGTAGGAAACAAGAAATTGAAGTAATCCTATGGAAGGGGGAAAGCTTGACTCATTCCAGACCAGTTATGTTGAGTCTCATTGCAAATGGAGCAATTAGCTGCAGAGGAAAGAGTTCCTTCCAAAAGAGGAAGTGCTTAACCAAATTCACAGTAGGCCAGAAGAGCCTCAGTAGCATGTTAAGTTTGTATGCTGGACAGAGTGGCCCTGTAATTGCCTTTTAAGTGGAAAAGTCATCACAAATTAGGTCTGAGAAAGACAGGATGGAAAATACCACAATGCAACCTGTTAGCAGTGTGCTTGGATTCTCTGAAAAAAATGGTAAATAAAGCCTGGAAATTTCAGCCTAAACAGCTACTGCGAAAGCAACCTCTGTTTGGTTTTATCTCTCTACCTCCTTTCATTTTGCTTTTGATATGATCTTGGTACTGGGAGTGGCAAATGTAAATATTAAAGAGATGCTCTGTTGTCTTAGGATGAACTTTTGGCAAGGAAAATGTTCTACTAAAAGAGTTCTACTAACAGGGAACCTGTGCCTTTAACAGCTTCATGGCAGAAAGGCATACTAGAATTGAAACTTTCTTGGAATCAAGATGTAGTGAGGGGCAACATCTTTATCCACCCACTGTATGAAAGCACTGAAACCAGGTTTGTCAGGTCCTCGCCTGAAGACATTGGCTTTGCCTTACAAGGCTTTGCACAAGACCATCTCACTCATTCTCCTCCATGAGGACAATGACTTTGTGTAAGCCTACACCCAGGAGTCAACACCAAGCCCAGATTCCTCTAGGTTTGCACATATGATATCTGTGGTGACAAACATGTCTTTGTCTGATGTTTTTGATATGCAATGTTTTCACACACCTTGCACCCTTCAGTCAAGTCAGATGTTTTTCTCAGCATCAGTTAATGATGACAACTTCACTTCTAGACTCACTTTATGACATGCTAGAAATCAGGCTGGCATATACGGGCTTCCAAATTGCTCTCTGGTCTAAACATTGACAGAACCCAAAGCAGCACAGTTTCAGCAGGTTGCTTGCAACAAGGCCCTTCAGAGCACCCAGCAGAGCTCCCAGTGTGCTATCCATAGCCTATATTCCTTGGGACAGAGGCTTTCCAGGTCCTATGTTTCTAAAATGCTTGAAGTGGAATAGGGGGCAGTATCCAGTGCTGTGGCTGCACTCACCCTATTGCCATGATCAAGCAATCTTAAGGGCAATACCAATCGCATATGCTGATGTGATGAGCTTCCTGGTAAGGCAGTGCAGCAGCTTTCAGTATTGCCCAGAGTCCATTAGGCCTTTGTCCTGGAGTATGTGAACTGGTTATGACCACGTGCAGATTGCCTTCCTCCCGTTCACTGAGCAGATGCGGCTTCCCCACACATGCTCAGCTCTCAGGAGGAGTTGCTCCTGTATTGCACTTCCAGGCACAGGAAGCCTGAAAAGCACTTTCACTGTGTACATGTGTCATCATCTAAAATGTTGTTCATCCTTTAAGTACATGCATAGTAGGCATCCAGAGGACAAATGGCATTTACACAGAGGCAAACGAGGAGAGAATTTCAATTGATCCCATAAAGAGTGCTCACTGGTCAGAAGGGATCTGCCTAATCTCTGGCATTCACAATGGTTTTCCCCTTTCTTCCCTTCTCTCTCAAGCTGGGCCAGGTTTGTGCACATTTCCTTCCTTCCAGATATAACAGGCTGTTTTAGAAGAGAAGTCAGAACTTTCTGGCTGTAAAGAAAACTAATGGTGCACTTTCTCAGTGTGTGAATAGACTGCTTTCTCTCAGTGTTATTTTTATTACCTCAATTAGCTATTGGTAAAGGTGGGTGCTTTATTTTTCTCTGGCATTGGAACATAGGGCCAAGGGCTGGTAGGATTTTGCCAGTTAAAGGTATTAAGGCTAATTAATGATGATCCCAAATTAAAATGAATTATACATTTCCTGACCTTTGAATTGCCATCCAATATTATTCCATTGTTGTTATACATGTTCAAAGGTCAACTTTTTATTTCTCTGGATAGCTTAGTTGGGCTTTCACAAATCACTAGGAATTATTCAGAACCTCCTTCCCATCTAGACTAAGGGTCACACTATACATGAATGCGGCTCCATCCTCAAATTGCGCCAAGTGCTCTGGCTCAAACGAAATGTAATGAGGGTCATTCCATGTGTTTGGGCTCCAATCTGCTCCTATCATGTAGAAAGTGAAATGGGCGCGTGTGCCGATTTAATTATTCAGATTTGTATCTCTGGGTAGTCATCAAACCCTTGCAAAGCAAAGATTTAGCAAAGGACACTGATAGTCATGTAAAAATAACACATGATTGTAAATGTTAAAGTAAATCTTAACATTCTCAACCCCAGTGGCATCCCCCTTGTTTCCCCTATTTTACCACCTGTAAAGAAAAATAAAATGTGCACAGGCCTGCATAAAATTGTATTTAATCCGTCATGAACTTAACATTTGGATCTCTCTGGGAAAGAACAGCACTTCCCCCTGACATCAATCACGAGATTAAACAAACCTTAATCTTGTTCTCAAAAGCAGACCAACTCGCCACTTCTTCTGTAAGCAAACAGGACAGTAGCTGGCACGTACCTTGAGCCTGAGGTGCTTGACAATAGTATGTCCAATTTCCTGCCATAAAGTCCAAGAAGGCTCTCCGTGGCATCCAGCAGCCTCATGTTGGGAGTTGCCTCGTCACAGCTGCCACTTATGGGGGACACACAGGATGCCGCCACCGTGTTGGAGGGTCTTAGGACCGGGCTGGGCTGGCACCTGTCATCGCTGGGCAGCTGCCCGTGTTGAGGCCTGGCCTGAGCCTCCCTTAGAAACAGGAGCTGAAGCAGAATGCAAGCCTGGCACTCAAAGCAACCCGAGACAGATTTCCACATTGCCCCGGCACAGCATTGCTCTGCAGCACTCTGAAAGCATGGATGCGGCTAGACCTGGCTACCTGAGCCTCTTCCTGGGCCCTATTGGTACAGGGCAGCAGCACCAAAGGGCACCTTTCTCAGAGCATCCCTATCCTTGGAGCGCATACCAGCAAACAGAGGGAGAAATCCACTATGGGCTAGCTGTTCGCAGCAGCAGGTTTGCAGTAGGTGTGATGTATGTACCTGTCTGTCAAAAGGCACTACACCTTAATGGTAGCCTGTTACAGTGATGGCAAAGTACCTTATATACAGTGGTCTGGCAGAAGGGCGTATGGGACCAGTGCAGAAAACCGTTTTTCTGGTGGTGGCCATAATTCCTCAGAGGTGACTTGTCAGGAGCCATATGTCAGCAGTGGGTGGGGCTGAAGCCAGAGGTGGGCATGGCCAGAGGTGGGGGGATCACCCCCTTCCTCTGTCTGCCTCTCCCTTCCCATGCAATGGGTTGTCAGGGAAGGGACCAGTCATGCTTGCCAGGGGCCTGGACAGATGGCTGAGGGCCACATCTACGCCTGGGGACTCATGCCATCCTCCTTTGCCTGGAACAGTCTTTGCTGGAGTGCCATCCATGGACAGAAACTGAGCTCAGCATCTGGCAGCACAGCGGCGTTATGGGCATTCTTGCCTTACCTGGAACCCCATTCAGGCTGATTCCAGCCCCAGGCTGTGACAGATGGAGGCGATTGTGAGAACAAGCCCCTTTCTTTCATGCCATATAAAAATATAAGGTTAAAAAAAAAGATAGCCAAATTCACGACGAGATTGTCAAAAGCTAAGTGAGCCACTTGTTCAAAGTATGCAATCTATATCTGGCGCTATGTTTAGTCATTTTACATGTCACGCTGTTTCCCATTGTAGGGTCGCTTCAGCCGAGCCAATCTGAGACCAATTTTGGGATGTCTGTGATGTCCATCAAATATGATTAGCTTGTCAGAAGGAGCTGTCATTGTATTGGTGGCAGAGAAAATAAGATAATCTCTTTTTATCAAAATTCTGTTGGCAAATGGCAATGAAAGTCTTAAAGGGCTCCGCTCCTTAAAAATAAATACATACATAGGAAAGGAAATGATATTTAAAAGTATTGCATTTAAACTTCACTTTCCCCCACTTTCAAGCAAGATCCGCATTGCTGTTATAATAAATGTTACTCCATAAATAACTCTGGTTGTGGTGACTGAACCCATCTAAACAAGGGGAATGTTGGACCCATTTAACATCTGCCAGGTTCAGATTGACTCCACTGTAGGGATGACATAAATATACTAAACAGCCTGTTCATTTAATAGGGGGCTCACTAATTTGAGGGCTAGAATTCCAACCCTGAGAGCCTGAATTGATGAAAGTGTCACAAAAAATGTGTTCTGGGAACAGGCAGGATTAATGTTTATTTCTGTGTTTCAAGAGCATGCATAATTTTTGGGTGGGGGTATCCTTAAAGAAAAGGGGTTTGGTTTGTTCCTTCCCGTATTCCATACAGGCTGCAGTTCTGTGCACACGTGCCTGGGAGCAAGCCCCATTCAACCCAATGGGGCTTATTTTGAGTAGACACACACAGAATTACACGGGCAGGCACGAAAGTGGATCCCCACAGCCTGTCTCCTCAGCCCTCTTCCTCTTCCACTCTGGCTACAGCTAATACTCCAAACCCAGCAACCTTCCCTTCAAATAACTTGCACATGGGAAGCGTTCTATGCCTATTGCCTACTTCCTAGGCCCCACCTGCTTGTGCCTTGGTGAACCTACCAAATGTAGATCAATGTTTACCTGCCGTTTTGATGCTGAAGAAAACCTGGCACAAGATGAGGTCGGGGAAGCCTCACTGAGATTGGTGGCCAATTCTGGACAGCCAGCTCTCAGCACCACTAATTAAAATATTTTAAAAAAAAGAAATTCTGCTTTCCCTTTCTTAACAGGCCTTCAGTGGGGAGAAAAAGGGAAAGAAAACACAGAGGTGGAAAATGCAGGAGATCTACAAATGGGCACACTGAAAATGCCCATTAACATGACAGGGTTACAAGATGATTTTGTACAATACACGCCTCATCTGGAAGTACTGTGGCTTCCTAGAACTGCCCTTAGCGTGGTCCTTACTTTGGAGTAATAATCCTCTATAGCAGTATTCTCCAAATAGATACCCTCCAGATGTTTTGGACTACAAGTCCCAGCATTCCTAGCCATTGCCAACATTGGTGAGGGATGATGGGAGCTGAAATCCAAAATTTTTGGAGGGCACTGGGGCAGGGAAGGCCAGTCTGGGGGTACTGGAAGCAGTAAATTAATGCTTTGATAATTCCTAGAGGAGGTAGTTTTGGCAAGAACTTTTGTGGCACGGTATAAAAGAAGAGTTTAAACTTCCCCAGATGAACAGGCTCTGACAGACGCCACTGTGGTTAAACAGAAAAGAGATGGTGACTAGAAAAGGGTGGCCCTTCTCTGCGAATATGTCTGAGCAAGTCTGATGCTTGCAAGTTCTCAGGGCTCACTTGGTCACTTGCTGGGCCACCACACTGACGTCCCATCTGCAACAGCAATGGCTCAGGGCTGCTGCGTGCAGGGAAAGGACAGTCCCATATTCCTGGCTCCCAGCTCAGAGATACCAGCCGTGGCCTCTGGTTGTTCCTTCGGGAACCACCACTGAGAGTGAAACATGCTCAGAGCCAGTGTGTGGTGGTGCTCATGAATGCTGAACTGGGACTCAGGTGGGTTCTAGTTCCCACTTGGCCATGGAGCTCACTGGATGACTTTTGGGCCAATCACTCATTCTCTGACTGACCTACCTTGCAGGGTTGATGTGAGGACAAAGTGGAAAGGAGGAGAACCTTCTAAGTTGCCTTGGGTTCTTTGCAAGGGAAAGTACAGTGGGATATACATGCAATGCAGTGCAATAGTAATAGTAATCATAATGCTATTACTCTGCCCTGAGACTGGCACTTGATTTCAGAAAGTTTAACATCTCACTCAAGGTGTTCAACTTTCTCAACCAGAAAAACCACAGCCAAATCAATCTATATTTAAGGCCTTTCCCCAGTGACTTTCCTTAAAGACAAAACATGTGAAACAGCTGATCTGTCAGTTAGAAAGCTGGAGAAAGTGAACAATTAGGATCTGAATCCTCATGACCATATGCAAACCACTAACAGTGCTGTCTCATCTAGGACTGTTCAGGAGTGAGCATCATTGTATTCAGTGGAACTTACTCCCAGGTAAAAGTTGTACAGAACTTGCAGCCTTAAACTTTTTGACTTGTCATCTTGTTGCCCAGGAAAGGCAGTGAATGGAGGCACCAAACTCAGTTTTTCTCCTGGACACTGGCCTGATTTCAGTAAATACATTATCAAACCTAAACAGCTTGGGTCCTGGTTACCTGAAGGAGCGCTTACGTCCATATATGCCCAGCTGCCCCCTGAGATCAGCGGGAGAGGCCCTCCTCCAGGAGCCCTCAGTGAAGGAAATGAGGAGGGTGGTTACTCGGAGGAGGACTTTCTCAGCAGTGGCGCCTAAGTTATGGAATGCGCTCCCCAGAGAGGTCCGCCTGGCGCCATCGTTATTTGTTTTTCGGCGCCAGGCGAAGACCTTTTTATTTAAGCAGCATTTTAAATGTTAATATTATTGAATTTTATTTGGCCAGGGCGGCTTATTTTATTCTACTGTATACATTTTAATTGTTATTGTTTTAATTTATTGTGTATTTTATTCGATGTTGTGAGCCGCCCCGAGGCTTCGGCAAGGGGCAGCATAGAAATGTTTTAATAAAAATAAATAAATAAATAAATTTGAGCAACTTCAAGACAAATTCTCACCACTCAGCACATTGATGATATAGAAATAAATACTTTCACTGCATTGGGCATCGATTGTTGATGGTACCTGTGCTTGAATGGAAGCCACAGGCAATCCATGCATATGAAGCTGTGGCCATGCTCACATTCTGATCCGACGATCTTTATGAATGAGGAAGAGCAGAGGGTGCTCCAGCAGACCCCAGGACTGCAGTGACTCTGCAGAGCCTCACAGCTCCAAGATGCCCACAAGACAGTTTCCTGCACTTCAGGGGGACACATGCGAACCTCTGAGCTTGGTAAGAAAGACTAGTTTTCAGCATAATAGATATGCATCACAATTCACTACTGTTTGCACAAAGTGAAACAGCTGTCTGCACCTCAGCTGCAAAACACTCTGTCCAGCATTGCTAGTGGGGTGCACATTTTGCACGTGTGTGTGCTCCCTGCACAAGTCTCCACTGTGTGCTCCTCGAGAAAATCTGAACACACAGGCCACTGCATTGATCTCTAGCAACAAGCCAGGACTAGCCTTTTTCAACTCCCCCACAAGCAAATTGTTTTGTACAGCGATGGGTCCGAGTGGATCATTCAAGACCAAGCCACTCTTTGCATTATAATATACCATTGCTGGGAAAATTCATTTTCTCTCAGCTACGGTGAGAATTGGAGCCAGGCTTGGAAAGCCGAGTCTTCCGAGGCAGGTGGTAGTGGCTGATGATATGAAAGAGGGCCAGGCTGCATTCCAGCAGAACCTGGGCCCACGGCACCAAGGTCATACGTGTATGCAAGACACTCTACACAAGAGGTTTACTACATGCTTGGTTCTTCACAGGTTCTTTAGATGACATTGTGACCTTTCAGTTTTGCTTCTGCTTTCTAGCAACACTTTCCTGAAGTACTTTTTGGAGCAGGAGAGCAGGGTGTTAATTCTGAAAGTGAAAGAAAAGGCATGTTCCTACTTGAATAATTGCTACAGCACATGGGCACCTACAGCAGAGAAGTAGGGAACAAAAAGCTCTTTGTGCAGAGCCTGTATCTTAATTCAGAGGCCAAGCCCAAAGTCCATGCAGAGATTAACAGCCTTGTGTAGAAAAGCTCTGCCCCTTGTAGTTGTACTGTAAGTTTTGAAAATGTAAACTGCCCAGATGGATAGAACATAAAATGTTAGGCAGGGGGCCCAGGCATCCGTCCGTGCATTTTAGCGATACAGGCAAAGATCATCAGTTCTGAGCATGCACCTATTGGGAACAGTGGTGAAAAAGACTCCTGGAAATCCATTGAGCATTGGTGTCCTGAAGCAAGGTGGTCCCTTCTGTGGGGACCTGGCATCTCTAGGCAACTTGTGGGCACACGGTCTTGGGCCGCACTGCCCACTGGTCCTGGCTGACACCACCAAGAGCAGAAGCCCCCAGCCTCTGTGGTTCGTGAGTGCCCCCAGTCCTTTGGGAACAGCTGACCAAGGAGTCCGCTGGGGTCCTTTGTGTTGGGCTCCTTGCCAGCCCAGCTGTGTCCTTAGGGAAGCGCAGCTCACCTGCAGGTTGCTCTCAGCAGACTGTGAAGCAGTATAGCATGACCCCATATGTGGCATACCCCTGTGAGCCTCCCTCCTGCCACACACTCTGGTTTTGGTGGCTCAGGGAAAAGTACAGAATGAGAAAAAACTTGGTCCAATTCTGGACACCAAGCAATAAGCAGTTTAAAGTGGCAAAGCAGTTTCTGTGCATAGAGCAAAGTGGCAAATCAGTGTGAAGAACAGAGAAAAAGAGAAATTTATTTATTTATAACATTTTTATGCCGCACCCATCGCAAAAAGCCTCGGGGCGGCTTACAAGGCGGATAAAACATAAAATAGGATAACATTAAAAATTAGGAGTATCTCGGCCATAATTTAAAGCCAATAAATAAGAACAACAAATTAACAATTAAAATATTGTTTAAATAAAAAGGTCTTGGTCTGGCACCGAAAAACAAATAAAGACGGCGCCAGGCGGACCTCTCTGGGGAGTGCATTACATAGGTGGGGCGCCACCCCAGAGAAGGCCCTCCTCTGGGTACTCACCCTCCTAATATCCTTCACAGAGGGCTCCGGGAGAAGGGCCTCCTCCGCCAATATTAAGGGGCAGGAGGGCATATATGGACGCAAGCGCTCCTTTAGATAACCAGGTCCCAAGCCGTTGAGGGCTTTATAGGTGATAACCAACACCTTGAATTGGGCAGGACTTCAATGGGGAGCCAGTGAAGCTGACGGAGGACTGGGGTTATATGAGAACAACGCCCAGTCCCCGTCAGCAACCTGGCAGCTCTATTTTGCACCAATTGAAGTATCCAGACCGTCTTCAAGGGCAGCCCCACATAGAGTGTGTTACAGAAATCTAATCGGGAAGTTACCAATGCATGTGTCACAGTCACCAGGGAGTCGTTCTCCAGGTAGGGATGCAGCTGATGGATCAGCCGAAGCTGAAGGAAGTAACAGCCACCACCAATGACAGCTCTGGGTCGAGGAGCACTCCCAAGCTGCGAACCCTGTCCCTAAGAGGGAGTGCAACCCCGTTCAGGACAAGGTCCAGGTCCCCCATCCCGAAGCCCATTCCACCTACCAGCAGGACCTCTGTCTTGTCTGGATTGAGCCTCAGTTTATTGGCCCTCATTCAGCCCATTACCTTGGCCAGGCACCAGTTCAGTACAGACACCGCCTCACCTGGATTCGTTGAGAACGAGAGGTAGAACTGGGTATCATCAGCGTACTGATGGTTCCGCAGCCCACACCTCCTAATGACCTCTCTCAGCGGTTTCATGGAGATGTTAAATAGCAAGGGGGACAAAATGGACCCCTGCGGAACTCCATGGCATAACTGCCATGGCGCAGAGCCATAGTCCCCCAGCACCACCTTCTGGAATCAGCCATTGAGATAGGAGCAGAACCAGTGCAAAGCAGTGCCCCCAACTCCCAATCCCACTAGCCTATCCAGAAGGATACCATGGTCGATGGTATCGAAAGCCGCTGAGAGGTCCAGGAGAACCAACAGGGACGCACTCCCCCTGTCTTTCTCCCTGCACAGGTCATCGTACAGGGCGACCAAGGCAGATTCAGTACCGTACCCGGGTCTGAAGCCGGACTGAAATGGGTCCAGATAATCAGTTTCATCCAAGAGTGCTTGGAGTTGTCCCGCCACCACCAGCTCTAACACCTTGCCCAAGAACGGGATGTTGGCCACCGGTCTATAATTGGTGGCCACCTCTGGATCCAGGGATGCCTTCTTTAGAACTGGATGGACTACTGCCTCCTTTAAAGGGGCAGGTACCCGGCCGTCCCTTAGAGAGGCGTTGACTACCTCCAGGATCCAGGTCCCAATCCCGTCCTTGGCTTTCTTGAGTAGTCAAGATGGGCAAGGATCCAGTAAGCAGGTGGTAGGATGTATTTGTCCAAGCACCTTGTCCACATCATCAGGCCTCAACAACTGGAACTCATCCATCAATTGTGGACCAGACGGCAACACTGGCACCTCCCCAGTAGAATCTGATTCACTAGTAGAGTCCAGCTCGCGACGAATCTGAGCAATTTTCTCCCTAAAATGCTTGGCGAAGTCGTCACAGCAGGTCTTCGAGGGTGGTACGAGATCTTTCTTTGGGCCTGGGTGTACCAGCCCCTGTACCACCCGAAAGAGCTCTGCCAGACGGCATTGTGAGGAGGCAATGGAAGCGGAGAAGAATTTCTTCTTTGCCACTCTCACCGCCACAGCATAGGCCCGATAATGGGCTCTCAAGTGTGTTCGGTCAGATTCATCTCGTGATTTCCTCCACCTACGCTCTAGACGTCTAAATTACTGCCTAACTAGCACAGCTCTGCTCTGCCTGGTGCCTTGAAGATCCATTGTGTCTGTGGCAAGATTCTGGAGCCTGTATCAGGTTGCTTTCCACTTTTTGTTGGGGAAAAATACACTCAGGCATCTGTATTTGGGCACTTTGGCAATGTCTCTTGGGCCTGCCTCAAGCTCGGGATAATTTGATAGGGTAGTAGGCCATTAGCTCTCTCTGAATGTTTTTTTTTTTTTTTTTTTAGCGGTGATAAACTTTGCCCTTAACAGGTACAACCAAAGTATTGAAATGGAATTGGAGTGCTGGGAAATGGTCAGTGGCCTACTTATTGTGCATCAAGTGGCTGTTGATGGTGCAGAAGCAGAGAGATGAAAAAACCTGGCAACTCAGCTTAAAGTTGCTTTATATTTTGTGTGTGTAATTAAATTTTTTAAGCTGTACACCTCAGCACAGCATTTAACAGCAGCATTTCTTCCCTCTCCCCATCATAGAACTGAATGATTTGAGGTGTTTGGAGCTTTCCGTGTGTTGCTGCTGCTTCTGAAATACCTTCAGGACTTATATTATTGGATATCTTTATAATTTTCTGGAAGATTTACACTGGGGTGGACCTGTTACTACCACAATAAATAACAGCAATTTAAAACAGTTTGACGAGAAATGGTATTGCCACAGATCTCATCATAGGTGTGATATTATATAAATCAGTTATAGATTTTGTCCTTATGTCTTATAGATCTCCTGGCTAGCCCAGCTGTGGGAGGCACCTGGGTTGCTGCTGCTCTGCTTTTGACTTTGCCTCTTAGCAAAAAGTGCAAAGTGGAAACAGCAAGGTGTGTTTTAAAACCAGAAGCCTTGATAAATGGCACCCAGGAGTATTTGTGGCCAGTGGCAGCCCTCGCAACCTAGTGCCTTTCAGATGCATTGAGTTTCGGGTCCCAGAATCCCACTGTCAGACAGTGGGGAATCTGGAGGACTGGAGCACACATTTGTACATTATTCCAAAAGGGAAGGGATGGGATGGGATGCGATGGGATAGGAGAAAAGTTGGAAAGGGTCTATAAGGCCACTGGGTCCAGCCCCTTGCTCTGCTCCATATGTGGTCACCCATCTGGCTGCAGGCCCATGCCTTCCAGCTTAGCAAAGGTGACTCAGCAGGCTAGCTTGATGTATAATTATTATGTTTTAGGATCAGTTAGCCCAGGTGATTTTATTTTTTAACAATTGTTCCAGACGCAAGACTCCTAGTTCTACCAAGCAACAGATGTGCTATGTACCTATTCTATCTTTTCTTCTTTTTTTTCCAGGTAAGAAAAAGTACAAAAGAAATGGTGCGAAAACAGTGACGGGTAACAAATAGACAGGGGTGGCCCAAGACATTTTGCTGCCTGAGGCAAAGGACAAGATGGTGGTTCCCCCTATTCTATGTACAGAAGTCGAATGGGCTGGCCATTGAGCCTTTCTTCAACACTGGCAATGGGGAAGCCTCCTCACACAAATCTGAAGGAAGAATGCTAGCTTCGGGGTCACAGAGTCAGTCACATGGCCTGTAGCCCTCCTCCCAAACATCTCTCAGCCTTCTCACGGCACCTGCTGGCTAGGGTGGCTGCCTCACTCGCCTCATAGTAGAAAGCCGGCACTCCTCACAAAACTCTGCGAACGAAGCAAGGCAATGGCACAATAAAATCATCATCTAGAATGAGGCAGTGTGGTTGCACAAGACAAACCTCATTGGGAAGCACTCCTGGTGACCAAGCCACTGCGGGGAGGTTAATTAGCATTGCTCCCAGCCCTTCAAGCATCAGGGCTTGGGGTGAAAGCAGAAATGCCCCAATTTTCCCATGTGTTTTCAGCACCTGCTCTTCACTCCATTCACTTATGGCAGCCTTCCTCAAGTCTGGACTTTCCAGAACGGTTGGGCTACAACTTCCCTAATTCCCAGCAAGCATGCATAGAAAAAGGGATACTTTTGGAATTAAGCCACTGATGAGAAAATGCAAAGGCACCATCTCTCATACTGTGGGATATGTGTATATCGGGAGAAACTAATTTCCCCCTAGCCTACCACAGTAGCTTGATTCAGCCTCGGTTATGTTGTATCAAACTTGGTTATGCAGGCTCTAGAAAAATGGCAAGGCTTGGCCATTCAGGGGTACTTGCTGGCACTCTTTGCAAGTCAAATGTCCTATTACCATATGAATAAATGTGCAATAATATGCAGGAAAAAAGCCAGAAAAAAATCTATAGCTGGATGGGGAATTATGGGACCTCTGAGACTTATTTTCGGTCTAAACATGCAGAGAATTGAACCTTAAAGCTTTGATTTGTTTTCTGAGGCTTTCTTTTCCAAGACTTTCCAAGGCATTTAAAATCTAGCTGAAAGGTTGAACCAAAGGCAGTGGGTTACAACAATAACTCACATAACTACATGTTTGTCTATTGTCATGGTCCTGGAAGAAAGGGCCAGACAGATAAGCAAAAATTAAGTAGTCAGAAGTTCAAGAAAACAGCAGTAAACTTCACTTGACCAATATTGGTAGAAGCGAAAGAGAATTAGCTGCAGAATGTAAATAAGCATGTCTGATATTCATGTATTTGGGAACTCTCTGTAAATAACTTGTTGGCATGGCCCCCACAAAGAAAGGGGTCTTTTATTGATTGCCACTAAGTATATTTTGTTGCCAAAAACCACAGTTAACAGATGTGGATATAGTTTAACCAGTGCATGTGTATTTTGTATGATACAAAATGACCTTTACAGTCCTGACATACTTAAAAATAAATACTAGCTCCAAGGCACACTCTCTTTTACTTCTGGGTTCAGTGATCCATGATTTAGTGTTATGTTCAAACGTGAAAAGGACAGGTAATCCAGAATTAGCTATACCAGGTTGAAACAATCCAGCTTCATAAATCTTGATTAGACGTTGACATGTTTTAGATAAACCACAGATGAGCTTAATCACAGTTCGATGGCTTCTGATGACACAGCAAGCCATGATTAATCTAAAATGGAAGCAAAAACTTCGAAACTCTTTCTCATGGCTGTGTCAGAGGAGAAAGGAGATTGGAATGTGCAAGCCTGGGGAAGACTAGGCTCATTCTTATGGTGCATTGTGACATCCAAAATCTGTGGCTGTGCTTCATCTGTCTTTTTGAGTGCCATCATCATGGTTTGCTTGGAACAGTTTGCCCATGCTAGTTTTGCCCAATCAAATCTCAAAATGCAGGGATGCATTCCACAATGTTCACTATTCGTTAAGTACCACGTTAGCTCTAGTGAACAATGCTTTGCGGAATGGTCTGCTGTATATTTCAGGGTGAGTGAGTTACTTTCCTTTTGATTTTATTGCACTTTGCTTTCATTTTATTACTTGGCTATAGAAGAGCCAGTTTCTATTACAGAAATCCATCTGAGAGAGATCTTATTACCTGCAAAAATAGCTTTTGATCTTTACACTTCAGAGGCAATCCTTTTCTTCTCTGCAAACAGTGTAGACTGTGACATAAATACCACTCTTTAGTCACATTCTCTAGGGATGCCTCTCAAATAAAACCATGAATTAGTTCATTGGTTGGTTAGATAGTGCAATCCTTTCCAGAATGTAAACGTTAAGAAGTTAAAACGTAAGCTTTTGATGGTAAACCACATCCGACTTCTTTCTTTTGTCATTGTACAGTATGTGGGTAGTATATTACTAGTTATTGCATGGGAAGGAAAAAAATCAGTCACCTACTTCATTTTGAGTGTTCAGCTATGGGTACCATTGTTTTTATGGTCAAGCACCATCTCTGTCTCTGTCTCTGTCTCACACACACATGCACACAAGCTAGGGGAAGTAATAGTAGAATTGAGGTTCCCTAAAATTTGCAGAAATACAAAAGAGTTACTAATAAGAGGTGAAGTTCTTAAATCAATCTGAACATGATTAGAAGTGACAGACGTCTGTCTGACTGTTGGAGGCAGCGATGGGAGGGGGGAAGAAGGGCATGAGAAACTAGCTTAGAATAGGTAACTGTTTGAAATTCTAAATGTCAGCACTCCACATTTCAGTTGTGTTGCTGCAGGTCCAAAATGGCAGTTCTCTGTGTTGTATTCAATATTGTTGCCAATAAACAGAATGCAGGAGGGGTTTGCAAATGATTAAAGGTTCCTGCTTAATTTTATGGGTGCACAAAGTTATGCAAGGAGTGAAGAAAGCAGACAGGAATTAACTTTTTCACTTATAAAAGTAGAAATCACAGTCATTCCTTGAAGCTAAGAAGTGGGGAATTCAGAACAGGCAAAGGAGACTATTTCTTCATACACAGAGCATAGCTAACCTATGAACATGAAGTTCATACATGAGAGCCAGGGTGGCATAGTGGTTAAGAGCCTGGGACTGGGACTCAGACGATCTGGGTTCTAGTTCCCGCTCAGCCATGGAGCCAACTGGATGACTTTGGGCCAGTCACAGACTCTCAGTCCAACCTACCTCACAGGGCTGTTGTTGTGGGGATAAGATGGAGGAGGAGATGTAAGCTGCCTTGAGCCCTTTGTAGGAAAAAGGCAGGATATAAATAAATAAATAAATAAATAAATAAATAAATGTAGTTGTGGTCACCAAGAGTTTTAACTGGAGGTAACCGGTCTCGGTGGTGAGGAGGTGCTATCACACTCATGCCCTATTTGTGGCCTGCCCCAAGGTATCTGGTTGGCCAAAGAGGAATGGAACACTGGACTAGATAGACTTTTGGCCTGGTCCAGCAGGGTTCTTCTTGTATTCTTGGGCTTCTTCTTCTTCTTCTTCTTGGGCTGGTTATATTCTTCTTATAACTAGAAGAGATGCAGAAGCCATTAGTTCAATTGTCTTTCCATTGTCAGAAGTCAAGTCCATATCACAGCTTGTCCTATAGATCCGTTTATGCTCTTTACAAGGTCTTTACCATTGCCTTCATTCAGGAGAACATCAGTCTTCATTCTCCTTGTCTTGCAGTTGAACTTCCCTTCCAGTGTGTTTGTTGCTGTCAGAACCAACTACCAGAGTCAAAGGGTTGCATCATGGCCCCCATTCTTTGTCACCTGGCCCTCCTATGGTCTTCACAACAGCAAGAGCACAAAACATGAAATGTGGCTGTGTTTTCTATACTGCCACAAGCACATTTTATCAAGAAATGGAAACTCATCCAAGCATCTCAGCTTGGTAGAGGAGGGGGCTGTATTGGTCCATGGGCTTATTTATTCATTTATTAATGTATATGCTGCCCCACTAACCATAGGTTCTCTGGGTGGGTCACATCATATTAAAATACAAAAACATCATAAAAAACTATACAACATGACAACCCACAATTACAAAAAGCCAATAAAATCCATAAATAAACTATCAAAATTAAATAGAACCAAAATCGAATAAATTTATTCTATTTATTATTTTATTATAATAAAATAATAAATAGAATATGGCTATGTCAGGTGCCCTACCTTGCTGACTGCTCCAAAGTAACATGGAAAAGAAGGGAAAGCATCCCTGGGTTCCTTTCTGAGTTCAAGCTGAGTGATGTAATTAAATTTGTTTCTGCTGCTGTCTGCCAGTTGCAAGATAGAAGAAGGTGAAAATGAGCACATTATCTGCATCACAACAGAGAAAGTTCCACGCCTGGGTAAAAGAATTGTTCTGATTTGGAAACCGATGAAATTGCAACAGTTGCCTTTACTCCATGTAGATTTTATTTCCGTGGGAACTCTTACCTGAGATTCCTGTTTCTCATTAAGTATCCCACATGGCTCATTTTACTATAGTAAACTTGAAATGGTAACTTTCTTCTTCTGACATACAAAATAGGGGTGGAAGTCCATTATGTGCAGGTCTTGAAACTGCCTGGTACCTCCAAAAGAGCATTTCCATGTGGCACAAGTCAGAGATGCTTTGACTGGTGAAGAATACCTGGATAGGGCCATGGTTGAACATTAATTCAATCCCTTGTGAATTCTGAGTGTCGGGAGGTTTTCCCCCTTTCATTTCCTGTTAGCATCACTACTACTGGAGAAATCAGCAATTTCAAAATTGCAGATACCATTTTTTAAACATTCCCTTGAGGTTGGCAAGAGGAATGTTGCTTTCTGAGTCTGATATGCAGAAAGTATCCTAGGTGGTGGCTAGAGTGAGACACTAAGCAGAAAGAAAGCTGGCTTGCTAACTGATCCTTATATCACTTTTCTGATGAGGCATTTGTGATGTAGACCAGAGCAGATGGAGGAGGAATCAACAAACCATTTGGCTCCTTATAATATTTCAACTGGAAAGATGATTAAACTCATCATATGAAATATCAGAGAAGCAACAGGGATAAAGAGAGTAATGGACACTCTTCCTTCCGTTGTTGTTTGAATTAGAGAGGCTGTGAGAAAGATGCTGCTACTAATGTTGGCTGCAGCTTCTAGGGTAGAAACATGAATGGGGAAAAAATCTTTCTTGTCTTTAGCAACCCAAGCTGTACAACAAATTGGGTTTGTCACTTGTTATATTGTGGACTGACTGTATTCAAGCATTCTCAAGTTCCTCATGAAAATGTACCAGTTTAGCCAGCTTTCCCTGGTTTGTAATGAGTTATAATGATGTCTCTCCATTTGATTGGTTTATATTACTGTCTTTTAATTGTTTTTATTGTGGCTCTTTATCTTTGTATGATGCAGCTGTAATTCTAAATTGAGTATATTAATACTAATTTTTAATACTTGGACATGTAACAGAGCTTCTAAGTTGTTCATTTCAAGCATTATACAAGTATTTTGAATGAATGAATGAGAATTCTGGCTCAATTAAATATCAGACCTTGGTTAAGTGTTAATTTGCATTTTTCTTACTTCTTTCACAGAATGATTTAAAGAACTTACAGATTAAGCATGCTACTTTCCAAGAAATGCAAACCTGTAGCTCTGTTATAATAGCTCCACTCGACATATGTTTTATAATAGTTTCTCCCAGTCATGTGCCTTCCATTTTGGAGGGCACCAATTTCAGGAAGGCTGCTTTATGAACTATCAGTGAATAGTTTGGCTTCACTCTATCTATGGCTTGTACCAGACTAGTAGCCAGAAAAGGTGGGTGCATGTGCAGATTGAAAAATAAATGGGATGCTAACCCTGTCAAAATCTGGAAATGGATGCTTTTCATGCACAAGTTTGTTGAGATGGATGCACATCTGCTTCTATTCTGTATCAGAATAACTACTGGCAAAGTATAAATAGGGGTTCAAAGCTGAAGGACATTTTATTTCACAGAATAAATGTCCAGCATTTTATTTTGCAGAATAAATGTTTTCCATCTGATGCTCAATAAAGTCTTTTATTCACAGAAAATCTTTCCTTAGATGGCAAATCACACATTAGGCATATGATGATTTTTAAGCAGAATGGAGGCTTCTTGGAGCAGAGTGGGTTCCATTCTAGTTGTATGTTTGGTCTTGTATTATTAAACCACCTAACCCAGCCATTTCCATGTCTTAGCTGAAAAGTTTCTTTTCCTATTGAGTGATCTCTAAGAACATGGAGCTGATTGAAGGACCAAAGAAGATTTTCAGTGATTTAGCTGCAGTTACAAACAGTATTAAAACCTTGGAAGAGGAAGCTCTGTGTGCCAGATGCAAAAAAAGGAGAGAGCAAGCTTGCAAACTGGGAAGAAAGGGAAATCAAACGCTATCTGAAGAAGAGATGGACAGCTGGTTGAGTTTATTATTACTGTGAGATGTTTTTCAAATGCTGTCCTCTACAATATCACACATGCCTAAGCATAAAAATGGGTTTATAAATATTGCCTCTGCATTTGTCTATAGCAATATTAGTGCTCTAACAATAAACTCTTGGGTCAGAATAGGCTTGCAGGCCATGGGACATGTTGGGTAGGCTTTAATTCAGGAAGAAGGTGGGCTAGCCAATGTGGCAGAAGGATGACTGCTGGAATTCTTGTGAGTAAAAAGTCAGGCTTAAAGAGATTAAGGCAAAATAACCCTGCAAGGAAGATGACTCATGAGAGCCCTAGAAATTACCTCATCCATAGCACCTTGCAAACACAGACAAAGAACTCACCTCTTACCCAGAGAAACAGTAGTTAAGATCATCAAGAAGCAATCAAGCACCCTTTCAGCCTGGGAAACTCATTTTCCCCACAGATATATGCACTATGTAAGGATCTGGGACTTAAGAAGGACACACACACAAGCTCTGACATTCAAGCTCTAAATGCAGGCAAAGACATGCTCTGAACACAGCAGGAAGCGGGAGGGAGGCAAGCTCTGAATACAGGCATTCCCCCCCCCCACCCCACCTGCAGATGCCTTGCACCCTTCCTGCCCATCCATAAGACAGCAGTTGAGAGTCTACCCTGTGGGACAAGTCAAGGAGCAACTTTCCCCCTCTCTTTCTTTATTAGTCTTTCTCTTTGTTAGGCACAATGTTCTTTGTCCCTTAAGAATTATAGAATAAGATTGTGATGCAAGAGGAATGTTTGCTGTCTAGGTAACATCTGGTTAACAGCTTGTGCCTGCTCTGTGTTTTTCTGACAACTAAACTTTCTTTTCTAAGTGTTGTGTGTTTTGTGTGAATGCAAAACCAGGGACTGTGTTCTCTGGTTGCACACATTATACCCCAGCAAAAGATGCCAAACCTTTCAAGACAATCTGGAGTGCAAGCACCTCCTTTTGAGGCATATTCCTCCTCAAGGTTATCTGGTATAACAACCTGTTTCCCATGAAAACAGCTCAAGGAGAGTTTGTGGCCATACTCATTCCAGAACGCAAAAGCTGGTAAATAAACAATTCAACATCTTTTAGAGGACCAGCTACACTTGATATAGGAGCACTGGATACTTGGATCGTAAATATCTTTCTATGAACAGAGAAGAACCATAAGCAGAAAAGAAGTCATACAGAAACGGATTTCACAACTCCATGGAAATTAGTTGGAGCTGGGGCTTTAGTTGGAGGAAATCTTTCCCTCCATTACACAAATTGTGGAATAACTTAGTAAACTAGCTGTTGTGCTTTTCTAATACAATAAATGGACCATCTTTTGAAGATAATTTAATAATCCTAAATACGGTGACTTTAGCACCAAAATGGAGTTTCAGACATTTGACAGAGCAATAATTCAAAGACAATCCAATGGTATAGATTATCCTGTATTAATTTCCCTATTTTTTCTTTATAGTTTTTCTATAGCACATGTCTGAAGCCAATCAAAAGGGTATACACCAAACACTCAGAAGATAAAACAATAATGAGATATAAATACACTCTAGCCCCTGGTTCTTTATCCATATAGAGAAACTAAACATATAATGGATGCTGCTGTAGCTTTAAAATGGCCCTCAGCCATGGATGTTGCTAGGCCTAGACCCTAGTCTTTTTTACGGAGCCCTGAAATTCTCAACCATATTTGTGGGCAAAGAAATTAGGCAGGCAATTTCACCACATTTCTCCCAGTGGAAGAGAAATTCCCTGTTTAGTCAGTTAGGGCTCATCACTGGCAGGGAAAGGCAGCCGCCAAACATGGAAAAGGTAGAGAAAATGGTTCGGCAAAGAGACTTTTAATTTTTAGTAGCAGAGGCTAAGGAATAGGAAAAAATAGAATCCTTCTGAGAAAAGTGTCAGTTGAGAAATTTTGGCTCAACTCCAGTTGCTATTCTCCAGAGTTCAACACCTTTCCCAGGGTTTTCTAAACATTAAATTTCCAAAGGCTAACTGTAGATACAAATTGTCTTTAACACATAGGTTTCTAATACTGCTACTTCCTGGAAGGGGCAATGTTGTGTACAGCTCCAAGGAAAAAGTAGAGCCATTGCTGTTCCTAAATCACCAGTTTCCTAAAAACTGCTTCATCTTTAGGCCTCTAGTCTGCCTAATTTGCAGGATATTCTATAATTTATTTTGAATAGATTTTAGTGGGTTTTTTTATTTTCCTAATCACTGAGAGGTGGCTGAAGGCGCTATGTGTGTTTTTCTTTCTATTATGCATCTCTCCATTACTCCTGGGCCAGTTGAGCTTCTTGATCTGAATCACTCCCTGGGAGGAACCCTCTCATATGCTCCTTGTTCTTGAACTGATGTGTGGGAAGCTGAGAAGGCTACCAAAAAGATGATTGCACAAGAAATGAGAGCACCCTTGCAAATACCCCATGGCCACCTCATATGGAAGGAAGGTAAGTTCAAGAAGCCAGAACCACTCGCCTGAAAATTTCTCTGAAATATTTTTCAGCTTTGAATTTCTTTTCCAAAGCATTCTTTTCTATCCAGTAAGAATGGTCAAAATAAAATGGAAGAAATTTCTGGCACAGCACTGTTCCTAATTCCTTTGTAATTCACCTCTCCTATTTCTCTCCATCTATCTACCTCAGCTTTTCCCCCAGTTTCCTCACCTTCATCTGTGCAGCCTCTATTTCTACAGTTACGGTGGCAATATCTATGGATAGAGGCAGTTCTTTAAGTTTGTACTGGGTTCTGCTTACCTGTTTGTTTTTCACAATTCACCTCACACAAGTCAGGTGGCAATGGTTTTCTATCACAGCCCAGAAGAGAATTCAAGCCTTTGACCCAACAGTCATTTTCTCAGTAATGAACTCTGATTTGCACTTGACATATAGAGAAGCAGAAGAATGGAACTGTAAATCTTTCTGATCCTTCCCCATTAAGCTCAACAAGCCCAGCAGGATGGCTATAAGGCTCAACATCATTAGGGAAGATGATCTTCCATTTTAATTTAATGCACAATAAATGACATCCATTAAAATAATTATAGTTTATGAATGTTCGGCTTTGCACATTCTGTACTGTTTGCATTTGGGATTCCATTGGGTTTCACACAGGGCTCTTTTTAGAAAGGGAAACCTCTCAGTCATTCTACTATTCAATAACCCACAGACTGCACTGTCATTGCCAGGCAGCTATGTGGACACTGAACCGCTTAGTATGGCCTTGCACCACTTAATAACAAAAGCCACGTCGTCTGCTACCATTTTGCTTTGCTTACACAAAGTGTTGTTGTTTGAACAGACATGGCTCAGCGGTAAATTGACTTCATTTTTACAGATAAACAGGCTGTTCCTTAGAAACGATTAAGGATATTGTCATCTGGAACATCCCCACCCTGTTGACCTTATTTACAGATTTCTGTGAAAAATGGAATGTCATAACTTTGATGTATAGACCAGGGTAGCATTCATGTTCTGCAGAAGATGCTGCTGTATAAAATGGCTGAGAGATCCCGTGCGTGCTTCAGCAACCTAAATGAGCTTAAGCTATGTAAGAAAGGCATGGGGTTGGGGGGGGGGTGTTTAAAATGTAGTCATAACCTTTGCAAGCAAATCAATCTGGGATCCTTCCATGGTTGGCAATTATGTGCTCTGGCTGGGGTGAGTGTGGGGGGGTGAAAGGTGGGTAGTAAAAGCTGTGGAGTGTTAGGGACAGCTCTTCTTTTACATTGCCAACTGGAGCTGCATTTGTCCTGATCAGCGGAGAGCTGTTCTGGTTTACAAGGAAAGGGCCAAGGACTGCAGTACTGAAACTCTCTGCATTTCGTCCATATGGTCAGCTGAAATTCCCGAATGGGTTTTATTTTGAGGGATGGGATATGAGTTTGGAGTGACTCTGGAGAGTACCCAGGCATTCTCAAGAATTTCTGCATGTCCTTGCACACACAATAAAGGACATATACTGTGTTTATCTGCTGATTTATTGATAGATTTATTGGGCTTCTGTCCTGCCTTTCCACCCAAACAATGGTGCTTGAAGTGGCCAAGGAAGACATGATTAAAAAACAGCTTTGTTAAAACATAAGAGCAGAAGCCATAAGAGCAGAGAAAGAACACAATTAAAAACCAGTTTCCTAAAAACTGCTTCATCTTTAGGCCTGTATTCTGCCTCATTTGCAGGATATACTATAATTTATTTTGAATTGATTTTAGTGGTATTTTTTTAATTTGCCTAATCACTGAGAAACATGACCAAAAAAGAGAAGGAAATGAAACAACACAACCAAACAGAACCTGCCTCTTCAGCAGTTGAGTTACCATGCCAAAGGCTTGAATAAAGCAATCTTTGCCTGTCAGCAGAAAGGACAGCAGAGAGGGAGCAGAACTGACCTTTGTTATGCAGCTTTAGAGCCTGGGAGCAACCACTAAGAAGGCCCTAAGAAGGTTTTGCATTCCAGTCAAACATGCCTCAGATGACAGTAGGACAAAGGGCTTCCCCAGAAAATACTTAAGCCCATGCATTTTTACTGGGGAGAAGGTGGTCTTTCAAGTAGCTTGTTCCATGTCATATATGGTTGTACAGGCCATAACCTGCACTTTGAATTGTTCCTGGAAACAGACTGATCATCTATTTATATTGCAATATTAGATTTTGCCAGAGGCAGAGCTTATGCAGATCTAGGAAATAATCTGATTGACTTTCTTCCTGTCCTGTCCAATTCTGGACTCTGGAAGATGAAAACTGGGCTTGGGATCCAAAATCCCATGTGCTATGTGAAGTAGAGGAGAAGAGGTGCCAGGTCAGATGCATCCTGCACTCCTATACATGTTCTAGCCCTGGTAAGTATTATCTGTATCGTAGGGTTTGGACAGTCCAGGAAACATGATTGAACATTCATTTATTCAAATAGATTCCAAGGTGCTTTCCAATAAATCACAATATATGGAACACACAAATGTTAGTTTGCCAGTCTTAAAAGGCACAGTGTATAGGTGCTTAAATTGTAATAGCGGTCAGGCAATTAGCTGGTTGTATACATATTTCAAAGCAACTGCTGTGTACTTACCGCACACACCCCCTACTTACTTTAACCTGCAGTCAATAAATTGCTTTGGGACATTGATTTTTTGTTGTTGTCGTTTAGAGTTGATGCTTCATTCATTATGCTTTGTCCTGGGCGTTTTGCAAATAGTTGGAAGATCACATGGGTTTTTGACAATTAATGGCACTTCTTCATACAGGGACATACTGAGGACACACTGACCCACATGGATCCTTACAGTCCCATTCGCACTTCAGGGATCAGAGCGGTCAGAGGGACCATGCTGAGTGCCTCAGCCTACGGGGGACCCTTTGGTGCCTGTGAGGAAGCAGGCCTCCTCTGGTGTGGCGCTGGCACTCTGAAATGCCCTACTGCCTGTTATCCAAGGGGTACCTTTGGTAGCAGGTGTCTGACAGTAATTACGAGCATGCCCCTTTGTACAGGCCTTCTCTGACTGTTAGTCCTGATTCTGCAGTTCTATGTTTTGAGATACTTTTAATGTGATTTGTTATTTTTGAGACTATATGTGTCACCCGACTCAATATGGTAGTAAAGTATGTTTCAATCTTGCAAATGGTTCTGTTTTTTGAAAATAGCAAGGGGTATAAAACTGTGTTAAATCAATCCATCAATAAATGCATTCTGTTCAATGCGTATCCTTGACAACATAATTTTAGAATGCTCACCTCTAATCCGTACCAATCCTTTTGCAGTGGAACAACTTTGAATAAGGAGGATGACTTGCTCAAATCTCTCCAGGGTGTTTACACCGGACTTCCATAAAATGGAGGAAGCTGAGTGATATGGAAGATGAATACTGGGCTCTAGGAATTCTGTTGCTTCCTCTGGGCTGGAATGGTAACCTCCATTCTGGTAATAAAGCGTGCACTAAAGTTTTAATTATTTGGGGTAAAAAAAATCCCACCAGGGTTTTGTTTTTTAGCAAGAAGTGTGACTTCTGCTAAATAATTGGGTTTGTATTTTAATTTGGAGTTACCAGATTTGCACCTCCTAGAATCAGGGACCCAAATGCAATTTGCAGTCTGAAATATGTACTATTTTGAGCTTGTGGTACATTCCACAAAATAAAACAAATCTGATAGGCAACACATACATTTGCAAAAATGGCACCAATATGTTTTACTTAAGGGGTTATAAATACAAAAGTGCATACATTTGAAAAATGCACACATTTTGAGTGACATGCATACAAAAATAGATTTGAAATTTTGTGTGGAGAATGAAGCTTCCACAAAACTGTGATGGCACAAGCCTTGTGGTAGAAAAATGAGAGCTTCAGCCAGATTGAGGCTGACAGATTTGTCCAGTCCTGCTTTTAAAATGGATGGGTTGATTTTTGCTGGCTGTGTGTCAGAACCATTTTTGGGTATCCTTTAGGCCCACCATTTTCAGGGAATGATGTGTCAATGTCTTGCCTGCAGATTTTTCTAGTCATTGGGGTGTGTTGGAATAGGTGTGTGCCAACCTTCAGGGTATGAGTTCATCAAAAAGCTGTTTCACACTTTTGATCTCCCTACCAGTGAATGTGTGATAAGGCTATGTAAGATCTGGGAGACAGAACTATCTGTTTACACCATAATTACTTAACCATGTAATTTCCATTCCTTTTTCTGCAACCCACTTGGCACCTCAGTGATCAATAGCTATCTCATGAATGAATCAAGCACACCAATGAAATTTGTGGTCTGTGAAATAACCTTTACCAAATGGGATGCGCTAAATTGACTAGAAATTATTAGAGCTATCCAATGCACACGAATATGCAAGCGGCACAGTGACTGGACACCATGAATTGCCTTTATTTGGAGCTTGAAATTCAGATGAGATATAGGCTGCTATTTAAGTGCTAAGTTGTATTGAGCAGCCCAGGGGCTGAAGCCTATAATTCCCAAGCATTTGGTTCAGCTATGTTGGGACTCTGACATACACTTCCGAGGTTTTCATTTCTATTCTTTAGCACAGAGGTATGATTTTTCAAGTTTATTTTTTCTCTACACGTACAAAGCTCAAGCAAGAAAGTGCTATTCCAGCAGAGATGAATGAACGGGAAGAGGAATGGTCAATCAAAGAGAGATGCAGGACTCAGGCCCAAAATATCAATTGCATGGGAATTTTGTAATGGGAACTCCCATGTCTGTGTATGCATGCATGTTTAAAGTAGCTGTGAGAATATGCATGATTTAGACCAGGGCTGCAGTCCCAAGCTTAAGTGTTTCCAAGCTACTATTAGTCAGAGAGAAGAAAAATTGTGTGTAAAAAAGAACAGCTGTCTGTAAGTTTTCATTTGCACTGATAATGATGTATATCGGCACATTGATGATATATATTGGCACATGAGTTTAGAGCTGGACAGGCAACTGGTGGCCTTCCAGAATTTTGGCTGACAATGTCTATCATCCCTTACATTGGCTAGGGTTGATGGGAATTGCAGGTCAAAACATCTGGAGGACTACAAGTTGCCCACCCCTGGGCATAAGGGAAGGGATTAGAAATCCATGGCTCTGATTTAAAATGTTGTCTCTTGTGACTACTTGTAAGGAAAGATGTATACCAGGGATCACACAAAACCATGTATGCTGAAAAGAAATGAAAGTTAGACAAGTGGAACAGTTAGTTTTCAACAGCTGAAACTCATACATCAAGTGAATTATGCATAATTTTTTGTACAACTACCATAAAGCCACATAGCTGGACTAGGCCTAGAAATTTTATTCTCAATACATGTAAAGGGAAACTCTGTCTCAAATGTAACTCTTCCTTTAATTATGATTAAGAGATTGGGAGACTCTTGTGAGCTTTTGCAATCCTCTGCTGTCTCCCTCTCCTTTACAAATTTCTCTCTGTTTCTTTTTCAGAGTTGCCTCCTCAACAGTGCTTTTGTCAGACATGGTTACTTCAAATCACACTTTGTAAAGCTACTTTTGATCATGATTGCAAGCTGATTTGGAACAGACAACCTGATGAACATTAACTGCTGAATTGAAAACCTTTTTATTTCCCCAATATTTTAACATTTAACTTGTAAACTTTAGTTTTAATCTTGTATTTTATCCTGTACTGCTGCTATACCTCCTGCTGATTGGGTTGCAATTGCTGTGATTTTATTGTCTTACATTGATTTTTTTTGTCTTTTGTGTGCTTTTGACGTTTGTTAACTGCCCAGAGAGCTTTGGCCATTGGACAATATGCAAATGAAATAAATAAGTTCAAAACGATAAGATTCATGTGTCAGGGTGGAGGATGGGGACTATGAATGAGCACCAGGTTCTCCTGATCACCTGAAACCGCACTGTGCCGATAGGGGTGGAGCTGGGGAACATCAGGGCAAGAGGACCCCATATAACCACCGAGAGAATGGCAGATGATGGAGAGAGTTGTGAACAGCGCAAGTGCCAATACCTTGGCTGGCCTAAGCATGCCAGGGCCCACTGGGTGGATGCTGCCTGCTGGAGCAACCTTTCCTTTTCTTCCAAGTCACAGTCGGGAGGGGGCTGGCCAGGGTGATTCATGGTTAAGAAGCTCCTGTTATTGTTTGCCCTTGCAAAGGCGAATGAAACATTTCTACATCACCATGCTGCTAATCCCCATGTCAAGCTCACTTTTCCCCTCATAGAATCATGATGCTGTGATGTAGGTGAGTTTGGAGTGCAAAACTGCACATGCTCAGGGTATTGCATTTTTGTGCAGGGTTGGCAAACAAAATTGCTTCTTTCTCAGGAGTATAGAGTAGAGTGGTGGGGTACATTGGGGGAAAGAAGAGGAATGTTAGTAGTGGGCCTCACATGTGAAGGTGTTTCCCACCCTTTAAGATCTGGATTGGAGGTCCTTCCTCAG
Organism: Varanus komodoensis; assembly: GCF_004798865.1. NCBI lineage: Eukaryota > Metazoa > Chordata > Lepidosauria > Squamata > Varanidae > Varanus > Varanus komodoensis. The sequence continues at coordinate 17,373,003 of NW_025335798.1, forward strand.
GAGCCCTCTTTGAAAGAGATTAGGAGAGTGGCTACCCAGAGGAGAGCCTTCTCTGTGGTGGTGCCCCAGCTGTGGAACATGCTCCCCAGAGAGGTGCGCCTGGCACCGACACTTTATTTTTTCCGGAGCCAGGCCAAACCCTTTTTATTTTCCCATTATTTTAAGACTCAATATATTACCCATTATTTTTAATTTTAGTTGGGCTTTTATCATAGATATTGTGCTGTGCCTTTGTTGTTGGACCATCCTGAGACTTTTATGCATAAGACAGGGTATAAAAAATTTAAATAAGCAAGCAAGCAAGCAAGCAAGCAAGCAAGCAAGTGAATTCATGCAACATGACCATCTAAAAGATGACTCCCTGCCACCCACCATAAGAGAGTCCAGATCCTTAAAGGGACTCTCAGTCTAGAATGCCAGATCAAGCCACTGCTGCATCTAGCTAGACTGACAGTAGGTTTCCCAGACACTGGGCAGGAGTCTTTCCCAGCTCTGCCCGGAGATGCAAGAGTATAGTTGAGCAAGGTTAAGTTATCAGGCAGTTGTTAATATCTGCTGCGCAGCGGAACCTCTGCCATTGAGTTTGCGTTTGTCAAAGCCCATATTGCAGGGCGCTCAAGAGAATTATCTTTTTCTAAATGTTCTGAGATTCATGGGGTCAGCATGGGTCAGCATCCTTCATTTATTAAGATTACGCCTACATCAGTGATTAGAGAGCAGATACTCTCTGATTCATGGGCAGAGACAGAGGCCTGGCACTGCATGCAAGTTCTCTTGACGGATCACTTTAATACACTTTGATACAACTTTAAATGTCTGTGGAGTTGTTGATCTATAGCCCTGGAGGATATGTGCCGCAGGGACAAAAGGAGAATTCCACAGATTTCTGAGGTATGGCCTTCCCGGGGAAAGCCATTGTCACCCAGGTGGAGTGCCTGACCTTTGCAAGCCCTTCAGAAATAGCTTCGTGCCTTGATGGATGGGCACTGCCCTGCATAATAACAAGGGTAGTAAGAACACAAGGAGCCCGGCTCCTTTTCTCCGTAATCACCACGGGCAGCTGGCTGTCAGGCCCAAACACGCCACCATTGTTCCATGAATATGCAAGCCAGACAGCACCACAATGGCCTTCACTTATTGGCTTGTGAAAGAGTTACTAGGGAGATGGGCAACAAGGATGAGATTCTGCAGCCAGGATTTCCTGGTTTGGAGAGAAGGCGATGATGAAGAGCAGATTGGGCTTTCAAAGAAAATATGCTGCTTCTCTCATGGATTTGGCTGAGCGATTGATAGAAAAAGCCAAGGGGATCTGTTTCTGTTAAACAGGCGATGTTCTCACTTGCCTCTCCCACCCTCTCTTTCTGGACAGAAAATCACCAAACGGTGCTTCAGGTGTGTTCATTCCTACATAGAAGCATGGAATTGGTACAGAAATTGTGCACGTGGCTCTTTTCACTGATTGGCTGTAGCCATACAGGCATATGAAAGGTGTATGCTAATGTGAAAATGGCACGTATGTGGTAGTCTTGGTTTTTTAACTTATATTTTTATTGTGATATTTCCCCAAAATCAGAGAAAAATGAAAAAAATGCAGCTATATAAACTTAAATATACCAGTTTCAATTTATATATAGGAAACGTGTGTGTGTGTGTGTGTGTAGGAATTGTGACTTTTAGGAATTAAACACAAGTTTCAGCAAAATAGGAGCTAATAGCCAGATAAATATCCATTAACAGGTGTTGTCTGTACACTGCTTGATCAAATATCGGGGTGACTTATTTTATATTGTTAACTTGTTTTATATTTTTATTGTATAATATTTTAATTATATATTTGTGAGCCGCCCCGAGGCTTCGGCGAATGGGGCGGCATAGAAATTTTCTAAATAAATAAATAAATAAATAAATAAATAAATAAATAAATAAATAAATAAATAAATAAATATTGAAAGTGCATTAAGATCTTCAATCTATTGCATTATAGGAGGTAAGCTTTTATCCTTGCTGTGTGGCAATATCAGTCATTAGTTGTCAAAAGGGCACTGGGCATCCATTTGTGCTGACCATGCATTAGCTACCCGGAAGCAGGGAGATAATTTATGAGGACATGGAAGCAATAAATTTCGCATGGACTTCCAATGCAAAGCTTATCTCAATAACCTCATCCAGAAAGATGCAAGTATTAGGCACTGCCAAAACACACAGATAAAGAAATATCCTCTATATTACATCTCCAGCAATTAGATGGTTTAGATATACATTTTATAGAAATAAAATTAAGTATAATGATAAGAGTAAACCAAGAACAAACTCCGTGATTCCATTCACAAAATGGGGCACTCTCTGCTTGCAGCATCCCTCTGTGTTCTTAAAACTGCACTCAGAATTGTTGGGATCCTTATTCTGTTGGATTAGGGGTGGTTAACCTCCACAGTTTTGGGAGGGGGGCATTCCCCCCCCCCCACACCCCCAGCAATCATGCAGTCTGTGGAATGCTCTCCAACCTCTCAAAGGTCAGAAATTCACGGCATCGCAAAGAGCTTCATTGTTTAAATGCAGAGGCAGCTGCTCTGTAGCAGCTTTGGAGCACCAAAAAGGGACGAAGTGGGCTTGCCAATCAGCTAAATTTGGCCTTTCTGGTATTCCACAGCAGCTACAGGTACCCTTAAAAAAAAGAAAAAAAATCAGGAGTGGGGGCAGCAGGTTCTATATCCAGCCCAATATGTATTCTATATCGCCCATTCATCCTCTTGAGGCATGGGAATCGGCAAGGGAAATGGCACCAGGAACTCCATGGAAAAGGGCGGCTGGTAAGAATCACCTTCCCCCCCTCCCCTTTTTAGAGAAGTCTCCTTGGGACTCAAGCTCCCTTTTGGATGGAAGGGCAGCAGTTGCCCCGGTCCTTTAATTTTATTTGCTTTAAAAAGAAACCAAACCAATATCGAGTTTTATTCTTTGATTTATTTTGTAAGCTGCTTGGAAGCATTCATGAAAAAGTATAATGTAAAGTAACAACAACTCAAATCAGCAATTGATTGAGATAAAATGCAGTATTTAGTTCTGTGAATCTCTATAAATAATCAAGCACTGAAAGAGTGAAGACCATATTTCCCAAGCCTCCATGGCTGAAAATAAAACACTATTAACTGATATAATTAGTCAATTCATATTGCTAGAAGAGATTTGTTGTAGCTCTCAAGTCTGATTTTATTGAACACCATGCCCCGTGAAGAGGGTTTCACTAATAATGACAGTGGACACATTCTTGACTGACCTGGCATGCCAATTATACTCTGAATAAAATATCATTAATGTTATTTATTAGAGAAAATGTGCTCCTGTGGGAGGCAGCCCATGTGCAGGCCTTATGATTGACACACCCTCCATAAAATGGGTTAGTGCCTGGGGAGTCCCTCACATTATGGTCGAGGCGCTGTATATATGGGTGGGAGGAAGCAAGGTCTTTTGTTGCCCTGATGGGGCTTCTTTAGGGCTAGTGCCAAGGGTTGGCATGCTTGGGCACCTGCCGAGGGCTCACACCGCAGCAGGGATCCCACCGAGAAGAACCCCAGGGGTTTGTGCTTCCTCTTCGGCCCGACTGTTCACCTCCCGGCCCCTGTGCCCAGGCAAAGGTGCCGATGGAAGGAGGCACAACAGAAGATGCTGCTCACCTGTCCTCTGGCAGGCAAGCCGGTGGTTGCAGTAAGAAGAAAGGAGGGCGAGTGGCAGCAGCTGGCCGCAATAGCGGTGAGAAGGGAGCCTCGGCAAGGGAGGAGGCAGAATGGTGAGTTGCTCGGGGTGGTCAGACAGGCCTCGGCTTCCACTAGTGTGCTGCTGCTGCCTGATCTAATTAGGCTTTTATGGAACTCTTTTTTCTAGAAAGGTATTTTGTCATCTTTATCTGTTTCTTCCTTTGAAGCACAGCTATTGATTAGTTAACTGATTGGTTAAATATCTCCTTAATATATATGCACATAGACAATAGAAGTAAATTGAGAGGCACTGCACTGACACCAGAGTAACATTGAACCATGGCGGGGAGGCGAATGCATTTTCCCATATGAATATAACTTCTTAAACTCACTTGCAATCAAAACAGCCCCCATCTCTGGAGGAACTCATCTCTCATGCTTAAAAAAAGAGAGAGAAAGAAAAGTCCATTGTGAATCTAGACTGACTGGATGCTTTTTCTGATTTCATGCCCCTTAAAGCATCAATTATCTCTGACAATTCTATCAGGCTTCTATTACGTTTCCACCTATTAAGTTTCCAGGAGCCACAAGTAAATTAATCTGCTTCAATCCAGTCATTAATCAGATGGCTAAGGGAATAACTTTGAGTGTGTGTGTATATGTGAGGGGAGTGGGGGAAGCCGTGTGTAATTTATGGTAATAGGATTCCACAGAATGTGCGCTTTCCAGTTAATGATTTGTTCTCCTCTACACATAGGCTTGGTATTAGATTGCCAGGACTTGTTTTCCAGACTAGATCAATTAGGTAATATTTGCACAGTTCTTTGAAGATGCAAAGCACTATGTAAATGTGGAGTATTAGTGGTAATAGTAGTTTAGTCAATAATCTACTGGGTGTACAGTCCAATTTGTAAAGAAGTCAGACGGCTTATAGCTTTCTCGCCAAATAGAATTTAAGGGCTCAGACCGATGACGCATTTTCCAAGAATGCATAGAAGTGTTCATATCTTTATCTTGTTGTATGTGATAAGATCACACAGTTTGGGTTTTGTTAAATTTATTTCGTAAGCAACTGCCTCTTTCCCCAGGGTTTTTGAGCTGATCAGGAAGGGAGTCACCTGCTCAAAACTGATACCTCCCTCATGACCTCAGGGCAATCTTCATAAAGCAAGAGAGCTGTGTGTGTGTTTGTGTGAATTTGCGGGCACCTGTTGGATGGTCCCTGTGGACAACCCTGCTGATGAGACAGAGGCTTTGTTGGAAGGGAGCATGAGCAGAAGGAGAAAACCTATGCTCTTCTGTGAAGTCTTGTTCAAGAGCTAGTGCAGGGATGAGAAACATCTTTCAATCCAAGGACGGAATTTGGTTTTGGAGAAGCTCAAAGTGCTGCATTCCCATGATGGGCAGAACTGAAGGCAAAAGGAGAAGGCTAAAAATTGGTTTTAAAAACCAGCATGTTGAAGCTTAAGACTCTTACTACCAGTAACAAAGCCTTTGGAGAACTATTTCAGCTTTTTAGAGGCCCCCTACCTGACCTCAAGTAGGGCAGGAACCCTCGTCTTGCTGTGTAGCACTAGCAGGAATGAGGGCTTGGGTTCTGCTGAAGGCAGTGGTGAATTAGGAACATGCGTGTGCAGCATGGAAATGTCACTCAGCCCTCAAACTGTCTTGAGAAGAAGCATGTGCAAATGGCGGAAAGACTTCAGATCAGGGACCATGCGTATTTCTTTATTTCTTTACAATGTTTGCATGACATGTCATAACATAAGTTCTCTGGCCAGCTTACAATAAATGATCAAGTGTAAAAAAAATTCCAACACAAAACAGAACATTAAAAACGAATAGAAAGCAACACTGAATATGACAGCAAAATTCATAATGCCCCAGTACTTAACATAGATTTCAAAACTGAGAAGCCCAGGCTACATTAATGATTTAAAAAGCCTAGGTGAATGGAAAAGTTTCCATGGGATGCTAGAAAGACTACAGCATTTCTCATGCAGTGCTCTTCTGATGGACCAGAAGCAGTCCTTTCATTGGTTTGTAACAGAAGGTGCTTTTGGATCCAACTTATAACCTTTCCTGATCTTTGGGCCATCTAGCAACCATTTGAAAACTTGTGTTTAGTGCCACTGAACATGACCTGTACAACTCTGACCCCTTTTATGGCAAATCAGCATAATTTCAAAGTACCAAACAGGGACTTCATATAAATCAGGGTGGAGCACCATTGCTGGCCTTCTGAACTGTGAAGGTGATGTTTAAACTGTTAGCAGTGATGTTCAAAATGCAAGGCTACATCTTTCCCCCAAACCATGCCACGTACTTCTGTTAGCCTTTTCTTCAATGCACACCTCTTTTTCTTTTTCTTTAACAGTCTGGGCAGTTTCCTGCTGCCAACGCTACAGTGTACGTGTTTGCTGTGAGATTCTCCCCAGCGTAGCAAAGCTCCTGCTTGCTCGTGACAGTTCCCATAACCTACAACACCAAGGAGAGTCCAGAGTGTAGGCACTTGCGTTGATCCACATCATCACATTATTTCTAGAAGTCTTATTTATGTCAGGAGCAGGTCTTTTGTCAATAGGTCCTAATGGTCCATTCAAAGGCAAGCCACACCAAAATACTTTCATTACAAAAGGAAACAACACATCATTTCAGAGAAAATCCATTCCCTCCCAGCTACTATGGGGATTACAGATCAGCTCAGGGGAATTTATTTATACAATTTGTATGCCGTCCAGTTACTAATGTCTCTAAATAAATAAATTGATGACCCACTCTGGCTGCAAATTAATAAAATACAATAATAAAATTTGATATTAAAACATATTAAAATATTGTTTAAATAAAAAGCTCTTAACCTGGCGCCGAAAAACATAGAATGACGGCACCAGGCAGACCTCTCTGGGGAGCGCATTCCATAGACGGGGCACCACTGCAGAGAAGGTCCTCCTCCGGGTATTCTGTCTCCTAACATCTTTCACAGAGGGTTCCCAGAGGAGGGCTTCTGTTGCCGATCTCAGGGGGTGGGAGGGCAAATAGGGAAAAAGGCGTTCCTTTAGGGACTCAGAGAGGAGGAAGATGACATCAGCATCCCTGCTAATAAAAATGAGCTGACTCTAGATCCCTGCGAGTCCTGCATCCACTGAACGCCCCCACACCACAAAGCGGAAAGCCAGTTCTGTTCCAATGCACCAAAGTGTTTGCACTCGCATTGGCTGCACAAGTGCCTCCTCGACACTGCAAAGCATAGACTGCCTCAAAATACATGAATTTGACTCAGTAACATAAATGTTTAAAGCAATGTTACATCCACTATATGTTTGGCTCAATCTCTTTGGAAGGCTCTTTTCTAAAGACCCTTTTCTAAAGATTTTGCTTTGGCACTGCTATAATTGTTCAAAATTTTGGGGTCAATGAAAACTGACTGTATATTTCATAGAACTCTATGGAGACACAGAATATGACAACCTATACAGAGCAGCACAATTTTATGATCTATTAACTGTGTGATCCTGTGCAATTGCCCTCAGTGGGAATTATTCTCGATAAATGTGTTGTACAGGAATGTGGAAGATGTGAAAAGTGAACAAAGTGAAAAGGGTTTAATTGGCTCACTTATACTTTCATTACATGCATTGCTTCTGCAGGGCTAATAGTTATGCATTCATTTCAGAATATTTATAGTCCACTTTTAGGGTTAAATGCTCCCAAGGCAGCTTTCTGCATAGAAATCCATGCTATAAAATTAATTCAAGTTTTAAAACTATAAGGAATATCATAAAAATACAGATAAGTAAATGCATAATGATAAATAGACTCTCAAACAGCACTAAGCTCAGTAAGAACAGTCGAGCAGCCCAAGAAAGATCAGACTCAGGCAATGAGCCTCCCAGAGGGTTTTGGCTTTTGGGCGGTATAGAAATTAAATGGATGAATGAATCCTGTAGCTGTGGGAGGGGAAGTGGGTCTTGGACCAACCCTGCTGGTGCCACCAGTATTATGTTTAAGATGCTGCACCTAAGATTAACTGGCCTGCAGTTCAAGGCCATTCTTACTGTCCCAGGCTCAGAATATCAGCCAGGGCCTTGTTCGTGGAGACAGCTCTTAAGACCCACCTTGTTAAATCAGTTAATGCTTTCAGCATATTATAACAATACTCTACAAGGAGATAAATTAACCCTAAGAGAATGGACCACTGTGACAAATACTGTACAGGGGCCATCTGGCTTGCATTTTCATTTTACTAACTCAATGTTGGCAGCGAGCAATTTTTAAAATGACCAATATGCAAGCAAATTAATTACTGCAATTTAACATTCCTGACATTTAAGTGAATTAATACATGCAGAAGAGCAATGGCCTTCTCTAGCATTTCAGAGTTATTACAATGGGCTTCATAGAGCCGCCTCGTAACGCTTCAGTTGCTTTAGGTAGCAGGTGTATTTGTTCCACATTGTCCAGTTAAATACAAGGCACATGAGAGACACTTTACTAGCCCATCTGAGATGTCTGACAAGCCCTCAGGACCGGTGGAGTTTTCCTCAAATAAGAAGTTCATCAAGAGCTAAGCTGAGTGTTTTGTATCAACTTGCTAGTTCTTTGCTTGACTAAGAAAGACAAAGATAGCTTCTGATTTTTTCTTATAAACCCTAGTTGGCTAGATTGTTGTACCCTGCCCTTCCAGAGACTACCGGAGTGGGGAGGAACCTATACAAAGTTGTGTTGTTTGAATGAGAATAGGATTACCGGAGCCAACGGGGATTGCATACAAGAAAAGGTAATTAAATAAGCCCTTCATTTTTTCCTCTCTCCATTTCTTTTAAAAAAGCATATAATGACAGCTGACCTGTCAGAGGATGACACGGTGTGCCAAGAGGAAGAAGGGGGCAGGGGTAATGGTGGAAGTGCTTCTAGCCGTTGAGAAAAGGCTTGGGCGTCTCGTAAAAGCCTCCAAGTGGAAGGGCAGAAGCAGTGCAGCAGAACCGCCACCCAAGCGGAAACAAGATGAGAATGGGAAGTGGAAGAGGAAATGGAAGTATCTGAAGTGTGAAGAAAGGTGTTGCTCTAGTCCTGGTTTCAAAACTGTATGACGTCCCAGCTTCTGGCTTCCCTCCAGGCAGCAGCTCTAGTTCTTGCTTTTGCAAAGCCATAATATAGATCAGGCAGCCCAGTTCTGTGGGGCTGCTGAGAGAGGGACTGTGGCAGTGGGCAGGCACGTAGGGGTCAGCGTCTGCATCTCCTTCGACTGCTGACCCTTGCCAGAGTAGCAGCTCAAGGTGGAAGTCCTTGCCTACTCTGCCTCTGCTTTGTCGGACATGTCTGAGCCCTGATGTCTACAGAGCATGAGCCCAGGCAGGAGAAACCAAATAATTTCAGGTGCACCTTTTCTTCTGAAGATGCACCAGCCTGTCCATGTGTAGCATATGCAAGCTAGTGGCATGGTAGAGCTGCTGGCAGATGAAATGCCACACACCGGTGGTGGGGCGGGCTTGGAGGGCATGCTCACATAAAGGGGGACTTTGCCATGCGGGGGTTCCATGGTGGGGGGAGCAAAGCATGACACTTGCACAGCAGAACTGATAGTGCCAGTGGCTGGGCTGGAGCAGGGCCTTAGTACCAGCACAAGGGGACAGGGGGTCCCCTGTGCCCCTGCTAGGACTGAACCATCTGGCTGACTTCCAGACCAGGCCCACAAGAAAGATAGTTGTTCCACTCCGGCACCGTGCTTGTGAGGAAGAGGAGTTTCAGGGGCTCCACTCTTGCTCAGGCTCCATTTTCCAAACAGGAGGATACTGTATGCTTGAGGAATTTCTTTTGTGGAAGGCTCAGTTCCAGGAGGAGAGACCACAGTTTTTGCAATCTAGCAGACCTCTAGCTCTCCCTTAGCTACCAAGGGATTTTTTCCTCAAGACCCCAGGACAGCTTTCTTCCAACCAAACTCTTTATCCTGCCTGCTACCCTAATAGAACCAAATCTATTAAGCTACAGAATGAGGAAAGGGGGAATTTGAATCACTGTAGTGAGAGACATGGAGTTACAAGGGAACATTGAAATGCCATCTAGACTGACTCCAGGAATAGATGGGACATCCCGAGTGTATGATGCAAACAGGGTGTTCTGTAGAAAGGAAGGAGACGGCCTCTCTCTTCCAGAAGTGGTGGCCTATCACACTTTTTCTTTGCCTTATCTCTAGCCTTCCCTCCTGGTTCTTTCCTCATCACCACCTCCAAAACATGTTTTCATCTACAAGTATAAGAGGTGCCATGCTTGAGTGCACCAAGGGTTTATGATAGCCCAGGCCAGCACCACCTTGTTTTAAACAGTGGCCAACCAGACCTATGGAAGAATGTACAGCCAAGTTCAGAAGGGGACAGCTTTCTTCCCCTGTTTGTCCACAGCATCTGGGATATTGCCTCTGATCAGGGGGTTCCATTTACATATTGCAGTTAATAGCGACTGATCTAGCCTTTCCTACCATAAATCTATCTAATCCTTTAAAAAGCCAGTTAAGTTACTGGCTACTGGTATTCTGTACTAGTTTATATTCTGTACTGATATTCTGTACTGATATAGTGCCACTGGTATATGGGATTGAATTCTGTAAATTCTTTGTGTGAAGGAGTATAGAAGGACTATACCAACGTCCACTGTTCAACTAGCACATTCTGGTGCTGTTTTATTATGGGATTGCATCTATTTTATGGGATGTAACTCTGCAGGAATTATGCCTCTCCCATGGAAACAGTATCATAAAGAACTGGTTTCCTGATTTCTAGTTCCCAAGATCTATTGTGCCATACCAGCATTTTCTTACATATGGGCCACCATAGCCCATCTGCAGCCATGTCTGCCCAAACACAAATGCAGCCCTTCCTGCACTTACTGCTATAATAGCGAGGACTCCCACTGCTGTGCACATCTATCTGCCAGGCTCATATCCACCATTTATCTTACCAGAATTATAATAATGCAGGTATTTGCAACTGGTGCCCTGCAGATGTTTTAGACTACACTTCCTAAAAGCATCAGCCAGCTCACCCTGCAGGAATGGATTGGGCTGCTTCCATGTACGAGAGAAGGTCACTGTATAAATTGGCTTGTGTTTCCTACATCTTTCTAATGTCTTTAGAGAGTTCAAGTAGCCTTTAACTACTTGTTTGGGCTATTCTTGCAATGGATTCCTATCCTGACTTGGATTTCTGTTGGTTCAGTTTACCCACAGCTCCATCTGGGGTTTCTGCCTGGTGTCTAGACTTTGATCTGGGCACCTCTGATTTTGTGTTGTGTTCTCACCTCCTCATTATAAAATTTTCCTCACATTAAATTGCCTCCAGCCGACAAATAGAGCTGGCTTTGGCCTGCAGCACCTCTGAATTATGCATATATTAGATGCTTAGCAATATGTGTTGATCCCTTCACCTTTCCTTCAAATCAAACTGTATGTGAAACTCTCTTCTTGGTTCAATGCCTGAGATGGCCACTTTGTAAGACTATCTTCAAACTGCCTGAGATTTGGGGGTGGTTGAAGAGGGAGGCCTCACATCCGATGAGGGCACCCCTCTGTTGGAAGGCTTGTCCTGTTTCAGGGTGAACAACCTGCACCCTCCAAATGATTTGGTCTTCAATGTCCATCACTCCCTGACCACTGGCCATGCTGGCTAGGACTGGTAAGAACTGTAAACCTAAAGATCTGGATGGTGCCAAGTTGCCCACCCTTCCTCTGTTTGAAGGGCTTTGTAGCTGAAGTCTGGTTTAGGGTAAAGGAACCCTAATTATAGTGTGGAAGTGGCTGGGGGAAAGGGAAAGTTCCTTCCTTCCTATAGATCCATTAAGCTTATGCACACATTCACTAGTGCAAAGGAATAGAAATTACTTTTTAAAAAAGGTAATTCACAGTCCCTTCCCAAAAGCTAAAACAAACCGTCCTTGCCCACTGCCGACTTGTACAAGAGTAAATACCACTGAAGACAATGTGGTTTACTTCTGAGTCGACAGACATATCAGAATGTGTTCAGGCTCTTGTTCTCCACCCAGCACTTGAAGCAATGTGAGAGGTTTGTGTTATTCACAGATTCACGCATTTTAGTAGCAAGTCTGGTTTTTAGAAGCCTGATGCGACACTTTCTCACTGCAGGGCTGCTCCCCCAGAGTCCACACTGTGCTGAAGATACGCCTCCTCCTGCTAGAACATCACCACAAGTTTAGCACACCTTGAAAAATGTACCACTGTAATCATGCAACACATGGGAAAGTTATGATATAATTGGTCTGAGGGCAGCTGGGATATAATGGCAGAAACAGCATGAGGAGCTTTGTTTGGGCTGTGGATCATGTGGGCACACCAGTAGATCAGGCATTACAAGCCAGGAAAAATCTGTGGTGTAGGTGCCCTCCTGGTCAGTCTTTCTTTCTCACAGTGCATCATTTCTAGTTAAATCATGATATTCTTTCTAAACGTGCATCCATATGCATTACTTTAAAGCATGCAAATATTATGGAAATATGTGTCCTTTTCTATCCTCTTTTCTGGTGATGCATTTCTTGTCTTTTGATGGTATAGAAAGGGGTGCCTCCTGGCCAAGAGTGAGGACTTGAGTGTAGCGCGTCTTGTGGAGCCGGGAAAGAAGGTCTTCTGACTTCTTGACCTGAGATTCAACTGTTTCCCCTGGAGACTCAGCAAAGGAAGTTAACCCCCCTCTGCAATGTCAGCTCAAAATGTGGCAGCTGTACAAATTAGCATGCCCTGGGTCAGATGTGTCCCACACTCCTGCGAGTTCATGCTGAAGTATTTTTCAAAGAAATTAAATATAAATTTAGTTATATCCGTTGCATATATTGCCACTTTAAACCATTTATTTAAGTAGGGTTTTTAATTGTCTGTATGGACAATTGAAGCTTTCTTCTTTCTCCTGACAGCATTTGGACATCTGCCCATCCCCTCTGTAAAGTGTCTGGTTCTTGGCGAACTTCTCAAATGTTGATCAGGGTATGGTAGCAATATTGCACACAGTTTCATTCATAAAGGAAATAAAACAAGAAACTGTCAAGAAATAAAAAAACAGGAAACTACCCTGCCCCCCTTTGAAGAATGATTCCATCCAAAGTACTGCTAGATGGTTTGTCTAACTGCCATCAAGATTGCCTTCAAGCCCCGAGGCAGGCTTGCTCTGAAGCACAAAGAGTAATAAAATGGTGGTTCTCCCAGTGGCCTGATGCTGCCTCGGACCCCCGTTATAGAACAGAACCCCACAAATGGCGCTTGCTTGGTCCTCCTTGTCCTGAGAGTGCCATTTTGTCCTTAGAGGAGGACAATCGCTACGAGGGCAGCTGCTCAAAGCATATATCTCAGGATATGTAATGTATGTACCAGGTCTAATGTTAAAATGTACCATGCCTGAGTAGTGGACACAGGTGGACATACTGTACCCTGGCTAAAAAGGGAAAGTTTGGCATACCTGCTGATAAGGAGGGGATCCTGACAAAGGGAACTTTAGCCAAAGGTCCCTCAGACTTGGAGCTGACCCAGCATTCCCTCCATTGCTTAATTTCCATGTCAGACCAACCACCACCATCACGTCCACTGCCAGCCTTGCCTTTAGATATAATGCCCCCTACAACCTGCCTATGTGACTCCCATAATTCCCAGTCAGCATGGTCAACAGACCTCAACTTGCGTGCAAGCTGGGAATTATGGGAATTGTGGTCCCACATGTTTGGACAGCACCAAGTTATGGAAGACCAGTCTATTTTTAACCTACTAACATCTGGTTAAAACAGACCAGACAGTCCAGACTCTCTTTGCATACTTCAGGCCTGGACCTGCTTTAAATTGCAGTTGTGTAAAAGGGAAAAGCAATCTGTATCTAAAAGGAAAATAAAAACACACAACAGGAACTCCAGGTATAGAGAATGCTGTGCCAAAAGCTACATATAATTTTAAATTCACCCCTGGTCTTAGGTTTCTGGCTTTATCAGCAGAAACCCAAGACAACAAATAAACATCTTGAAAGATCTGAAAGTGATGCACAGCATGCGTGGAGATTGATCTGAGATACGGGGGTGTCAGGATCTATCTGGTTCAAGAATGAATTACCAAGCAAAGGGGAAGTGACAGTGCCTGTAAGCTGGGTGTTTGAAATGCAAGGATGTCCGAGATTATCAGCACCAAATGCTCTCTTGATCACAGGAAAGAGAGAACTGCAGAATGTTGAGGGAGCAGCCAGTGCTATAAATCCATATGCCAGAGCTGCATGCCCCTCTTTGGTTTTACTCCAGAGTAGAGTAGATCATGTAAACAGACAGAGCTGAGTTTCTGCTGAGGTATGCAAGTCCTCTAGCTGAGGTTTTGCCAACTTTTAAAACTGGTACAATAATTATAGACCTCACTTATATAGCTCTGGAAATACACCTCATGCCGCACTTGAAATGAATGTGGCCCTTGACTAGGGATTTGCCCTTGATCCACAGAATGTTGTCTGGAATATGAGCATCAATTTTCATTTTGATATTTCAGTCTCTGAAGGAGTTGGCCATGCAATCGACTGTAGTTTGCATTTTTCTCCCTCTTTTAGAAGTGGATATGGGAGTTCATCTGGCATCTGAATGAAAAACAGACCTGGGGGGAGGCTTGGGCAAGATGTGCTCAGAGGGACTTCAAGCAGGGAGAGATTTTTGACTGACTGATGTGCTTGGACTACAGCTCCCCTCATCCTTCACATTGGCTATGCTGGCTGGGGCTGATGGGAGTTGCACACCAGCCCCAAGTTGCCCTGCCCTTCTTTTCCTCACTCTTCCCATTGAGCATGGAGAAGGCAGGCCGAGGCGGTGGCAGCAAAGAGTGAGAGAGCAGGGTTGCAGAAGGTGGCTTCCTTCCCAGGGTGGGGGCCTTGAGGGGTGCCCAACCATGCTGACCCACGACCAGTGGCCCGGATCAGAGACGGTATGCCTCTAAGCACCGGGCATGGGGGAATAGCACTAGGAAGGGCTCTTGCCCCACGCGCTGCTTAAAGACATCCCGTAGGCAGCTAACTGACCACTCTTTGGGGGAAATTATGGGATATAAATTAATGTACTTCAACATTATTACATTCATTTCTGTACCACCCAACAGCTGAAGCTCTCTGGGTAGTTTACAGCAGCCTGGTTAAAACTAGTTAGGCCTTTGGCTCGATCTGATGGGCCCTTCCTATGAGTCTTGACACCATCCCAGTCTGAAATGCATGCATCCAATTTCCTTTTGATAGCCCAACACCCAACAGAATCACTGCTATACAAAGTTACAAATGGAGTACCAGATGGCTGAGTTAAAGCGAAAGCCTTTGCTATTTATTTTGCATGATGAATGGTTTTGTAAGGCATTAAGGAGAAGGTTGGATGTCTCAATTCACAGAAGAAACACTTTCTGGTTGTTGTGGAGTGCTGCTTTTGGATGCCCTGGTTTTGGAGGCAATGGAGCACTGTTAGCATCAGTGGCTTCAATAGGAGGCTGATTACGTCCTTTGTGTTTGCCATTAGCATCATATCAGCTATCAACCCCATTGAGGCAAAGTTACATTTTCTATCATTCCCTAATAGAAAGGAACATTGGGCAGTATTTCTGACTCCAGTGCACAGACAGCTAGATGTGGGTTCAGTTGTAAAAACACAGTGAAAAGGCTTCCTGCTTGTTTATGATGAGGCTCTCCAACATTGTCCATTTCCACCTAGCCATTTGGCAAGGAAGTTGCTAAGATCTTTAGATCTGTTTACTAGTGAGTGTGAATGATGGCAAGAGCAATCAGTTACAGATCAAGGAATTCTCTCTCCTCTGCCTGGCTATATTTTCTCATTTGGAACCAGAAATGTTTAGAAAGCTGAATATGGGAGATGAGGTAGAGGCGGAGCAAAGAAGATTTTGTCTGTTTTACTTTTCCTTCCAGAAAAGTTGGCTGCAGAGTAAAGCATAATCTTGGTATCCAAAAAATGAACTGTTATTGAGTAACTTTAAAGCAAGTTACAATAATTAGCAAAATGGAAGCACCTAAAAAGAAAAAAAAAAACTAAAAAGTTACAGCCAGAATAAGTACCCTTAAAGCTGCAGTTATAAAACACTCACAAAATAAAGCAAAGGCCAATACGTAGGAAGAGAAGCATTTTCTAATCCACAACTATTTGACAGACAAGGCTTTCCTTCACTTCAGGAGATGCAGCATGGCCAGAATGAAGCTCAATTTCCCCATGTTTTCTATAGCTAGCTCTGCAGGGCTTTACTTTAATTATCCTATTACAATTATTGCATTGTATTTCTATACCACTTGTAGCTCAATGGGTAGGTTTTCACATATAAACCAATGGTTTATTTTATTAAATGGATATCTTGCCCCCTTTTCTGCAAGAAGCCCAGGCACCTTGCGTGATCCATTTCCTCCTTCCCATTTTATCCTAACAACAACCCTGAGAGGCAGGTTAAACTGGGAGTAACTGACTGGTCTAAAGTCATGCAGTGAACTTCATGACCAAGTTGGTATGTATGTATGTATGTATGTATGTATGTATGTATGTATTGCTTTTCTAACCCATCCACCACTAATGTCTTGGGACAGCTTACAATAAAAAACGAGTAGAATAAAACAAAACACCACATCACCCTACAACTGAAATACTAAAACCCCAGTTAAAATAGACAAAACTTTAATATGATGGGAAAATACAAAGGCTTTTGCCTGATGCTGAAAAGAACATAATGTTGACGCCAGGAGAACCTCTCTGGGGAGCGTATTCCATGGTTGGGGTGCCACCGCAGAGAAGGCCCTCCTCTGGGTAGTCACCCTCCTGATCTCCTTCAAGGAGGGCTCCTGGAGCAGGAGCTCCGCCTCAGATCTCAAGGGGTGGGAGGGCTCTAGGGAAGAAGGCATTCCTTCGGATATCCTGGACTCAAGTCATTTAGGGCTTTATAGGTCATCACCAGCACCTGGGTACTATCATTTATTTCATTCGGTGCAGCCCAATACCTGAAGCTCTGTGACTAATTCATAACAATTCATCATATTACAAAAGCACAAATACAGATATTAAAATGCAACATAAATGTTCAATATACAAAATGTAAAAACAACTTAGACAACCACAACCAATCTTAATAAGCATTCTGGACATATTAAAAAGACAGCTGACATAGGCAGCCCTATCATGTACCATTTGAGACGCCCTCAAATGCTTAGGAAGAGAGGACAATTTCTTCCTAAAAGACAGCTTTGGCAGCAGGCAGGTTTCAGTGTGGAGGTCATCCCATAATAAGTGTGTGTGTGTGTGGGGGGGGGGTCCATTGAGGAAGCCGTCTCCTTTGTTGCCATCCACCAAGTGTTCCTCAGGGGTGCTGCTCTGTTGATCCTAGTATTTGGTAGATTTAGACTGGGAGAGGTGTTTTGTCAGTATTGTGGTCCCAAGCCACATAAGCTTTATGGGCTAAAAGTAGGGAGAGAAGCATACAGGCAGCCAGTTCCAATGGTCCAGAAGTGAATCTGTGTGTTCAGGTGATAAAGAAAAGGTGTCTGAGGCTGTGCAACAAGGCATATTCCAGGAAGCACGGTGAAGAGATACCAAGCTCTCTCTTGACCACGTCCGGATAGATTCATGGTCCAGGTGAATATCAGGTTCTCTATGAAAGTCATATGCAGTTTATTGTGTCACAGGGTCTATTGCTACCTTATGAAGAGTCATTTTTCAGTACTGTTTGGAAGCTATGCTGCTCCCCTTTGTTTTTTATTTTAAATGTTTATTTAATTTTTGGTGCTGTCCTCCTTTTTCCTCTGTGTGAAAATCAGGTACTGCATTCCAGGTACTAGCCAATAGACAGATGGCCATAAGCGTTGCTATGTCACAGGAAACTTTCTTAGACTCAATCTGGTTTGTCTAGTTCAGGATTGTTCACATCACGCGTGAGGGATAAGCAACCTGGTGCCCTTCAGATGTTTTGCACTAGGACTTCCATAATCCTTGACAACTGGCTATTGCAGACTGGTTTAAACTGGCTAGCAGAGGCTCTCCAGGGCTTCAGATAGTGAATCACCATGCACCTCATTAAAAATTTGGCATGCCACCTCAGACCTGCCCTTTGGACCATGTACCAAGGCAACCATGGGAGGTGTCTATGGCTATGGTGAGCGGCCACAGCAGGAATGTCAAGCAACTTCCATGAATGTGGTGGTCATTTAAATCAGCTATAAATAGGAACACATCATGGGGCAAGTGATACACCAGAGCTCTGCCTTTCTCCCCACACAATAATGGATGAGATTAGCCAGACTGTGCAAATAAGCATTGCTGGAAATGGTTAATGACATGCAGAGTAAGCCTTGATCATAAACCCCGTAATTGCAGCAGCTGCTGGGCATATTAGTTTACAACCTGATTCATGCTAACTTCTACTTTCATGGTTGAACTTGATTGGGTTGGATCCAGATCTTTGCTGGATGAACTGTGGAAGTGCAGAAGTAGACTTCTCTTCCCCTCCTTCCCGTGGTAGCTGCTCCATCCCACTGAAAATGCCACTTAGAGAATCAGCAGACCCTGGTGAGTGGGGTGAAATGCCTTTTGGGGAGGAAGTGACCCCCTACACTCAGGCAGAGGGGCACCTTCTGTGAGTCGAGTCTTTGCTCCCATGGAAGGTGTCTTCTAATGTGGAAGGCAGATCTTGGATCCACCCTATTGGGTTTTGTGCACTGTGAACTTTTTGTAAGCTATTGTGAGTTTGCTTGCTTGAGGAGAGCAAGGTATACATTCTGAATTAATAGCCACATAAACAGTAATCTGATTCCAAGTGTTCTGATGTGCTGCAAGTTCTCTTGCTTCTTTTTTTTCTCTTATGGGCCAATATGCTAATGAGCATATTGCCTTTCCATTTGAGCAGACTTTGCATCTTATCATCATAATCACAGCAGATGTGAGCACAGAATATTTACCAAGAAGAAGCAGAGACATTGCTGCCATTTCCCTTGTTATTTCCCGCAGTAGAATCCAGAGGCTGGTGAAGGGGAACAGAACTGAACGGTTACTAGATTTTGGCATCAAGAGGTACAAACCTTTTGCTCAGCTATAGAGGCATGAAGGAAGGTTTAAGAATCAGCCAATGCTGCATGTCTCCAGATACGAACATTTTGCACTCTAATGCTAGGATAACCTATACTTTTATGCATTAAAATAATGCACTTGTTTCTTTATCATGTGTTGGGAAAATTTGGATAAATCCTGTCTGAAAAGCATTACTCCTGTGTGCCTTTGCATTGTGGGATCAAATCCTGTCTTCCTTCTCAAAACCAAGCTGTCACTGTTTAAAATGGCATTCCCCCGCTCCTTTCTCTCACCTTTAGCTGTAGGCTACAGTAGACAGGCCATTTTAAACAGTGACAGCTTGGTTTTGAGAAGGAAGACAGGATTTGATCCCAC